>NW_003303727.1:209680-231795 GCF_000142945.1 Phytophthora infestans T30-4
TCTCACTAGCATAGACTATCATTGTTGGGTAACGTGTCCGGATCGAAATGGTGGAGGATGGGCGTCGTCGCGATCCTATTCCTTAGTCCCACGAACGCGTGCTGAGCTCGGATCCACCGAGGCTCCACCTTTTCCGAGCTCTCCTCCGTCAACTCTGTCAAGATTGGATCCTCTCCCCGTTGGTCTCGGGATGGATCCAGTTCCTGTTTTAGGTCGTCTTCCGGCGTCGTACTACGTGGATCTCCTCGTGGATCTGGGATCTCTAGGGCCAGAGCTTGTTGGATCTTGATCCGGACAGCCAAAATGGCCATCGCTGCAAAATCACCTCTCTTAATTCATAGAGTACTGCGGCAAAAAGTGCGTAATCCTCGATGAACCGACTGTAGTAGTTCAAACTATCCAAGAAGGATTGCATCGCCCGTAATGACTGTGGGAAGGATAAGTCTGCCAACGAAGACAGGACCTTCGGATTCGCCTCCAATCCCTCCTTAGAGACTCGATGACTTAAGTAATCCACCTTGTGCATCCCCCAATAGCTCTTCATCACGCTGATAGAGAGATTCCACTTAGTACACGCCTCTAGTAGGGATGTCACTCTTTCGCACAATTGATCCCACGATTCCGCCGGGATTAGAATGTCGTCGAGTTAGGATCTGCGTCCTAACACTGATGGAGTCCCCGGATCCCTGGCTCTCCTGCTTCGAATGGATCCATTTCCGTATGACTTTCCCCGGCTCCACCCCTTTCGGGTTCCGGTATTCGGGTGAATCCATAGAGGGCGTTATCGATCAGGCGTTGGTAGATCTGGGGCGCATTCTTCAATCTAAAGAGCATCCGGTTCCACTCGAACAGTCCAAACGGTGTGATGAATGCGGATATCGCGCGAGCTCGATCCGTCATAGCCACCACCCAGAAACCACTGGCCATATCTAGAGAACAGTGCCAGCGTACTTTATCCAAATCTTGCAATAGCTCATTGATTAGAGACATTGGATCCACTATCAGTCGGGTCAGGCCGTTCACTAACCGGTAATTAATACACAGACGTATATCTACTCCGTTCTTCTTAACGATGATTACCACCGGAGATGCCCACGGGGACGTTGAGAAACTGATGAATTTGGCTTGCAGTAGCCCCCTTAATCAGATCCGATAGTTTTTCTCGGAACTAACGCGCCACCTTTCGCACCATTTGAGCGATCGGGCTTCGCGTCACCGACATCGATGTCACTTTTGACTCCGCGTGCAGCTGGTGGTAATTTACCCCCCTTGCCAATCAGCAGATGTCGGCTTTCCCAGATCTTCTGGCGTAGCCGATCCACTTCCGCGGGTTCGTTCGCCCTCCGGATCCACTTGGGTATCATCAATCGTGACCTCCTCTGTGGTCAGTGGTACCTCCGGGATCACCGCCATACCTTCTCCAAGATCCTCGGCGTGTAGATCCCCGCCTTCACGGTAGCAGACTTGTTCATCTTCGGTCTTTGTCTGATCCACCCTTGGATCCAGGCACCGCGACTCTCCTTCGACCGTCATCCCTTCTGTCTTCGCGGGATCGGGTATCCTAGTACCTAGGAAACTACCTCTCGGATCGACTTGATCCTCTGGTGAGTTTACACACGACGGTTCCTGTTTAGCCAGTGTTGCCACTTTCGACGAGGATCCAAGAACTCTGTCCAATGGAGAGCTTGGATCCAACTGTGGGTCAGCAGGATCCAGCGAGCCGGCTTCAATTTTCTGCGGTTCCCCATCCACCGACCCTGGGTTATCTAGGGACCGGCTCTGGGTATCATCCCCGGTCTTGGACCCAATCTCTACTGCTTGGATCCCAATCCGACGATCCCTCTGTAGAATTTTTCGTGGAGCTGGGTATGGAGGCCAATCCACCAAGGGACCAGTTGGCTCCGCCGGGAGCTCCATCTCCCCGAGAGATTCGATCTCGGTAGTCGCCTCATACGCCAGATTCTTCCATTCTCTGTAGCGACGGGATCCCACTGATACATATCCAGGCCGCCTAGGGATATCATCCTTCGCCAGCCATCGCCCAATTTCTTCATAGTGATCCAGTAATAGTCTCTTGTCGCTGGCATTCGTGACCTGGAGGTACTGTGATCGACCTGGTCCTTGGCTTACTGTAGGCACCCACTTCTCACCCCGAGTGACCCACAGCTTCTCATGTTCCACCCACTTCAACCGATCTGGAAGTTCCCAGGTCTCTCCGGGCTCGGTCCAGGTCGTCTTATCCGCCCTTATGATTATCATCTTCGCCCTGTAAAACGGTCGCCGTCCGCTGAGCTGGATCGGCATCTCGTCCGGGAAACACAGTGTCCCATCCGCCAGATCCAACCTTACTCCGGCTGGTACCATGAAATTCATACCGAGGATGGCGTCTTGACCAGCGAGGTCTCCAACCCAAATATCGAACCAATATACCAAACAACCTGCCAGCGTGATCTTGATCCGCGTTCTCCCATTCGTACGGTACACGAGCTCACCAATCCCAACACAATCTTGGCTCCGACTCCCATCCACTTGGCATCCAACCGTACGATCAAAGGCGCTGTCTACTAAAGACACCTCGGCGCCACTATTTAGGAGTAGGATTGCTTTTTCATTGTTGATCTTGCCCCCTACCTTGGCCTGTGTGAACCTTTTTCCTGAGGCATGGTACTTCCACTATCCACGGGACTCCCCGGTTAGCAGATCCATGGATCCAACATCCTCAGATCCACGGGATCCAGTGACCTGACAGACCTTAGGTGGATCTGCAGTGACCTCACCCTTGGTAGGCTCAAACCATCGACCATGCTGGCGCTTCTCCTAGTAACCACGTGCCTCTCCCCTTTGTAGATCCAGGGTTGAAGAGACTTCGGATCTGGCAAACTCATCCACTTATCGCAGACTAGAAATCTTGGCAACTGACACTTCATGTAGATCACGTGTATTATCGACTGGATCTAGGGTCCTGCTACCTGGATCTAGCGATGTCTTGTTCACAAATGCATAAATGCAGTACCTAGAACGCTCGGCTCGTACCGGATTCAAACCCGGCGAGCGTCCTAGTTTAACATCTTCTCGGCCACTTCTGGCAATATTCCTCTGTGCTTGGGTGGACCAAACCATTGGCGGATCTGGTTGTAGAATTCCTCCATCGAACACTTGCCGACGTCGTGAATCTCGCCACAACCGCGACACACGTAGAAGTAGTGGTCTCCATAATGACCTTTCTTGCCACACTTCTCACAGACCAGATGTTTCCCCCTGGCTTATTGTAGGCGACATTGAACATTGGGCCAGAAATTGTAACCCATACTATACAGACTGTAAAAAGTCTAATAATTGACTGTTTGATATAAATAAAAGTGCTATATATAACTTAGTGTCTTGAGAGGGCGGTAGAACTCATCAATTAGCCAGAAGCATCCTTTAAGGTCAGCGAAAATGTCCGGCAAGCACGAGTTCTGCCCAGGAGAGAAGCGGATGATTGTGAACAGCTACGAGTATTTCAAAAGCCAGAAGGAACAAGGCCTCTTCAAAGGCATCATGACACGCCAACTGGTCTCTGATTGCCTTGGTTGTGCTCCCAACACCGTTGACTCCGTGGTTAATGAGAAAAAGAATAACCCAGACACTGATTTTGAGGTATATCAATTATAACTGATATTGTAACACTTCCTTTTTAAACTAATATTTGTACAAAGCCCAGTGAAAACGACAGAGGTCGAAAGCGAGATTATGACCTGACGGATACCTTTATAATATTTTTCACCATCCTGCTGGCAGAATTGAATGTTAAATCGACAAGGGCAATCTGCGACCGGGCGATGTGTCATCTTCCTTTTTGACATATGATTTTGATTATAGACCAATCATATCTGTGTATTCGGCGCGCCTTTCCCCCGAAAATGACAGTGTTCTGAGAGGGCATTTTTAAACGACTGTAGCTCCGAAACGGCTGGGAATTGGCTAAAAATTACCACAAAATCGAAATCTAAACGCATGATTGCACCCTATATCTAAATGTCGATATAGGTTTTCCTAAATGTAGACCTCTTATGCCTCTCTAGATTCTGGCCCAATGTTCAATGTCGCCTACAATACGCCCGACCCAAATTTTGAGTATTAGCTCGGCCGGTGTTGACACCACCAGGCTCTGCAGGGCCTCCATCCCGAAGATGCCTGCCATCTTCCGAACCGACTCGAACTAAGAGTCGCTCAGATGGGAGAAGTCGTTCCTATCCATGGCAACGAACTTCGGAGAGGTTCAGGTAGTCGACCCGCGATGGCGTGGATTGACTACGAGTGCTATCAAGTGTGACGGGGTCACACAGCACCTTGCGCTAGAGGAAGTTAGCTTCCGAGAGTATACAAACTCTCAGTGAGCGGCAGTTCACAGGTCCCCTCTTTATCAAAAGAGAGCGAAGTGACCTATTTAAGGTAGAATGCAAACTGAGTATATTTATAGGTAGATAAAGCTTGGGTTTAATACAAACTATAAATCACCTATGTCATCAACCAATGGTTGGCTTTGGACGACCTTGGTACTTTGTACCAAATATCCCGAAGTATGACGTGTCACACTTCATGTAACCAGGGTACACTTAGAGCTACGTACCCCGTTACAGCTAAGCTTGAGTTAAATATACATACTAAAAGTCACCTTTTGAAAAGCAATGTCATCAGCCAATGGACGACCTTGGTA
The DNA here is from genome assembly GCF_000142945.1 of Phytophthora infestans T30-4. Lineage (NCBI taxonomy): Eukaryota > Oomycota > Peronosporomycetes > Peronosporales > Peronosporaceae > Phytophthora > Phytophthora infestans. The sequence continues at coordinate 214,380 of NW_003303727.1, forward strand.
CCTTGTACCAAATATCCCGAAGTATGACATGTCATACTTCGGAAGTGTGACACGTCACACTTCATGTAGCTAAGGGTACACTTAGGGCTACGTACCCCGTTACACAACCACTGCTTGGTTGGCTGGCAAGTCCTTGGAAGTGCATCTAGCTCAGTCCTCCTCATGCCTTTGACAACCCCTGAACCAACCAGCAATGTTTCTCGGAAGTAGTGATGTGATATATTGCTCTTACAAAACAAAAACGTATTTGTCAATGTCAAATATCTCCCTGCACGTACCTATTTCACGAGAAAGCAAGAATCGCATTGCAATTGTATTATCGGAAGCCCAGCAGCTGCGGCTGCTTTCGGACCCCAAGTATCCGGATACCACTTTGCGGCGTCGTTGGAAGGATGCGGACGCGCTTCGCGGTTTATCAACCCGGCATCTATAGGGAATCGTACTTAGCGGAAAGCAATTCTGAGCCAAGGCTATTAATAGCGGTTTATCCACCCGCTCTACGGGCAACATTTTTAGCGTCGCTTACCTTCCGGTCACCTTTACGTGTCCGGATGAAGGAAAATGCCTCTGCATTCGTTTCTATTCCCAGAAGGCGCATCGTTCAGACCTGGATTGATCGACAGAGACCGTGCTTCGAGTGGACTCCGTCACTCGATGTGAACAGTGTCACTGAACACAGAGAAGCTCTCCTATAATACGCGTCTAAAACACTTACTGTACTAAACTACAGTAAGGAACCGCGACTAACGAAGCTTTTGGGAGATGCGTTTCACCCCACGGCTGCCGAGCTCAGACAAATGGCATTCGCCGACTTCACATCTTACCTCTCTAGCGGAGTCTGGTGTCTGTCCGTCCGTCAGTCCGTCCGTAACGGGCTAGGGTTAATAATCCTCACGCTAATACGCGCGTTCTACTGGCTGCCGAGCGCAGCGAAGGCGGCGTCGATTCGCTAAAATTGCAATATGTGGTGTACACACTGTATGTGGTCAACACATCGTACTTAAATGCACCGCTCAAATTTCTTTTTGCCTTCATTTTCAGCTGCGGTATGCAAGGCCCACGCGAAGGGCGCTGCCTGTGTACGCGTTAGTTAGCTGAATTAAAAGGCGCCGATGAGCACACACGTTCTCTATCGTCGTAGGTGCTGTTGATAAAATTTGTAGGCTTCGGTGACTCATACTTCGGCCTCAATCGAAACTTTAGTACTTATATGATATAGAATGATGTTTTAGGCTTCGTAGTACTTTTCTAATGAGTTTAATTTCAATACTGTTTTGCGTAGTACTATTTTAAATACAATTCATTTTTTACTTGCAGTTATTTGTAGTAGTAGTACACATAATTGCTATATCAAGGTTTGATAATAAATAACAAATATATTACTATAAATAATAATGTGAAAACTTTAAATACGACTATTGTGGCTTGCCTCCGGGAAAAAGTGTCACCTTCCTTTGTATTTGCGCACGTAGTGTGCGACCTGAAGATATTGTGCAAGTTTTCCAACAATATATGTAGCGTACATCAAACGAAATGGAAACAGCGTTTGTGATTAAGTTAGCGCGGAGGCTAAGCAAGAACACAAAACGCGAAGGAACACCGATTCACACTATGTAGACGATGGGATAAAAGAGCAACACGAAGCACGGAAGGCCATGGACAACGATAGAAGTCTTAGCCGATGCAAACCACGAAGTTGTATGCGTAGCGTGAAAGACGGAAGTGCACGCAGCTATGAAAAGGACAGAGGGACAAGAATATGACGGGAGCGTACAGACCACGGAAGGGAAATAGATATACAGACACCCCAGCATGCTAAAAAGGGTGGCTACGGAAGAGTACGCACGTAGCGGTAAGAGTGCATGGACAGCAACTCTCCCATAGCACCACGGAAGAGCACGGAGTACGGTCGCCGGACCAGGCATGAAGCGGCGGGAATCCGAAAACGGGAAGTCATCGAGCATTAGAGCACGTTATCAGGGTAGAACCGGATCTCACCAAGCCAGGGAGCACGATACTACGGTACCTAACAATCACACGGACGACAGACCAGCCGCGACACCACAAGCTAGCACGATAGCATGGGCTGTGCCACTAAGCCATGGGAGAACGCAGCCGCAGAGCTATAGACGTAAAATCACCGTGCCGCGGAGAAGATACCAGTGCTGAAACTGAGCTTACCGAGCCACGGAGGACAGTACTACATTAGAACTAGATTGCACGAACGGCGGGCCAGCCACGAAATAAACGGGGAGGTGGGTTAGGGGTGACCACGACTGCACACTGTGGAGCACGTTGCCATTGTAGAACACGATAACACGGACAACGCAGATACACTACGTGACCACAATACCATAGACAGCATTACCACACCGTGATTGCACGATAGCGTGATACCGCAGTCGATGGAACCTCACCTGGAGAGCACGATACACGGGCGACGGAACAACACGACTGCATGAAGTCACCAAACCACGGAATAGCACACTTCGGCTAGAGCACCGGCGATGGAAGGCCAACGGTCACGAAATAGTATCTACCACGAAGCCAGTGCAACCCACATAAACGTTTGAGAACAGAGAAAAGTTAGCATTTACGAAAAGGCCGTACTAACGCGCATGAACCCACAAGAGAGAGGACAGAACCGCTGAGCAGCGTGGGCCATGGGTGGGCAGGAACCTCGAAGCCGGGAAGAGCACGAAAGAGCATGGGCCATTGAAGAAAACAACATCCAACCTGTAGTACGGGGTAACGGAAACGTTCCAAACCACGATATTATACGGGGCCGAATGAGACTACGGAAAGGCAAGTGGTTAAATACACGATGCCAAGATCTACGGGGTGAGCCACGCTCTCAAAACACGCGACACCAAGAAGCAATAAAGTTCCGGCCACCTCATCTCCAACAAACCATGCCACTCCGCCGCGTAGCGGCGGCGAACGGCTAGTCTTAAACATCTACTGCAGCAACCTGTCTGTCCGTCACACTAAATTGTCGTGCCTGTCACGCTTTTCCGGACATATCATTGGATAAAATAATTTAAATATTTCTACTGGCTGACGAGCGCAGCGAAGGTGTCTTCAATTAGTTAAAACTAGATGGTGTAGTTGACAATCAATAATTGCATGTGTTTCCCAGTTTACATATGGGGATTTGCACAAGGCTATACATTATTATTAATAATATTATACCCGAAGGCGGCATCGTTTAAATATTATATACTTTTTCATAATGCAAGTTGTTATTGATATTTGAATACTACAGTAAACGGAGGGCAGGGTGCTTAGCGTACACGTAAGCATGCGTGTTTCCGAGGACATAATTTTTTTAAGTATACTACTCAGTAGGATCTGCGTGCTACACTGACTAAAATGATAATTTCAATATATTTACTGTAAAAATATTAGCATTAATAAGTTATCTGACTGTATTGCTAAATTGTACATGTTACATGTACAGCAGTAGCCGGTCGTGTAGACTGGCCGTAAGAACAAAACTGTGCTTATGAACGCTGTCACTTGATCCACATAGATATATAGTGTTAGATTGACGTGTGAACAAAAAGAAGTTATATGTGCTGATGACAATTACTACTGTAAAGCGAATTGAACCTGACCATTGTTTCCTAAGCGGTTTTTTAGATAACAAAATTCTGATACTTTTTAATAGGTAGACGCGTTGCCGATAAGGGCGTATAATAAGGTTTTATATGCAGCGGTAAGATAACCGTAAGAGCAAAACTGTGCTTATAAACGCTGTCACTTGATCCACAAAGATAAATAGTGTTAGATTGACGTGTGAACAAAAAGAAGTTATATGTGCTGATGACAAATACTACTGTAAAGCGAATTGAACCTGACCATTGTTTCCTAAGCGTTTTTTTTTAGACAACCAAATTCCGATACTTCTTAATAGGTGGACGCGTTGCCGATAAGGGCGTATAATAAGGTTTTATATGCAGCGCTAAGATAATAGCACAACATGAGAGGTGTCAATTATGGTTATTATAAGTAGGCCCGTAAAGAAACGTTAATCAACTTAGAGCCTAATCCATCCTGGAATCATCAATTAAGTATCAAATAAAAATACCGCCATCAACAACAACAACAGCAAGGCGTCTTGCGACGCATCGTTATATCCAAAGGCTATAACCATAACAGGCACAGATTGGAGTGTCTAATGACTAATTCTGAAACACTTTTAATTTTCTTTCAAAGTAGCGAGTTTGGTTTGCGAAGTGGTTAATAGTCAGTTTATTACAAGCTTAACCAGGCAGTACAAGCGGGTATTTGATGCAAGCTGGACAGATATTCTTTGCATTGTTGCAATCTAGGTTTCAGAAACGGCCCGTGAAATCGAGCACGACGCTAAACTAAATATATTATTTAGCGGTTTTAGACTGAAGTGCAGGTGCTTCCGGGTGGAAGATTAAGGTACAGTGATCGCCAACAACAATAAAGAGACTCTGCCAAGATCACTAGCGTAATCGTTTATGAGCATGGTAAGTATGATGCTAGGGTCTCAGTCTTTTGTACCGGTAAAATATTTACACGGCTTACTGGGAGCTCAGCAATTTGTAGCAAAAGAAACGCAGATTTATAAAAATAAAGAAGTCGATTTAGGCACATGGGGGACTCAGAGGATTTGGACTTATTATCCCGCCAAAGCGAAGCGAAGGCGGGAAGGCAAAAATCTAGAGTAAAACCTAAATTACCGCCGCGTAGCGGCGGCGCTCGGCTAGTACACATGTACTGTACTGTATCTTGCGGCGGTGTCTGTGCGGCCGCTGCTGTAAACGTAGGAAGAAAGGCGAAACTAACAAAAACAGTTGGGCCACCGGTTAGTTGGTGGCCACTGGCGGCCAACTGGCGATGAACTTTTGTTTCTCAGCGGCTGTTTTGGGGTGCCTCACTAAACCGATACTTTCTTTAAATCTGAATTGACGGGTTTAGATGACTATATGCGAAGACGAGTGGCCGTGGGCTGTAAGCACATCAGCATATTCTAGGAGCGCTAGTTATGGGGGCGATTCAAGTGCTGCAAACCTCACATTCGAAACGCTGTCTGGCCGATAACTAGTCTCACCAAGTACGCAAACGGCGAGTGATCAATAGGCATTTTTATTGAGATTACTTTGAGCTCTCTGATTCTTGGACGTAATTGTCGTGAATGAAAATCAAGTCACGGACTATCTTCGGTTAGAGTGAACATCGCTTTGCTATCACAATATTACCAGCGGTGGAAAACGCCCGCTCGGATGGAACTGAAGTTGACACACATCCCAGCCATTTTCAAGCAAGTCTCGAAAGAACAGGGTACATGAGCGAATTTACCTTCCACCATGCCAGTGGGTCATCGTTAGCGATGCCGCCCAGGGAAGCAGCCGCTAGGTAGCTATTTACCTCAGTTAGGCATTGGCAGCAGAGATACCGTTCGTGTGAGTCTACATCAGCCGTTTGAGCCACTCGGGGTTCTTGTGTTGCTCTCCGATCGATCATTCCATGGAAATCTGACACCATCCTCCTCTTATTTCGCACGACAGGCGTGAGTGATACGGAAGTCTCGACTGGGGGTGCAGATGGTATGATCAATCTAGCCATTGCGATAGCTGCGCTCACTAGCATCTCTTTTGCCAATATCCTCTCCTCGTCAGAAAAAGCTGCCATATCCGTCAAGCGAGGATCCAGCAGTACAATCCACAATATCTGAGTTTCCAACTTTGCAAAGCGTTTCTCGAAAAGGTTCAGCAGAGCCATACGGACCCTGTTCATTAATGCCTTTGTCTCGTTGACGTAGGCGTGGTTCCAAGTAGTCAGAAACTCTGATAATTGGTCCCAAGATTGTTCTTGCAGACACATATTTGCCTCAAAAACATCTTTTTCATCAAAATCAGCCGCATCAAAAAATAAAACTTCTTCGGCCCTGGTCACACTGTCATCGCTTGCCTCAGTGAATTCCAACTCACCTTCACCAACATCAGCGAGAACACCCCCGTAGTCTCCATCGCTAGTCCCGCATTCATTCAAGTCTTCATTACTGATAAATTCGGTCTCGAGATTGTGCGCGTTTGAAGAGGTAAGAGCGCTAAAGCTTGTTCCACCAGATACATTTCTCCTATGGGCCATAGCGGGAGGCTGACTCCCCCTTCTTGACCTTTGGTTTTTCTTAGATTTGCGCTTAATTAATGCCCCGAGAGGACAAGGTGGAGTGAATGTGCCACGCACGACATGTGGTCGACTTCGAGAATTTCACCCGCCAGGACAGCATTTGATGCTCCATCTTGAAGTATCTTAACACAGTATCCAGGATCGAGCCCCATCGGTCAAAAAGTCTTGATAGATCTGCTGCAATTGCCTCACCAGTGTGTCGACCCGGAAAAGCTTCTACTTCCAAGGTCCAACTGCGGAATTGGAAGTCCTCACTCACGTAGTGCAGTGTCAGAGCCATATAGCTATCAGTGTTTCGACTAGTCCAAATGTCCGTTGTGATGCAATAGTAAATGCATTCACGCCCTATTATCATCTTCAATGTAGCTCGAAGCTGGTCGGCGACTTCCACAATCATGGCAGGCAATAAAACACGACTTGGCAGCTCTACTTTCACACCACCTAACACCTCACAGACGTACTGCAAGTAAGCAACCAGTCCTGCATCCTCCACTATGGAGAACGGCCGAAGGCTTTGCGCGATCCATATTCCGAGCAGTTCATTAGCATGAGCTTGTTGTTGTGGGGTGATTGCTTTAGCTTCTGAGTAGCCTGATGCCGGAATTGTGCTGCATCGGCATTCACTGGATAAAGATACGCCAGATCTACGCTTATGATCTCTTTTACGGACAGCGTCGAGGTGGTTTGAGTGCCGCTTTATCATGTGCTTTTTGACGTAAACAATAGTACCCTTGGTGTATTGAATTTCAACCCCACACTGAAGGCAGTGTGCAGCTCGAGCGTTGTCCGACACGAGGCTGTCTTTGGGCACACCAGCGTACTCCTCTCTACGGACGAGTCGAATGAAGTCCCACAATTCTGGTTTGTGAGCTCCCTTAATCCTAAACATATTATCAGGTGTCTCTGGAGTGGGAGAGAGCTCAGGGGCATGTTCAGCGGTAAAACCATGCTCACAAGGAGACCTCCCTTGCATTCGGTGCTGTGCCACGGTCTGCTGAGCTCGTGGTGGACGTTTGGAAGGAGTAACAAAACTTTCCGACGACAAGTAAAGAGATTGCTGCGACGTCAGAGACCCCAAGTACTGATGGAAAGGGCCTTGCCCAATGACACCACCAGGATCGTGCTTCTGTTCTTGACGGGCGCTGGTATCAGCGGTCCTTGCCTGCGGAATCCGTTCAATCACACGGAACTGATCTGGATACTGATAAGCAGGTGCTCCGTTGTAAGATGGCTGGGTATGCGCTGGGGCAACCGAATTCCAGGTAGCTTGATTGTATTGGCGGTGTCTTTGCGCGGAGTCAGGCTGATAAAATCTCGTTGAAGTGGGGGGTAATTGCCGAAGGTTTGCTGTAGCAGAGATGGTCGGAAAAAGCGTAGCATCACGGCGGCCTTCGTCGTATCTAGTGCAGTCGTCTTCATCACTTTCACCAGCATTCATAATCGCTTGCATAGCGTGGGCCATGTTAGTGCCGAGACCGAAAATTGCGCTGTGCACTGCTAGCTCGGGCTTCCCAAAGACTTTCGTTGCCACGCCAGCCAGTGTTATAATACCACGCGTCCCCGCGTCGCCAAACGCAGCACTGAAGCGCTGCTGCCGCAGTAGACCGAGCACGTACTGTTCGATGCTACGTCAGCGATATTGCAATCAGTTCTTTTTAATTGATGCAGTTAAAACTTGATTAATAGCAAGTAAAGGAACAATCAATTAAATTGGAGCAGAAATCTTTACCGCATTGGCCCGTTGCGAGAGAGACAGACTTAACCTTAGTTTCTAGATGTCTGGTAAATCCTAAGCCTGGTTAGCAACGCCGGTGTCTGCGCTAGATCCGGTGGTTGTGCGAGGCTTGTCAGCTCATGTGACTGCTCTCTTGGCTCGTCTTCCAGTGTATTAATACACTCTTGTAGTCGTGTTCCTTGCACCATCCGTTCTGGTGAGCGGCGCTCGCGTTTCGCGAGCGCCGTTAGCTGCCTGAGTCCGGTTGTCCAAAACTCTTGTACTATGCCATCGATAGATGTCTCCTCGCGCTGAAATACGACCCGGTTCCTTTGGATCCACAGCGTGGTAATGCAAACACTGGATAGGATACGCCCGATCCTCGTCCATTCTGCTCGGTAGAGCTTCTCGTCATCCGGATGAGCTGCTATGATGCTTCTCACTCTGGGCGTATTTAACGCCGGTGCTTTCCTGGCCGCGCAATTGCTGCGGTCATGTTCGCGACGACTGCTTTCTCTGTGATCTCCCGTCCAATAACTGATTAGCTTGGACCAGCACTCCTGCGCACATGAACACTCCCAGAATATGTGCGCTAGGGTCTCCTTCACTCCTTGACACTCCGGCAACTTCCGGTAGCTATTATCAGTTAGTCGGCCTTCGTGGAAGAGATTTAGCTGTGCCACAGCGACCCGGTACGCCACCCAAACTTGGTACACTATTAATTTGTTACCATGGGACCAGAGCTGCTTCGGTAGTTGGCTTAGGGCCCCGCATTGCCACTCGTCGGTTCTCCTCCGTATCTCCAGTTCGTCCACTTGGGTCTTTAATCCTTTCTCTGCAACTTGGTAGCGTTTGAAAGGCTACTTGTTTATAGCTGACAGCACTCGCTTGTTAGCAATTGTCGCCTGCACCTCCCATTGTATGCCATGGATCGAGGGGTGTGCCTCAAAGACGATGCCCCCCCCTCATCCTGACTGTGCTAAAGCACCTGAATATCCGGGTGCGCCTCTTCTGCTGTCGCGAGGCCCTCGACTACCCTCCAATGTATGCCGTTGGATTGTTGCTCGAGTTGGATGGTACATGCCCTCCCTGCGGCATTATCTGTCGATACTCCGATGACGCGTGCCTGGCTCACACTACTCCAGTTGTAGGAGCTGATGAGCTCTGGTTGATTTCGTAGGCGTAAGGCCGGGTTGACCTGTATGTATTGCCCTATGTCTAACCGCGGCGAGCTCCTCAGAATCGCTATTGCCCAGCGCCGTAACTTTAGTTGGCGATGACTCTGCTGTCCTGCCACGGGAATTATCATTGAGTATGTCCACTTGCCTGTCCTGTGAATTGCCAAGTCGGAGATCGAGCATTCCTGGATACGGTTATATTTTCGGCTGTTGAATGTGGCTCCCGTGCTGTCTACGACCCACGGATTATTAGCCCAACTGTACGTCGGCCAGAATTGCTCTTCCGACGTCGATTGTTCCCGATGGGGGGGGGGAGCAATTGTGGGAGCTCCACTATCCACTCGCCATCTGAGAACCAGCTGATAGATCGTTTTGCCAAGTCGTCATCTGGAGGCTGGGCCTGCCGTAGGTCGTCGTTAGGCAGCCGCGCTGTTTGCCACACCCATTCTCCCATTGTGTGCGCTAATGCCACTCCGGGAGTATCCAAACTCCGTCGACTTCTGCCGGACAACTTCTTCCTGGGCGTTATACTGCCGTTCCAGGATTCCGGGAGACCCCTGAACATCCATGCCTTCCACGCATAAAAATACCGATCCTTCCGCTGAAGTAACCATTGGAGAGTGTGCTTCGTTCGTTGCGTCTGACAGGCCAGTTCAATCGATGCCAATCCTGCTCCGCCTGCCTGTTTGGGTGTGAACAGAAGGACTGGGCTGATTTTATGGCGTTATGCCTCCGTCGAGGTAGTTTGGCGCCACAAAAACTGTTTCTGTAGGTTGTGAAGCTGCTTATTCGCCCACTTGGGCATGTCAAACACCGCCGCCGTGAAGAGAATCGACGGCAATATGATGACGTTGAGTATCATGATCCTGAATTCGACACTAGTACCCAGCTTGGCCGCTGTCGCAAGACGCCTCTGGACTGCTAGAATTCTTTTTGCCCAATTGACGTCCGTGAGCTTGCCCGTTCCTAATTCATACTCCAGATATCTCACCGTGGCTCCCGGTTGAAGCACTGGGCTTCCGTGAAATTGGGGAAGTTCCACTGCTTTGTTCAGAAAAATCGCGCAGCTTTTTGCTGGTTGGACATGCAGCCCCGACAAGCGCCCGAATTGTTCTACGATCTCCATCACTCGTGGTAGTTGCCGAGCCTCCTTCAAGAACACTGTGGAGTCATCTACGAATGCCGAAAAGGTATGCTTGACCCCTGGCATCCCAGGGATTTCGATTCCAGAGAGTGTTGGGTCCTGTTGTATAGCCATAGAGAGAATTTCTGCTGCTAAGATAAACAGCAGAGGCGCTAATGGGCATCCTTGTCGGATACCAGACACAACTGGCTGCAGCTCCGACAGCTCTCCATTTACTAGAAATCGCGCTGTGGTTCCATCGTGCAGTTTCCGTATCATTTCGGTGAATTCCGGGGAGAACCCAAACTTGCGTAACACCAGAAAGAGAAATTCTCGCGTAACGGTGTCATACGCCTTACGAAAGTCTAGGAGAAGTATCAGTTCGCTGAACGCCGCTTTCAACTCGGGATGAGCTGTCGCTTTTGCTAATACTGCTAGCATCGTCACTACCGTTTTAAGCATCTGCCTGCCGTGCACAAATCCCTGCTGCGATTCGCCAATTGGTTTCCCCAGCACCCGTTGAGTTCTTGTCGCTATGACTTTGGTGTGAACTTTGTAAGCTGTTTGCAACAACGAGATGGGCCTAAAGTTCATCGCATTCGTGGAGTCACATTTCTTTCGTAGTGGGATGATGAGGCCCTCTAGGAACGATCGAGGAGGGTCGGCTCCCTTCAAAAGCTCGTTTCCAATGGCAACCAATGCTGGTACCAGTACCGCTTGGTGGTCCTTAAAAAAATCATTGTTTAGCCCATCCGGCCCCGCTGCTTTATGACGATTCAGCGCCCGAATGGCCTGAATGACCTCATCCTCTGTAATGGGTTTCATCAGCTCCATGTTGTCTGCCATGGAGAGCAGCCGCTCAGCATGTATGGTGACGAAATTGTCAAATTCGTTTTCTAGGGTCTGTCCTGCGTAAGCGTTGCGGACTTTGCCTAATATAGGCTGCCACTCGGACCCGAATTTGCTCGCTATGTTCATTCCCCGGGTAAACGATTCCCCGTTGATTCGTTCAATCGAGGGGACCGTCTGGTCCTTCTCCCAGTTGGAGACGCGTTTGTAGTCCCATCGGAGTTGGTCCATCGTCCGCTCTAGCTTTTGACTAAGACGGATTAGGTGTTCTTGGCGTGCGTCCTCTTCAGAGACCTCTAGCAGTCCGCGTCTGGTGAAAATTTGAGCCCGGTTTTGGGCCCGCAACGCAGCTACTGACTGCTTCCGTCGCTGTGCCTCGCTCCGAGTGATTTCCCGTATGCAATCTCCACACTTTCCTGCCGTCTTATCCCACGTACGTGTCGATTACTCTCTTCCAACTCCCACACGCATGAGTGCTTCCAATACCGCTGTTTGAACTCTTGCCGGCTGGGACGATCTAATTGGGTAGATCACTGACCTGCGTCTGCGACGCTGCCTCCCTGTGTGTACTTTGTCGCTGAGATGTAGCCGTACCCGCTGATGGTCCGAGGGGGCCGCCGCTTCTGCTACTTCAACTCGGTCAATCTCTGCTGTCCAGCTACACGGGACGTAGTAGCGGTCAATTCTGCTTGCCGCATCAGGTCCCCAGTATGTAAAGAATTCGGTTGGGTCTTGGCCCTCTTCCTCCTCATCATCGGCTTGTTCCACGAATCCGTGCATCTTCTAGCTGCAGTTGTTGAACAAGCCCGGTTAAGGCATTACTTTCTGGTCGACCTGACCGTTTGCCTCCAAGTCGGTCAAGAGGCGGACGCTGAACGCTGTTAAAGTCCCCTGCAATGATCGTGTCGGCAGTTGTCCACGTCCACTCTTTTAAGCGTGTGAAGAAAACTTCCCTGTCGCTGTGAAGGTTGGGCGCGTAGAGGTTTACGACCTGCAGTGTTCCAATTGTGATAGCTAGCACCCGATTAGTCCACTTGTCTTGTTGCCACGGACTCACCGTGTCTGCGATACTTGGGTTGAGTAGAATTGCTACTTCACCCTGTTTGCTGTCATGTATACTCCAATATGACAAGGTGGGCCCGCCTGACTGGATGCGTCGCCCCCACAATCGTTGCCATTGTTGTTGGAGCTCCTCCGCTTCGGCCTCGGAGCTCACGTGAGTTTCTTGAATTAGCCATGCCATTGGCCTTTGTTGCGCCGGTGTCCGGCGCCATGCACTGAGCCACTTCATCCTACTTCCTTTGGTAAAGCCTCGGACATTTTGGAGTTCAAGTCTGCGATGCCGCACTCGTCCTGTCCGTGGTTTTCTTCCCAACCTTCCGCCGTCCTCATTTCGCAAAAACATAGTCCGCCTGTACTCGTCACTGCCATCTCCTGTCCAACTTCCCCCCCCCCCTTGGCGATCAGTAATTATGTGACTACTAACCATATTGGCTGGTTGGATCCGGTCCCCCGTGTTCGATCACTGTGTCGAAATAACGAGCCGTTCGAGTCCAGTTGACGTTCACTCCGTCTGGTGTAAACGCTTTCCTGAATGCATCTGCGTCTTTGAGGGCTGCAAGGTGTCGAACCAGCCTGGAACGGACTCCTTGTTCGTCTACTTCCTCCTGGTGGGTTAGCACTTTGATCGCTTTGTCATACAGTAGAGAGCAAAGAATGTGTTGTGCCAGTCGCAACTTGTTGGTAGTGTCGCACAGCTTCAATATCTCGTCCTTGCCGTATCCATTTCCTCGTAGTCGAGTCCAGTCGATAGTGTTGTCCGAAGCTTCGTCCAGATTTTTCGTTCTCGGGCGAGCGATCCTGGTGCGCCAGTCCTCAATCCATTGCTGCGTCGCTTTGTCCTTGCATCTCGTGGCGTAAATGCCTAACTGGCCATGTAAGCATTCCCGTCTCCACGCGGCCGTCCACTGTTGTAGTACCGGTTCCGCTACTGCTGTCAGCAATTCATCCGGATATGGGAATCGTTGTAGAAGACGAACGAGCTTGGCTGGTTCTACTTTTGCTGCTACTGCCCATTGCGTAGTATTTCCAGTGGCCAATGGGAACTCGGACTTGGCGGACGAAGGCCAGGTTGTCCCGAGCTGCTGCCACAGCTGCGACCAATTCGAACGGTTCACCGTCACGGCGTCATTCCCTGGCCCTGCTTCATCCTCTTCCATTGGGGTCGGCTGATGCGTGTGGGATTGCGAGTCCTGTTTCGCCCGCACTAGAAGTCGTATTTGCTCGCCTTCCATCGGTGTGAGGGTGTGAGGCCTCTTTTGAACGGACTGCTTCGACTGGAAGTACTTTAGAGCTGCACTCCGAGTTTCCTGCGAGCTTTCTTGTGAACTGGACTCTGAGGGAACGTAGTCTGCATCCGAGTCAATTTCTGCTTCTGGTTGCATCCACTCCTCGTTATCCAATTCCTCCTGCGCTGCCTCAGCTGCAGACTGCTGCCATTGCCGAAGGACTGCAAGGGAAATCTGATACGTCTGCAACATGTGGCGCGCAACCGGCGAATCTTGGGTATCCAGGCGGGTCGATAGTAACGCTGTTCGTTCTTCAAGTGAGAGCGCTGATACAGTATTGACCAAAATGGCTAGGAGATCGGTGTACCTAGCCGGATCTGCCTTGTCAAGTATCAAGTGGATCTCACATTTGAGATCATGCGGAATTGACATTCCTTTCATTCGTTGCTTCAATTCGGGAATGCTATCACTCCATTTGGCAGGGTCCCATGGATCCATATCTGCATCTTGGCCCTGATCCGCTGACGAACTGGAATCTGCCGCTCTCGCTGTAGCTGTCGACATCTGCACGGTTTCTCTACTCTCTGCATCGACTTCCGCCTCCTTAACCTCTTTTTGGCGCGTATGTACGAATGCGGAGTAGTGATTGCCCCAGAAACGGACAACTAGCGGCGGCGTCTTGTCTTTTCGTTTGGTCTTTCGGATTTCGGCTAAGCATCGCCCCACCTGGAGCGGAATCTGCTGCCCTGTGTCGTAAGTCTTGCGACCCTTGGACAGTAAGCTGGGGCGATATTTGGAGCAGTACCAGAGATGTTTACCATCCGTGTTATAGGCAAGCACGTAGATTGGCCTCTGGAGAAAGTTTGCCGCCGCGGCCATGAGCTCGCTGCTGCCCCAGACTTCTCTCGGGAGAAGCTCATCCCGTTGCGACGACGAGCTCGCGAATTCCTCCAAATACCATCTAAATTGCTTGCTGGATTTTTTCGAGTCCATTCCATCCCAGTCCCGGCCCACGTTGACCAACGTATTGGTTCGCGTGAAGTGGTCGTATTGCTCTGCGTTATTTAACAGCGCTGACCACTAAATGCCTCGCTTCAGCGTTGATGCGAGTTGTTCCAGTACCTTGTCATGCGCTGCAAGGTTATGATCCACGATGGCCTGAGAAAGTGCCATCACCATGCAATTACCGGTTGCTGGTGTTGCAACTTGTCTAAGTCCTAGCAAAGCCTCGATCTCCGGGGAAGACGTAACCGCTTGGCTCGCGTCCCCACTACTTAATAAAGAGCTGCCCTTAAACTGTGACATGGAATCCTTGAGGGTTTCCATCTCTTCCCGCTCCCGTTGCTTCAGCGCTACTAATTGGGGTGATTCAATAAGTTTTGGTGGTTTCGCCTTGACCAAGCGCAGTTGTGCTCGTTCCTGTGGCGTGAGAGTACGAGGCTTCGGACTTTCAGATTCCTCGCTGGACGATATCTCGACCGCAGCTTGGACTAAGGTAGCTTCTCTCTTCTCTTCCTGATCTCCTTTGTTCTCATCTTCTTCTTCGAATACTGCAAACCTAGAAGAGATTCCAAACCTTTTCTCGGCTAACGCTGCTGGATGTGCGTATAGGGTTCTCCCTCGCGACAGCGGAACGGTGGCCCACTTCTTTTGGGGTTGAGGCGCTGGTGGCTGGGACTTGCGGTTGTCCGATGCTACCGGCCCCACCGGATACAAACCCGATGTTGACCCACCGACTCTCTGTGAGTCCAGGGAGCCGTTTTCTGGTGCTGGCGGTGCTACCGCCTCTCGTGCTTTGTTTTGGTGGGCTTGACGCACCGAGAGTCTCGTCTCTGCGGCTTTCTTGAACTCCGAGAGGCTGGCAAAGGGTCGCGCCATATCCTCCAACTTCGTTACCTCCGTGTCGCTCGCTACGCGGCTGCCTTCTCCCTTGAGTTGCTCCACTGTGTACCGGCATCGCACCATCGTGTGCCCCACGTTCCCATATTGGAGACACTGATCCAACTGCTGGATATTTAAGCACCAGTGGCCTGCCATACCAAATTACTCGCACTATCCCCCGCAAAAATTCCGGGCATTCAGCTGTCTTCATCGTAAGTCTCCACACTACTGAAGATCTGGATTCCGGATAATAGACATCTAGGTTTTCAAACTCAATGTCTGCCTTAATGTGCTCCTGTAGGTACGCATTTAATCGCCCAACGTCCGTGCACCGGGGTACATTGAAGATGTCCACCACATACTCTCGCTGCGTGTCCGTCCGTACACCATCGTTGCCCAATTGCCTGGCCCATATCGATCCTGTATCCGGCTGATGCGGGTTCCGAAGCCTGTAAACGGCTCGCTTGAACGGAACTTGGGTGTCCTGGAACCGACGGGCCGTTGCTCGGTCGAAAGTGTGGAAATGAATGCTGCGTTTCGTATGGTCATAGCTGATGGTCTTGACCAAATGCAGCATTTGACGTAAGTCGTTGCTCGAGACACCGTGCTCCTCTGCAGCTAACAAAATGTCATCCTTGAGTGCTCTGGTGGCTTGCCTACTGGGTTTGACAGTGACCCATCCTCTGAGCTGTAGGATGAGTTCTCCTTCGACTTGTTTCTGGATCGTTCCGTAGAGGCGGAGACGTTCCAAATACGCTCTTAAGGAAACCTGGCGCTTTCCGACATAGAATGGTTCCTTCCACCATGCCCGTGATGATCTTCCATTCGTCCTTGGTGCCTTCTCGAAGACCTCGTCCACTTGGTGCCGCTGGGGGCCTTTCACACAGCTTTCGTAGCAAACACATTGGCCCGTTGCAGCAATACTTTTAATCTTGAATAAACTAAGGACACAGTTGACTTTCAGTATCGTGCAGTAGGGCGATCAGTTGTAAACTAGAAGGGACAGTTTCTGTTTTTGTTCGTTGGGAGCACTTGGTCACCAAGTTGGTGACCGTACGTTTACAGCACAGTGTGCGCGCGATCTGATCATGAGTGCGCGGCAAAAGAAGAGCCCGGTAATTGGCGTGGCCTGAAAACTTTTCAGTGAAAAGTACCGGTACATGTACAGATGAACCCTTCGGTAGTACAAGCCTACGATAATATTTCCTTCCCCTCGTAATATGGAATTCGAAACTATCAAAATAACTGTTCTGAGGTGCTTAACTATGGTTAATGTCACTATTGTACAGCATGTCCGAAGTAGGCAAGCAACGACACATTGCTTGCCCTCTCCTCCCTGCTAAGGTCGCATGTAGACGCGACTGCATAGCAACTAATTCGTCGATTACAGGGTCTTCCTCCTCTGGCTCACTGTACTCATACGCATAGTAATCAAGCATTAATAGACCAGTAGCTTCAGCACTAAGCAAATATCGAGGGTGACATAGCATTTCAGCAGTCGATGCTCCATACCGCGAACGTCGACGTTGTAAAACTTGGTCGCTTACGACACCACTGGGTCGGCTTCAAGATGATCATGAGCGTGCTGGATCGGGTGACGCTGGTAACGCTGCTTGAATGCCGCAATTATTCCAGCGCCAAGAGGCTGGCGTGGAAGTATTTGAATTTCAAAATGCTGGCAAAATAGCAAGCTCACCATTGGTTAGCAGGATGCGGACTAGGCCACAGGCTAAAAAAGTGAATTTTTCGTCAGTTATGTGCATGTACCTTATATAGCAGTATTTGTTCACGATACAACGCTATCTGGCGCAAACAATACAGTTTCAAATTTAAAACGCCATAATAATTCTAATCTGCGATATTTTCGCATATAGCTCTATCACTTTTAATATAACTAGGCTGCAGCTGTAATATTGAATTCCACCCCCCAATTGCAAACGCGCAATGTTAAAACTATAAAGTTAAGCAGTCGAAATAAGGCTGCGTAAAAGTGATTTACTTTCGCTATGGGGCGGCGAAAGTAACCGGTCAAAGTGCTGGTAGAGAGTTAATACTGTTAAGCTTAAGATCGTCAAAGTCTTTGTTTTGGCTTAGTGAGGTTTGTTCGCAAAAATCGCTAAGTGCCGCTGCTATTGTTTTCCGAGCCAAATTCGGCGACCTTAGTATCGGGTTTATAACAGGCAGAAAGCGAGAAACACTTTGCGTGAAAATCGCT
>NW_003303727.1:231895-234272 GCF_000142945.1 Phytophthora infestans T30-4
ACTATGGCGATGTCGCTCGCCATATAGAGGAAGAAGCCTCCGATTCTGGCTCACCTATTCTGTCTGAGTATATTGCGGCAGGTGGTGATAGTGCGCTAAAGGGCATGACCAACTTCTCTGCGCCCGAGCTGGATGCGCTGTGGGCTCTTGTGGAATCTGCGGTGACGATTACATGGACGCAAGGTCGTGGGCGTAAACCGTCTGTGTCGGGGAAAGACGCAATGTTCATTACCCTGACCGTGTTGAAGCATTTTGACACATGGCAGAAGCACGCGATCGATTTCAACATCGGGATTTCTACGCTGGAGAAAATGGTTCACCGTGTCATTCAGACAATTGAGCCCGTGCTGTACTCCCAGATGGTCAAGCGCGTAAGGATGTCCGAGCAGATGGAAGCTGGAAACACCTTTACAAACTATCCACATGCTCTCTACGCTACTGACGTCAAGTTCCAGCCAGCATATCGGCCTAGCGGTCGCTTTGCAGAACAGAAGGTTTACTTCTCCGGTAAGCACAAGCTCTATGGGTTCAAGATTGAGTGCTCTGTGACACCACCAGGTGTCGCTGTTGATGTTTCAGATCATTCTCCTGGATCAACGTCGGATCTGACGATGATGCTCGACAGGCTCACGATTCATCGTCAGATGCTGCGCAAGGAGGACGGGACAACTGCTGAAATGGGAGCTGACCCAACGCAGTTTCCACATATGTGGGCCGTGCTAGTAGACACGGGTTTACCAAGGGTGCAGGGCGGGTGCTTCGAACGAATCCAGGCAAAGAAAACAATCGCGTGGAGGCACTCTTGACGCGACGATATTTCCCGCAACCGTGCAATTTCTTCAGATCGCGTCCTGGTTGAGAATTATTTTGGCCGGATGTGTATGCTGTGGAAAGCTACCTATGCGACCTTTAGGTGGAACGAGAACCGTTTTGATGGTGTTGCTCGGCTATGTGTGGCGTTGACCAACTTCCATGTAGGTTTGATGCCTCTACGAGCTCACGACAGCGAGCACTACGATATGGTGTTGTCCAAGTATCAGTCAATGGGCGAGCGTGTTCGCACCCAGCGTGCTAGAGCCCAGCGTCTATATCAGGCTCGGCAACAGCAGCGCTCGCGCCCTGGACCATATAGCGTTCGCTCTCGCCTATCCACATCTCAGCGCGAGACCCAATACGAATCGGACGACTCCCTAAATCATGCTTTGTAAGGCACCTTTTCCCGGTCTTATTCTGCTTGCTCCTAGCTTCCTAAGACTTAAGACATTAAATAGATTACTGTTTGCTATACCTCTACGTTTGACTTTCCAACTTGTCGTCAAAATGGATGTAATCAGGCTCCGTGCAGCTAGAAAGGATTAGGCAGCAACTTCAAAGCGGTAAAAACCACGGAAGTCGCTTAATGCCAGTTGCCCACTAATACCACACCACGCGCCGTCTTAAACTCCACAATGCACTACAGGGGTATGCGTGTGACGTTCACAGTACTTCGGCCCGTCACCCCCTTGGCCGATTGATGGCAAGTTGGAAAGTGAGGAATATGAAGTGTCTAGCTGCTTTATTCGCACTTGTAAAGTACCTGATAGTGTATAGGCAGAACCCAGGTGTCGTTGAAATAGACCGACTCTTGGGTAGAAGCCTCCATAATTAAATTTTTGGGCCACAAATGTAGCCAACTGTTTTTCATAGGATCGTACTTATCCCAGAAGTAACGGGAGATGCAAAAATATAAAAAGCAGCAGGGTACATGCGAAAAAAAAGCATGTGCTTTTCCAAGAATCATGTTTTCCGGAATAAGGCATGGAATTCGCATAAAATTAGATTTATGCGAAATTAAGCACCATACGCTAAGACACACTTTTTGAGACTGTTATCTACTGATTTCGGTTCTTTGACACGAGACAGAAAAATTAGTATGGCTGGCTTCTGTAAATGTACCATTTAGAGGGTACATCTGGCTGTGAACCACACAATATAATACCCTGAGATAGAAATAAATTATTGGCTCCCGTCGCCTATGACTGCCGAAGGGTCCAACTGTTCCCAATTTGCATTTCAAAGACGCCGCCGTCTAAACACTGTCGGTCTTCAGCTCGGCTTCATTGACGTTCATGACTTGGACCGCTCACCATCGCAGCGCGCGAGCGAAATGAGCGTCGCTGTTGCTGATAGCGGAGCTTATTCTCTCAGAAGATTAGCTCTTTAATTCTCATGAGAGCTATTTCTGAGAGAATTAGCTCCGGGGCCGTCAGCACGGACGCTATCTCAGGCCAGGAAATGACCCATAACGAAAGGTTTCCAGCCGATGGGGGTTCCGAAGCCTGGCCATACATGTACAGTACAATGTGTACTGTACATGTATGGCCCTGTCATGTATCGA
>NW_003303727.1:237082-240538 GCF_000142945.1 Phytophthora infestans T30-4
TTAATTAGAAGTTTGATAGCAGCAGCATTCAATGCGCCAAGTTGTGAGTAATCAAGAGTGTATTGATATCCTTCCAAATCATTGTCGCCTTCTACTTTCATATTTTCGTTTGGCATAACGCTAACCATTTCTCCACACACTTTCATTGCGTCTTGTGCGATCAAACCAAGCTTAGGCTTGCTTTCTCCTTTCCATGAGTAGATAACCGGCTCTAACTGATCATAATGCTCCAATGTAATTGAGATTGGCGTAATATTCTCTTTGAGTCGTCTGTCAGAGCTTGTGTAAATAGATTGCGAGCAAAATATTGAAGATGAAAAGATGGCAGACACTGTAATACTGACTGGGCCTAAACCAAGATTGCTCCAAATATTTCCTTGCACGTTGTATTGATAGCAATTTGATGGTCCACCGACACCAACTGTGTATGAGTTTGATCCTGATACGTGCAAAAACGCAGAGGGAGCCCCCGCCCCGATACCAACTCTACCAGCCGAGGTTATTGTAAGCCTTCGTGTGTTTGCAGTCATCATAACCAAATCATTGGTAGTTGTAGTTCCGAAATAGGCACTGTTAGTCGAGGTTGCATTTGTAGCGTTGCTCAGTTGTAATCCAAACCCAATGGGCGTTGCATTTGATGATTCCATGAAAATCGGCATATCGTAGTTAGCAGCTCCATCATTGAGTGCATTAGATGCTTTAATATAAACATTACCAGAGTTTAGTGTGAGAGGAGCAGTCCCAAATGAACTAGTGTATGGCGTGTTGGTGTTAAATATCATTTTATTAACAGTGTCAGAAACAAGGTAAAGACAACCACTTGACGGTGTAGGAGATGATCCGGAAGGATTTATACAAAACGCATCTGCTGAGGTAGCCAGGGTGTATGTATGAGGGAAACCTCTCTTGTACGGCTGAGTATTGCCAACATTAAAACAAAATCTATGCGTTTGAGACGTAAAACCCACGGATGGCTTGTTATTCCAATTGATATTGAATAAATCCGCACTTGTAGCTGAAACGCCGCCTACGAATGAGCTAGGATTATCAGTTGATATTAAGTTCAACACCGGATACGTTTTGTTGTTTGATGCTGATGTTGTTCTCGATGCAATAACCAATTTATTTGTATCAGATACTCGATAAATGTTCATTGTTTCACGATTAGCTGTATTTCCGTAAAAACGCAAACAATTGGTACTCGACGTGCCCAAAGGCATCAAGCCTACACCAGAACTATCCAATGTCATTGTTTTAGAGTTGTAATATCGTTGTAATTGAGTTTAGCAGCAGTAGATGTCATTGCCGATCCGTTGAGATTTAAATTCGTGTAGTTAATATTTAGACCAGCAGAGGTATTGATCGTATCGACTGTGATAGCAGGTGAAGCCATACTCGTTGAAGCAGTAAGGATGGAGCATCCTAAATTATTGATTCCACTATAATCAAGAGTTGAATTCAGCACCACCGCCTTCGAAGCAGCAGCACTACCTTGAATAATCGACAAGTACAATGATTGATCAAAAGTAGTTCCATTGAATTTTAGCGATCCAGTGTTAATTCCAGTTCCAGACCCACCTAAATCCAATTGATAAGATGGTAGAATTCCAATGCCGACGTTTCCAGTTGAATCGATGAACATTCGAAAAGCTCCGTTATGGTAGAAATACATTGTATTTGGATTGCTTGCTGAACTACCTCTAACTCCAATTTTCAGCATAAAGATTGCTTGTAAATTTTATATTGGCTTGGGCAGCAGCAGAACTATTTGAGATTGATACTCCGTTATTCGCAGTTGTTGAAACAGAAAGAATACTAGTTAGAGTCCCAAGCGATGTAATATTTGGTTGCCCCCCAGCAGTGA
Source organism: Phytophthora infestans T30-4 (assembly GCF_000142945.1). NCBI lineage: Eukaryota > Oomycota > Peronosporomycetes > Peronosporales > Peronosporaceae > Phytophthora > Phytophthora infestans. The sequence goes on from NW_003303727.1 coordinate 238,947, forward strand.
GTGTTCCAGTAATACTTGTAGATGAAATAGAGGTGATACCCGTGAGCCTTACCAGGATCTAATACCAGAGCCTTTGAAGCTTGAGCGGTTTCAGCAGTTATACCTGAAACATATGACAATCCACTCAAATCAAGCGCAGAACCACCAAGTGTCAGAGAACCGCAATCAAGATTGCCCATCACGCTCAATGCAGATAACGTTCCAACACCACCAAGCCGCAAGTATCTTTGATCGCCTGTAGTAATAGTAAGATATCCGTTAGATGCATTAAAGTAAGAGCTATTGAATAGAGGAGAATTGACAATTGGAGGAAGAGACATATTTGATCACTATACTATACAATGCAAAACTTCTACGAATCAATACCAAAGTCTAAACTTTAGAAGTTTCCAAAGAATCCACACTTCGAGCTGCCATTTAGAATGTGCGTTGCAAGTCCTAGTGGATCGGGGAAGTCAAACACCGTGCTGTATATAATAGCGCTTCTGAGCAAATGCTTTACCAAGGTCGTAATATGCACAAAAACAAATGAAACTCTCTACGATCATCTTCAAGACACTAGCGATAATGTCCAGGTGATCGAGGAAGGCCAAGTTTGTGCAATGACTGCATTTGACTCTGAGACTAGCAAGTTGATTATTTTCGATGACTTAGTGATGGAGCCAAAACGAACTCAAGCTCAGATCTCACAGTACTTCATCCGAGGACGAAAGCAAGGCTGGTCAATGATTTACATTTCACAGAGCTACTTTGGTATTCCAAAGACTATTCGAATCAACTCTCAATATGTGATACTCGGTCGAAACCTAACACAGAGAGATCTTGGGATCATATGCCGCGACTTCCCTACTGACATACCAATTAAAACCTTCATCGATCTATACAAACGAACAACATCAGAGAAAATGAGCACGATGATGATGGATATCATCAATCGAAAGATTTATAAAAACGTTATCGAACCGATTTGCGATTTGTAAAAAAAAGAAGTTAGTTAATTAGTTGTCAGTTATTATTCACTGTTGCATTTTTTTAGGTCGAATCAACAAACGAATGCATACGTTGTTATGGTTAGCTCCGAAAAGGTACGTATACGGAACCGATCAGATTCTAGATCAGATATTTATCTCACTGGAGATCTGACATGGGATCTGAAAATGATTGGTAAGTTCACGCACTTCTTCAGCCTCGAGGCTGCTCGTGCGTTGGTCAGTGGAGAAGATGAATCGAGAGGCAAACGAGGGCGCGTCGGTGGATGCCGAGGTGGAGCCTGCTGAGCCGGCTGAGGGCGCGCCGGAGGATGGCGGAGTGGAGCCAGCTGAGCCGGTCGAGGACGTCGTTAGCACTGAGTTGCTGTTCGAGCAAGCTCGACAGCAACTCGCAAATGATGTGGGGTCTGTGCCACGACGTGGTGAGCGGACGACATGCTTCTACAAGGGCTATAAGTACTGCAAGGCATGGTCGTCCTCAAGGAAAATTGTGTACAGATGCTCTAAGTTTCGCCAAGGTTGCAGAGGAAAGCTGGAGTTTACTATTGCATCGATGGCGTATGCTGCTGTAAAGCTGCACACATGCCGCATCGAAGCCATTGC
>NW_003303727.1:241028-244979 GCF_000142945.1 Phytophthora infestans T30-4
TGTTCTACATTCTGAGCACCTCGCGTACTGGCGGACGCCTACTGGGATATGATTCATTTTATCGTACAATCACCGGGACCAGCAACTCGAACCGGCCGAAATTGTTTGTGACTTCGAAGCGCCACTGTTGGACGCACTACAAACACAGTTTCCGAACGCAATTGTGTTGGGGTGCTTGTTTCATCTGAAACAAGCACTCCGACGGGCTATGAAGCGCTATGCTATTCCGGAGGAAGAGTGTCTGATTGCAATGACACGTGGTGTCCTAGACACCCTGACGGTGATTGATCCTGCTCACATCGAGCGAGGTATTAAGTGGGTAAAGCGTGAGATCAAGTTGCGCTGTGCTCAAGCTGGCGTGACCTACTCTACTGAAAAATGGGCCGATTTTTGGGGGTATTTCAACCGCACTTGGCTGGAGCAGTATACCATCGATGTCTGGAACGTATTCGGCATGAACAACGAGTTGGTCGCACGAACGAATAATCCCCTGGAGAGGTTTAACAGGGAGCTTAATACACGTTTCCCAACCCCGCATCCTTCAATGGCGACATTTGTGACGGTGATCAAGGCTATATCAGCTGAGTACGTACGCCGCGTTGCTGATGTTCCTCGTGGGCGAGCCCGCCGTGTTCCTCGCGAGGTCATTCAGCTACCACAGGTTGTGGACATTCCCTCTGACGTTGACAGCGACGTGGATCCTCCACTGGAGGAACTGGAGGCAGTTGCTACACCCGCAGCGGACGGTAGTACACTCACTAGTGCTACGTTGTAGATATGTCCGTGTAGCAACCAGAAGACCTCGGTATATGCTTCATCTTCTCCCCTTTAAAAGTGTTTTTCTTTGGTTTCAGTCTGTTCATAATTCAGGTCTCAAATCCTGATCTCTAATCCGATCAGTTCCGCATACGTACCATTTGGGAATCTACCGTTGTTATCAATGATACCAAGAGGGATCATATTCTGATCGAGAAATGATAGCGTCAGTTCTGAATTGGTTCCTTGCATGGGACAATACGCTAATTCTTGTCCTTGAGACGTTGTGATTAGACCGCCATATTCAATCCCAGCAGACGTGAATGTGTGTAGTACTTGATTGTTGTTTGCGATTGGATTGTAGAGATTTGAGCAAGTAATAACAACAGCGGCTGTCGGGTCTATCTGAGGCACCAAATTGCTATTAACCGCATAAACACTAGTCGTTTGCGCCGCTGGATATATAGCTGGGCTGAATCCGATGATAGTTCCGAAAGCAGCATTATCTACTTGGAGCTGAGGCGTGTATGCAGTAGCTGGAATCGTTGGAAATCCGCTAGCAGCAGTGTATCCAGTGATATTCTTCACTGGCTGCAAACTAAACTGTAGAGCATAACTGGAGGGATTCTCGGCACATGAGATGAAATAGTAGTACTGTCCAGTCGTGTTATTGATCAGATAAAGATTGTTCTGAATGCAAAAGTATTGGAGGTAGTTGTTGATCTCGCTTGCTGAATATGTGCCATCAGGGAGTGTGATAGAATAAGTAGTTGTAGTAGAAGCTGTCGGCCATATGATCTTGAAACTATTGTTTTGGCGCTGAGCAGTAATTGCTCGCCACGAGTAGTATATAGATATTGATCCTAGTGCAATTTCATACTGACTGAAGTCAATTGGCTGCGAGAATCGATATCGGAACTGGTGAGTAGCCACTTGATTGTTCAGATTTAACAGAATTGGAAAGCTCATTTTATCTACTTGTATATACTATCCAAAAGAAAGAAAAATGCATCGACGAAAGAGGATTCGACGACAATTAATGCCTCAGGCAATGGAGATTGATGGATCAGGCGAGGTAGATCACTCGAAACCTGTAGCACCATCCAGAAATGACTACGGCTCAACAAATATTGAAACATTGTCCAATCAGCTTCAGAAGATCAGTGTTAGTCATCTCGCTAAGGAACAAAAAAAGAAGAAAGCACCAAAATACATTGATACGTCGAAGCTACTAACGTTCAATAGATCTAAGAGATCTAAAGCTTCATCTGTGACGGGGTCACACAGCACCTTGCGCTAGAGGAAGTTATCTTCCGAGAGTATACAAACTCTCAGTGAACGGCAGTTCACAGGTCCCCTCTTTAATTAAAGAGAGCGAAGTGACCTAAATAAGGTAGATTGTAAACTGAGTATATTTATAGGTAGGTTAAGTTTGTGGTTAATACAAACTATCAGTTACCTATAGAAATGCAATGTCATTTAACCAATGGTTGGTTTTGAATGACCTTGGTACCTTGTACCAAATATCCCGGAGTATGACATGTCATACTCCTGAAGTGTGAAGTGTCACACTTCATGCAACCAGGGTACACTTAGTGCTACGTACCCCGTTACATCCTCCCCCACTTAGGTTCGGTTTACCGACCAATCAGAATGAAGAGATGTTCGTCACAAACTCTCATTCTCAAAGTCGAAAACCATCGACTCGGCCGCGCGAGCGCGGCGAGAGGCTCACTTTACAGTTAGAGCCTCGAGCAGCAACCTGTGCGCTCTCGTCAAGGTCTCACTTCGACCGTTAACATGCCTCGTGGCACTGCTAAGAGCGGTGCTAAGACACGCTCCAAGGCTGCAGCCGGTAAGGCGCAGGCCAAGAGCACTAAGCCTCACGGCAAAGGCTCTGCACTTAAGGAGGCTACTCAGGTGGCCTCCGAGGCTATCGGATCCTCGGGTGACGCGGCTGCGGACAAGCGCGCAAGCAGGCGCCGCAGTCCGTCGCCCTCGTCTTCAGACAATCGTCCGAACCCTCGGTTCGTAGAACGTGAGTTCAACTCGGGCAGTGAGGACGATGCCGAGTCCGAGAGCACTCATGATGCTCCTGCGGGCTCTGTGGGAGGGCACAGCCCAGTGCCCAGTGAGCACAAAGAAGACAGCGTGCAGTCGTCCGCTAGTGATCACGGTGATCACAGTCCCAGGACCTCTGTGCGCTCTGAGAGTCCGGCCGTTAAGGCTAAGGGCACTCCCAAAGCCGGTGGCGATGAGGAAGGGAGTCCTCGCAAACGTCTCTCGCTTGCCGAGGGTCTTGCGCGCGCTAAGGCCTCTAAAGCCGAAGGCGCCAAGCCCTCAAAGAAGCGTACCGCCTCTAAGTCTCCACTCCGCGAGGAGAAGGAGAATTGACGCTCCTATCAGAGTCTCTTCGGCTCCTCGGATGAAGAGGAGGAGAAGGAGGAAGAAGAGGAAGAGGAGGGTGCCATTGTTGAGCCCCGGGAGGTCTCGAATGACCTCGACCAGCAGCAGGAGGATTTCCAAGCTGCCCAGCGTGTGCGTGGGGGTTCGGTGGCGGCACCCGTCAGCCAGGGAGCTGCCATCAACTCAAGAGGGTATTGGCCTCCCGAGGAGAGCTCTGGGGCTGACCTCTTCTTAGAGCTTCTCGTCGCTCCTCGTGGCCTTGTGGGCGGCCACACTTCTAGGGGCATCTATGAACGAGCCCTTGTTCAGAAAGAACAGTTGTTCGTCGACAACGTGGAGGCTGCTCGGTGTGTGCTTCTCGCGCCACACCGCATTCCCCTTAAGGACTTCACGACTTGTCGTAAGAAGCCCGAGACCCGGGGTGGTCTCTATCCTGTTTGGGGATACCCCTGGGTTATGCCCGAGAACTGTCCCACATGGGAGTTCTTGTGAGGACATGTTCTGGGCGTGGGTGGAGACTCTCAAGTACTCGCCCACGGAGTTATGGGGAACTCCATGAAGATCAGCAGCTGTCCCACATCCTTGGACCAGCGTGATCTTCGTGTGAGGGTTGCCCACGTTGATCAGCAAGCGTATGCTGCCAAGGGGACATCCCTGAAGCGCGCAGACTTCTAGCGCTCACGATGAGCCCGGGTACGGATATGTATTCATCATCCGTACCCCGGTTCGGGCGAGAAAGCCGCGGGACTACTTATGAAAGCTGCCGCCCGCTTCTGGTCCCAGATTGAC
>NW_003303727.1:246817-267748 GCF_000142945.1 Phytophthora infestans T30-4
AGAGGAGGCCTCCTTCAACTCATATCGGTGGAGCCGTGAGCGCTGTCGCGACGAGAGCCAGTCGGACTTCGCGCTCGTTCCGGCCTTAAGGAACTTGACGATAGGCGCGACAGCCTCATCGTCCCGATACGCCATGCGTATCCGATCATATAGATCCGTTGTCACCCGCGTGATGTGGGCCAACTCATAGTCGGGACGCCTAGAAAGGGCGTCCGCAAGCACGTTGAGCTTGCCCGGCTTGTACTCGACGCGGAAGTTATATTCCGCGAAGAAGGACAGCCACCTCGCCATCCGTTGGGAGAGGTGAGGCGAGTTAGTCGCCGTCCTCAAGGACGCGTGGTCTGTGTAGATCACAAAGGGCGTAGAGCCCAGAAGGTGAACACGGAACTTCACAAGGGCATATTTCATTGCCAGGAGCTCCTTGTCATGGACAGGGTAGTTCCGCTCGGCGGCTTTGAGCTGCCTGGACTGGAATGAGATGACTCGTTCCTGTCCAGCCGTGTCGTCCTGCAGCAATGCACACCCGATGGCGTAATCGGAGGCATCGCAGACGACGCTAAACGGCTTCGTCTCGTCCGGCAGAGCCAGGACAGGGGCCTCTTGGAGACTGGCCTTGATGCTGTCAAAAGCATCCTGGTGCTCTTGCTCCCAGCGCCAGTCGACGTCCTTCTGAAGGAGGCTCGACAAAGGCTTAGCGAAGCCCGCGTACCCAGCGCTGTACTTGTGAAGGTAGTTGGCCAAACCCAACCACTTTCGAAGATCCTTCTGGGATCGGGGCGTCGGCCATGCTGCTATGGCCTTGACCTTGTCTGGGTCAGCCCGAACGCCCACGTTGCTTACGAAGCAACCGAGAACTTTGATCTCTGGTGACGCGAAAACGCACTTGTCGATGTTGGCGTAGAGCTTGTTCGCTCGCATCACGTCCAACACTCGACGGAGGTGTCCTAGATGCACCTCCATGGCCGTCTTGCCTCCCTCGGCACGGCTATGGACGAAAATGTCGTCGAAGTACGTCTGTACGAAGGTACGCAAAGGGCGGAACAATTGCGTCACCAGGCGAATGAACGTCGCCGGGGCGTTAGACAAGCCCTGCGGCATGACGAGCCACTCCCAAAGCATGCCGCTTGGAGTGCTTACCGCGGTGAGCGGGATGTCACTCTCTCGCATCAGGATTTGGTAGTATCCGTCTACCAAATCCAGCGCAGTGTACAGTACGCTCCCGGCCATGTTGTTCAACAACACATCCTTTCGTGGGATCGGTGTTTGGGCCGGCACCGTTGCGTTGTTCAGCTTGCTATAAGCGTGAACCAGACGCCACTTTCCGTTCGGCTTACGAACGCAGAAAGTCGGCGTCGAGTGCGGGGATTTCGACTCCCGCACCATGCCTGCCTTCGCTTTCGCGGCGAAGAAGGCATCAATGACCTCGCACTGTTCGCGCGGGAGAGGCCATTGCCTCGTGACACAATACTTTGTGCCGGGCACGAGATCAATCTCGTGCCGTACGCCTCGATCCGGTGGGAGTTGGGTCGGTGGGTGTTTATTCACCACGTCCGCATACTCCGTCACCAAAGGATACACCGGATCCTTGGGGTTCTTGAGAATCTCAGAACCCAAGCGCGCCTGACGCTGCTTGTTCATGTCTTCCAGGACGTTCTCGTCCAAGACAGAGGAGGAGTTCAGCTCCTCCTGAGTGGTCTCAGGTCTTATGAGTACCATCTCAGCGATCTCTCCAGCCTTGAGGTTGGCCAGGAAAGACTCAGCCGTCATTTCCTCGAGGTTCAGTATCTCTGCAACCTCTGGCAACTGTTCCAAGTGGACACCAGATGCCTTGACGGGTAAACCCGTCTCGCTATCGAAGATGTGATAGCACTCTTCCACCGGCCTTGTCGGAGGAGCCCGGGCCCTGGACTCCGAGTCGCTTGAAGCGACGTCGATCGGAACGAAGTTCGGATCCGACTTAAGGCGGCGGCGGCGTCTTTGCCGACGGCTTCTGTGACGGGGAGCTTTGCTGCCCACGTCTAGGGATGTCGTCGCTACGACATCCGAGGCACTCGTGGCCTCGTGTGGTACTGTTGTACCCACACAGGAAGCGTGTTCAACGCCTTCCTCTTCAGTTAAGGTCTGGGCGACCGCGTGTGGCACTGTGTTACCCACACAGGAAGCGTATCCGACGTCTTCCTCTTCAGTTATGGTCTGGGCGACCGTGAGTGGAACTCTGTTACCCACTCTGAACACGCTGTTCTCAGTGTTCATGACAGCTGCAGCTGTCTGCCGAACTAAGTTACCCGCCTGTGGACATAAAGTTACTCACTTGGCCGGCGCCTCTTCTGGGCGCGGCCACCATCAAAAACATCCTCGGAGTCGTCATATACGTCGACGACTCCCAAGCATCTGCCGGATGCTTTGGTACCCTGGCAGCCCTCGCGGGCGCCCCGGGTCCTGACAGAGGTGGGAACATGACTCACCAATGCTCTGTCGGACTGCGCAGGGCGGCTGGCACCGATTGCCTTGCCTCGCCAGTCGATCCAGGGCTCGTGCTTCTCAAGCCAGGGCATGCCCAGGATCATATCATATGGATCCATATCGAGAACAGTGAACTGTTCGAGGCTGTCAAAGTCTTCAAACTTGACAGCCAGATCCACTTGGACGTTGGGGACAGTGACGACCTTCCCGTCGGCCAGTCGCACTGACACCGTCCCGTTGCCCTTGCTTTCTCGCAAAGCTTCGGACAACTTGTTGCTGTTACGAGCAACCGTCTGGCGGCGTGCGAAATTCTTCGACGCCCCAGAGTCAATCAAGATTCTAAAGGGGTGATCGTACCCCCGTACACATCCGTGTACTACGAGCAACCCGCCGCTGCTCTTCGCCGATTCGAGAGTGCGAAGACTCTCAGGGGCTAAGTCCCCGTGGTACGCGCCACCCGCGCACCCATCACGAAGACTTAGTTCTTCCCCAGTAGGGCGCCCCGCCCCTACTGGTTCCCTGCGTTCCCCTGTCCCCGGGATCCTGGCTTCTGCCAGCGACCCTTGAGGACGGGCTTGGGGAAGGACCGTCTGCGGAGTCTTTCCGCGGGACAGTCGCGCTTGAAGTGGCCCATCTTCCCACAGCCGAAGCAGCGGATGTCACGCTGTTCGGCGGACCCGAGTTCCATGGGAACTGGTCCGTTGGGGCTTGTTCGACCGGGAGCCGACAAGGAACTCCCAGGCCACGCTGAGGCCGGCGTACGCGCCTGGCGATGACTGTATTCTTCTTGAAGAGCCACTTGAATCGCCTCTTCAAGGGTGCTTGCCTGCACCCGGAACAGCTGAGTGCGTGCGGGGCCCACTCGAAGGCCGTCCATGAACACAGTCATCTTGATGTGTTCATTGAGTGGGTTTCCCACTAGGGACGCCGTGAGCTCCCGTATCTCTTGCACATACTCGTGCAGTTCGCGTCTTCCTTGTTTACACGCGAGGAAGCGCGAACGCTGGCGGTACTCGTAGTTCGCCGGGAGGAACGCGGCTCGGAGCTGTTCGCACAGCTGAGCCCAGGATGTGAAACATCCAGGGGATGTCGCTTCCCGAGTGTACACCCAACTCTTAGCACGACCGCTAAGGTTGGAGAGTGCAAAAGCAACACGCAGTTGCTCGGTCGAGATCAGAGCCGCGTCCATCGCGAGCTCTACTTCTCGGACCCAGAAGTGAAGGTTCTCGCCTTCCTTCCCTTCATACGGCTTTACCTTCAGCCGTATTGGCTTCGGGTGAGGCGGGTTTGCTTCCGCCGCCGGAGCCTGCAGGTTCTCCCGCACATGCGCGATGAGGCCCTGCTCGTACGCGTCGAATGCATTGACGCGCTCGAGCTGCTCAGCCGGTGTTGATACCACCAGGCTCTGCAGGGCCTCCATCCCGAAGATGCCTGCCATCTTCCGAACCGACTCGAACTGAGAGTCGTTCATATGGGAGAAGTCGTTCCTATCCATGGCAACGAACTTCGGAGGTTCAGGTAGTCTACCCGCGATGGCGTGGATTGACTACAAGTGCTACCAAGTGTGACGGGGTCACACAGCACCTTGCGCTAGAGGAAGTTATCTTCCGAGAGTATACAAACTCTCAGTGAACGGCAGTTCACAGGTCCCCTCTTTAATTAAAGGGAGCGAAGTGACCTAAATAAGGTAGATTGTAAACTGAGTATATTTATAGGTAGGTTAAGTTTGTGGTTAATACAAACTATCAGTTACCTATAGAAATGCAATGTCATTTAACCAATGGTTGGTTTTGAATGACCTTGGTACCTTGTACCAAATATCCCGGAGTATGACATGTCATACTCCTGAAGTGTGAAGTGTCACACTTCATGTAACCAGGGTACACTTAGTGCTACGTACCCCGTTACATCATCAGACGCTTGAATTGGCTGTAGTACGATGCCGAAAATACATTTTTTTCGTATAATTTGTCAAGGATTGACTTCATTTCCGTTTTTATCAGTGGAGAATCATCACCAATGTTTTTTGCACCTTCGAGCATCTTTAGACGCTTGACCAAACCATCCAAAAGTTGATTATACGCACTTTCGAACCCGCGTGAAGTAATTTTGCATTTGTTTAAGCAGTATTTCATAAAGTCGCGCTCAGGCTCATCGAGATGGTCAAACAAAGCCTTGTCAAAGCTTTTATCCTCTTCGATCATTCGCCAGAGATCAACGAATGCATGAGATACTAGCATTGTTTTCATATTAACTTGAGATTTGTCGCTTCTTAAGCAACCTTGGAGTCCATGAAATTCCACATGGAATGGACCGGCTTTTCGGTATGGTCTCTTCTGTTTTTGCTCCATGATTGCTTTGTATGTTATATCAAATAAATTATTTCTCAAAGATGTCAATCTCAAGCGTCTTGTCGCTGCCAATAGGTGTGAAAGCACCATGGAATATACGCTCCCGACGGTCTTTAGGTCTGCTCACGGGCTTTGCAGAAGCGGCTGTAGCGGGATTTGCAGGAGGGGCTGTAGCGGGCTTTGATTGCTGCTCGGGAGCGTGGTCGTACGAATCGTCTGGTTCAAATGATACTTCGGAAGCATTTGCTCGGTTTGCAATCTTGTTGTAGCTCGTGTTAGCAGCCATGGTGCTGTGTAGTAGTTTGGCGTGTAGATCGTTCTTCTCGCGATTGGTAAGTTTAGCATAAGCTGGCGATTGGATCAAATGAGACTCAGCAATGTGCCGGATCATATTCATCGACATTGGCTTTCCATTGTACTTCACGAAAAGCTTCGATAGAACCTGACTAAAACTATTGCTTGAATTCGTATAATCATACTCACCTGGCTGTCGATTGAAAATGCGCCATAGTAGCTTACTAGGCCGCTCTCCAAGCGTATTAGCCAAGAAGCCGAGGTAGGACTTAATCAAGCGCATCGTGGTGCTATCCAACTGAATCGTTTGTGGTCCCATGAGACGAACATTCTTGAAATCATTGAGATGTAAAACGTCTCCTTGGAGGTAATTTGAATCTTTTTCTGGACTGAGAAGAACGCTCGGCCATACCAAACGAAGTGGATAATGCACGTTTAGCCACAACGTGATATAATCAAATACAAGCTTTAAGTAATCAGATCTCTTTGGTTTGGCTAGCTCTTCAAACTCGGCTCGAGATAGAAATACTTTACCATACGTGTCGGTGAGCACCTTTGCAACTTTACCTGGGACGGACATTAGCTCTTCATAGCTGATATACTTTTTCTCTTCCTCTGGCGTTAGTTCGTTGTCCAGCTTTTCAGCTTTGCTTTGCTTACTAAGTTCCTTTCGAATCGTATTATAGTATGCAAATGTATCACGAAATCTGTTCTTGACCATTTTGCACATAACATTCAATGTTAAAATGAGACTTTCTTTGCTTGTATAGATGCTCATCAGAAGCGCAATGATGCTTGAGTTTTGAACCTTAAACGTCTTTTGAAAAGAAGCATCGTCGTATTTGTTTGGAGAGTGAATATTGGAAATGAACTCATTCGACGACCATTGCTGTTTCGCAACGCCGGCCTTGTAAAGCTTGATCAGTTGTCTGGTGTATAGATTTACCGTAGTGTCGGACAAATTATCATACTCGCTTCCCATTCTGATATCACGAGTGATAATATTTTTAATTTCATCCAGACTGGGTGTTTTGGATTTATTAACCTTTGACATTTTTGTCTCTCGCTCTGTATATAAGTAATCCAGATATTCAATTTAGATGTACAAGGAATTTGCCGTCGATTTGAGTCATGCGCAGGCTGTCAAAGTCCTGCATGGCAAACCCGTTCGTTTGAGCCACTCCCAGTTGAACAAAGGTCATTCGCATTATTTCCATCCTGAGAATTACAAGAAACTTGTAAAAGCGTATGAATCTGGAAAAGGAACAACATTACATATGTCTCATGGCGAAGTTCTACGTACTCATCAATCAGGCCTTAGTGGCTCTGGCTTCTGGGGTAATCTCTGGAGAATGGTATCAAGAAAGGTGCTAGCGCTGCATGGACTTTCCTCAAGTCAAATTGGAAGCCAATCACTTCCGGCCTTCTGGACGGCATTGCTACCGCGGCTGGACCTGAAGCTGCTCCATTGCGTGGATTGGTGAAAGACGTTAGTGGAGTTGGAATGGCTCCTCCCATGACTCGTCGTCGTATTAAGGGCGGGAGCTTTCGATTGGGATAACTTTAGTTATGGTTGATCTTGATGTATGATTTCTTTAGGTATATATAACTATTGTCATGATTGGATCAATTTATAAAATCGTTTGTAGTCAAAGTGAAATTTGCTACATTGGTTCTACTTTTAACTTACTAAAACATCGTATGATTGGACATCGGTCTCAATTTAAACGATGGGATGAAGGCAAAACAACAAGCGAATTTGCAATCTATCCATACTTTCGAAAGTATGGTCCATACGAATTCAAGATTATGTTGATCAAGCAGTATGATGTTGCCGATAGGCATCAGCTGCACGCTTATGAAACTCTATGGATCAATAAATTCAAGAAAACTTGCGTGAATAAGGTTCCTCCGTTTGCACCACTGAAGCAGCGTATGCAGAAAGAGACTGTGAAAAGGTATTGGAAAGCCAATAGAGAAGAGATAAATGAAAAAAACAAGCAATACAACGAGCTTCATAGAGACAGACTTGTTGAGAAGGTTATCTGTGAATGCGGCGGTCATTATCAATATAGAGGCAGATCGTATCACTTCAAATCTCAAAAGCATATCAGATGGATGGAAGCTCAACATGAGCGTTGAGTTTCCAAGATTTTTTTTCATACATCGCATCTTTAAAAAAATGGTGATCCTAACTCGATTGATTACTGTTTATCATCGAACAAGTCAGTTCGTCGAGTGTGTTTGATAATCATTTCTCTGAGAGAATCAACAGATAGGTCGTATCCTCTTCGACGCACTCGATCGACTTGCTTTTTATAGTTAGATCCAAGAATCTTAGTCAAGGTCTTTGAGAAACGATCTCGTGTATATGATGATGTGTCTCTTGATTCCTCGATCATCCACTGGGTAAATTTTGTGAGCATATCATCAATGGATACGAACTCTAAAGTACTTGGTGTTTGATTTAACTGAGCAGTGCTGAAAATACTGCTACTGGTTCCATTCGCTACACATTCAATAAGCCATTGAATCGGTTTTTCAATAGCCGATTTTTGCATATCAGACTTCTCTTTAGTCATTCTGAGGATGAAATCCATCTAAGTCAATATTCATAAGGTAGTGATACAAATGAATACCACTATCGGTATTATCAAACTCGTTAAGAATTGCCTTGAAATATGCTGTATCTCCAAGTCGATCACTCTTACACAGCAAATATAGGAAGCGACGCATTTGTTTTGACGCTTTCACGCTGTATGAATTGTTGGATGCGATGAACAAATTGTTGCAATCCTTTATTCGGTATGGTTCGATGCCTTTTTTTTCTATCATGCATGTAGGTTCCGTTGTACAGTCTTTGAGCTCGTCTTGGTCTTCATGCGAAGATTGCTTGACATTAGCCGCTTCGTTCAAAACGGTCAAAATCTTGTGCTCGCGAGCCGAGTTGAATCGACCAGTTAGAATTTTCATTTTTGGTGTCTCGAGACAATAGCGTGTCCCGATGACATGATTTTTCAAAATCTCAAACGCAATATTCTTAGCACAACCTTCCTCTCCTTCCAGAACTACTATAGCTCCCGACTTTTCATACGGTCGTTGAACATGCCACGCAAATAGCTTCATGATGTGATTAGTCAAATCATCACGACCACTACACCAAATCTGTTTGATATGATCTTTTAAGAGTCTAAACTTCGATTCATCGACAATAAATTCAGGATCATATGCATGAACGAACCCATTAAATTTATTAAACACTTCGTTAGAGTTCCAATCAAAAGTGTTCGATTGCGAGTCGCATGCTCCTGTCTTGGCGTTATACGGGATGAAATCTACTTTTCCGTACGTGATATCATCACGATAGTGGTAGATTACATCGCGTAATGGCAAACGCATATGTATCAAATTCTGTGTTATCCACTTTGATAAGTCCATCCTCATCTAATTCAATAGCATTGTTGATGTCAAACATCATATCGAACTGCTTGATGTTGGAAACAACTACGTAATCAATTTCTCCGAATGCGTCCCGATTCTTAGTCAATTTGTATCCGTTTCCACCTTGCAAGATGTAAGCAATGTTGTTCTTGATAAACTTGTAGAGTTTCTCCATTGCAACAGCTCCTTTCTTTAGATTGATAACATCCAGATACGTTTCTGTGTTCTTACAATCGAAGATTGGCGGCAATTCTCGATAATGAGGAACGAAAAGCTCTTCATCTTTCTTATCTTTCTTTTCCTTGATCTCCTTTGGTTCATATTCTGCTTTCCACTTGTTGTATTCAATTGGATTAGTTCCACCAGCAATAGATTTGATATGAGCCTCAGTTAGCTTTGGATGGTATTTGGATGTTTCCCAGTCATTGAACACTTTCAACGCAGCGACTTGATCAAACCGCTCTGTCATTGTCTGTAGAATACACAGATAAGTTTTACGCATCAGACCAAGATCGACGTGTTGTTTCTTGTATAGCATGCCAGCCAAGTTCCACGTGTTGTTGTTATTGCAGAACCAATCTCTCTTCACCATGCAACATAGCTTATACAGACGCTGATCGTAGTTCTTCTTTGAAACACAGTATTGAGCAACATTCAGCTCGTCAATCATGATTGGTATGTTGATCATCATCTGTTCGCTCTTACAATAGAAATGTCTTAGCGTTTTGTTGCCTTTTTGAATGTAAAAGCAATAGCGATATCCACCAAAGTACGCATTGCTGTCAATCATTTCCGATCCTTTAATATCCAAGTTCTTGCTGGCAATGTATTCGTTAAACGCTCCAATAACATCCATGGGGTCTAAGGAATTTTCTTTTACGTCGAACTGCTTTACTTTGCCCGTTTCAATGTACTGCTCGAAGAAGAACTCGTTTTCCGCTTCTGCGATCTCTTCTGTGTGATCATTTAAATTATTTAATTCTGATTCCGAACTTTGATCCTCATTATATACCACACTATCCGCGATCACCGGTGCGATAATCGACTCATCCAATTCTGGAACTTTGCTTACAACGATATTCGAGACCTCGACGGGCTTGATCACCGATGGGGTTGGTGTATGAACAACCTCAGCAATAGCTGGGGTATTCGGTTGAGGCGACATTTCTTCTATTATATTAGTCTCTACGACAATAATTTCCTCTTGATCAATATTGATCGCGTGCTTGCCGCATCGTTCTTTGTTGCGAGCAAGCTTACACTGCTCCCCGTTGCTTTTAATGAAGTTGCACATTTTTAGTATCTGTACGACTATGGTTATGTTTTGTATATTCTATATATTCTTCGCTTAAGATGGACTCATAATTTTCTATGACGTCTGACTACTACAGTCCAGTAGTATATGCAGATTAGCAGACTCATCTTTTTTTTATGAATGTCGTACTCAGGAATTGTCAGTAGCCTACGCGTTATAGTGTCATTTCTAAATATTGTATGAGTACGACACATTATCGAAGTGTCCATGTGTGAATTATTTTGTATCCTTTATCGAAACAGGGGGGTGTTGCTTTGTTTCGACACACTTAGATGCCGAGCTCATTGTTGTGATCGGCATTGTGTCCGGCTTGCGTCCAACAATTATGTCCATCTTTCTTTTCATTAGAAGCAACGATAGCAACTCTAGATCAATCTATATATCTCAGTGTCCAGGTGTCTATCTTTTTTTCAGTTTTATAAAGAATATTATAATAAGTAAAAGGGGGTATAGGGGGTAATGTAAAAAACATATAATTCTGAAATGGATTTTTTCCCACGCTGGACATGGCCAGTCCGCATTTATCTGAATTCATAACATTAGAAGTGTTTCATAACTGATATCGCTGCTTCTGATAACTAGACTAAAGGTGGTCACCTTTTTTTGTCGGTACAATACCGGTTTTACGCAGTCATGAATTCAGATTTTTTGGTCCAATCCGATCATGATTTCATGGAATCTCATGCCATGGTCCGTGGTCATTAAATGTGAGTTTGGCCACCGAAGATGTCACATTCGTTGTGACACCACTTTTTTCATGACTGAGATGTGCCATTAATTTATGAACTCATCAATTCGCACTACTCGCTAACTACGTTCTTGAACTCATGAACCAAAAGACCTGAGCAGCCTTGCGCTAGTCCGCTTCTCGCAATGTTGTCCAGAGACTCCTCCACATCGGTCAAACGATCCTTGATGACTTTCTTGCGGTCAAGCTCTTCGCGGAGTGCATTGACTGTTTCCTGGTGGATACCAACAAGACATCCATCCTTGATGAGAAGTGCTGCACCAGAATCTCCAGCGTAGGTTTCGCAATTATACGTGATGTGCCGTTTGTGACGCGTGACGCAGACGCCGAATGCCGGAGCAAATCCCAGTTGATCATTGGTCGAATCGTATTCTGCAATCCCGAGTCGAAACGATGCCAACACAAGACGGCGTCCTCTCAGGTGATCCGGATTTCCATTCCACGGAGGAACAAATGATCTCGGAGAAGACGACTTCAGGATCGCGAAGTCCAGCTCAGAATTGCGAGCAACAACTACAACATTTGCCATCTCGTCCTTCAACGCCAAAGACACCACGCTTCCCACAGTGTATTCCTCCGTTAAATTGTGGTCGCATGTCACCGCTAGCGTCGGGCTGAAAAACACACCCATTCCAACACCCTTGAACACACCCATTCCAACGCCGTTGTCGTCTTCTTCCACGATCACAAATACTGCCGTTTCGACTTGCTCTTGTACATGGAGGGAGATAAAATAGTCAGAATCCTCAACTGCGCGCTGCGGCACTTGCACGACGAGCGCATCCTTCTTTGTAGCACCATACGACCCAATGGGTGAATCTTCCTCCAACGCCTTCTTCCCCTCCTGCGTCACTGCGAACACTGTGAGGTCGGACGCAGCAATCCCGGCGAGGTGACTGTCCTTGTACTTCTCCTTCACCGCATCCCGCAAAGTATCCACATCCTCAACATCCACGGCAACAGAAGTCGCCGACGTCACCGCGTTCCCATCTTCGCCCACGAGCTGGAACCATTTCCGCGCCATCCTTGAATCTCACACGGCAACTTCGAGAATGAACTCTAGTGAAATAACCTCGGCTGAGGTTTAGCGTTCTGCTAGCGGACGGAGCGTATCGTCTATGTTTCGTCGTCCGCTCTTCCCACCCCTAATAAGGCATCGAGCGTACCCCTAGACACCCTCAGAGACAGCGATGATGTACCATGTAGTACACATTGTGTGTATGGCCCTGAGCTCAGAAATGCCCTGGTACTGTACAATACATGTACAGTATTAATAGTGCAAGGCATTTGTGAAAACATGTGCGTATATTAAAGTACACGGTGTACCGGTACATGTCGAATACAGTACAGTACTGCACCCCGTTGCGCCCTTGGACCTTTGATAAATTGCCGGATATGATGATATCCATAAAAATTAAAAATACTTTTGTTTCTTTGCCAAACTCTGCTTTATTTGCAAATCCTATATAGTCCACATCCGCGAAAACGGGGTGCAGTCCTGTACATGGATTAATACCACATGGAAGTTTAGCCCTGCCCTCCGGAGCCTTTTTACTCGGGGCGAGCTCTGCATCATCCTCCGGACCCAGGGTATTAATACCTGAGGAACTTCGAGTCGAAGTACATGTAGCTGTAGTCAAGCGCTACAATAGTGGAGCTCGTGACACGTCCCGTACATGTATCCCAAGGTACCTCGAGAGTCTGCTACGAGAGGCAAGCTGCTTGCCGCAAGTGCTGCTTGACATTGCTACTAGCACTGCTAAGCAGGCTGGCACTCTCACGTCGTGAGAGTGGCCGCATTCCGTTCCGATTTGGAACTTCTGAAGCTGTACATGTACTGCAGCCGGCATTGATTTTGATGGAGAAGTGCAGTGCGAAGCACCAAGCATCACATTTTGCTGTCGCGGGAGCCTCGGACCCAAGTCACAGTGAAGTTCACTCGCTTCCTTCCAGGCTGGAACAGGCGTCCGTAACGGAGTCCGTTAGCTCACCACGGCAATCGCTCTGGCTGTGACCGTGCAGCCGGCACCGAAGACGGGCGCCAGATACGTGCGGCGTAGAGACAGGAGGCGCTATAATTTGCGCCGCGCCTGCAGCTCCACCAACTTCACATTTTTAGCGAGCAAGGACTTCGTCACTGTATTTTGAAGCTTTCGTCACGGAGTTTTTTTTAAGTACATATACATGTACCCGATCAACTCGCTGGAAAGCCGCCATCACGATTGCTAGGTCCACTAGCAACAGTCGCGGTATTGCGGTCACTTCAGTTCACTATCAAGTCAGCATCGCCAGTACTGTACGAGGGTAGGCCAACACAGCCTACACAAATAAATGGCGACGATCGCTATTACGCTGGGAGCATCGGCTAAATCGCTTCTCAATGGACGCGCGCCACCATTAATACGGACGAGCATCTTGCTCGGAGAGTGCTGTAAGTTACAGCGTAACAGCACTGCTGTTGCCGACACAGTATGTATGCCACATACATCGGGTGACGGCGCTATGCGTCACTTGCCTGAGCCAGCTGGCTAGGCAGTCACAAGGCAGCAGTTGGAGGCGTTATCATATTTGCAGTGGGGGCTGCTGAGGTTGTATTAGCCTTTTTAATAGCAGATTCTAAATTAGCCGCTATAGAAGTGTAGCTCAAAATAAGAGCAGGTCGTCTTCGCTGTCTTATGAAATATTTCGCCGATTTTATTAAAAAAAAACTAGCTATTAATATATTGAAATTTATGCGACGTAAATTTTGGAATATGTCTGCTCCAAGTGGCTCTAGCCCGCGACGCAAGACGCCTCCGAAGCTCGCTACTTCATGTGCTGCAATTGCCACAACCTCCAGCGTAGAGGAAGAACTCGGCGGGAAAGTCCTTTGTCGATGGAGTCCTAAGACCGAAGGGCCAGAGTTGTTGGTAATGCAGGGAGATCTTACTTGTTGCAAGGCCGACGCCATCGTCAACGCCGCAAATACTCGTTTGATGCATGGAGGGGGCCTGGCTGGAGCTATTGTACGTAGTGGGGGCTCGTCCATTCAGCAAGAGAGCAGCAAATGGGTCAAAGACCACGGACCATTGACAGTCGGAGACGCCGTTACTACTGCGGCTGGCAAGCTTACCTGCCAGCATGTGATCCACACTGTAGGACCCAATGTGGGGAGCGAGACTTTGACGTCGGAGCATGCGACACAGCTCCGTCATGCAGTGTGGAGTGCGTTACTGGAGGCAGACCGACTGAAAGTGAAATCTGTGGCGGTCCCTGGGATATCAACAGGAATATTCGGATACCCGAGAGATTTGGGGGCTAAGGAGATTGTAACGGAAGCAGCTAAATTCTGCAAGGAGAAAGCGGGCTCGACAGCGTTGAAGAGGATTGCGTTGATGAATATTGATGACCCGACGGTGAAGAGCTTCGTGAAGGCGGTGACCGATGAGATGGAGGAGAGTGGGAAGAGACATAAGGATCTTAGCGAGGCGCTAGCGGGACTCAAAATTCGCGAGTAAGAAAGAAATGGCTGAGTATTATCGTATTGTCGTTGTATCTGTTTCGAGTCGAGGAGGAAAACAAACGTACTACCTTCTAGCTCTTTGCCGGAATTCCTAAAACTCCGCGATGATAAGTCCAGAGGATTGCTGAAGTTAAAAATATCTATGCAAATTCCGGATAACCCAAAAATAAATGTATATTTCGAGATCAGTGGACCGTCCATTACTCAAATACCTACATTTCTCTAAAAAATCACTATTACGGACTTTTTGTTGCTGTTGTGCATATGGAAGATGGGCCACGTAAAATTCTTTTTATCAGTCACGAATGGTTAGGCACTGTGGGCGCTTTCGTCTTTGAAAGTCTCATGTCCACCTTTTTACAACTAACATGGTTGCGGCCGTAATCATGGATCATGGATCTCAGGCCCATGTTTTAGGCTTCTGAAGAGCTTAATCTGCTTTTGGTGGTGAAGGAAGTTGAAACAAAAACAAAGTGAGAGCTTGCCAACCAGCACACTAATACCGTAACCCCGATAAGTTTCACTGTATTGCAGCTGATAGAAAAAAAGTTCTGTATTATTAAAATCATGAAATATAATTTCATGTTGCAGTACCTGCATGGAGTCAGATACTGTGCCATGTACAATTATCGGTGTGAGCACGGCCAACAACAACTCGGTTAGCACAAAGATTATGAGCCTAAAGCTTGCCCATGATAAGATAATTTGTACGAAATCTGATGTTCACTAACAAATCAATTATGTACGTGTGGTGAATAGCTCGTATGTTCGATGAGATAATTCTGTCTTGACCAAGATAATTTACTACAATTATAAGTACACGACTAAAAAAATAGCGGTGGAGGGGCTACTCGAATTTAAATTATTAAAAAAATGTCTAACTTTGAGCTATTAGAGGGCCAATTGTTTTTGAAAATACAGTTAGTTGATTGCGGTTTTGGAGCGCCGTCCTTACAATAAAAAATGCAGAGTTTTGGCACATAATCAATCGACTTGAGTACATTGAACTCTCCAAAAAGCGTAATTGTATATGAACCAGAGTCTGGTTCAGTTTTGCTACAGCGACATCATAATCTCCGTGGGAATTCGCAGTTTTCATTGACCTTGGTCGCCGCTGATACAGTAAATCTAAAGAGTATTCTTACGTACAGACGCTACTGTCTGCAACTGATCACTGACTGCCTTTACAGTTTTCCCGTTTTGGACGCTTTTTCGCCCTTCTCACCAATATTGCCTGCTAACACTTCTGTATGCAGACATCTGCGATCATGACTCTCTATTGGCAGATAAAGCAGCGTGCAAGACTTTAGAGATTAAAGGCTGTGAAATTCGATTCGTACGGAGGTCTTGATTCACCGAAGCTGTGCGTTCTTTTTTATTTTCAAAAGTGTATGGGAAATGATATTGAAATGTGAGCCTACGATTACAGTAGCGGTACAAGATCATACTGAAGGATTTGAATGTAGTGGTCCAATTTGCCAGCACGTAGCAACATTTCTGTACGGCGGACACTTAATCAACTGAGCTCCAAGGAAACGCCTCGTAGCTATCATTGAACTTCACTTTCCGAATTCCTTCCCCACCAACAGCTCAGCACCAAAGTATGCGATCACACTTCTTGGTCATGGTCACTGCGGCCTTGTTCACCAATTACGAGGCAGTAGTAAGAGCTTCGAACACACGCGATCCTCGCGTTATCAAAAAAGATAATGTGAGCGATTGAGCCATAGACCAATCGATTTCTGCGTGAGAGCGACGTTCGCGACGACAGCGGAGACGAAGACAGGAGTATTAAATCCCTTCTCAAATACATCGGATTGAAGCGCATTGACTTTAGCATCGCACAACAGGAGGCAGATTTCAATGCAGCAATCAATGGGATTACGAACAATTCTGAAGACGGAAGAACGAATTTGATTCATGGGACGTTCAAATACCAAGGTAAGGAAAGACCCATAGCGTAGCAAAACGTGGGATAGGACGCGCTAGAGACCGATAGCTCAGCAAATGGAGCACACCTGAGTGGGGAGGAGCTGATTGCGTTTGAGTTTTGGGGGTTTTATTTCCACCCTCATTCTTTAAGCTGTAAAGATTGACCATGTTGTTTAGAAGTCTCAAAATTTGAAAACAATTTAAAATCGGTTTTATATTTGTACCGGTATTACACTAGTACCCCCGATTTGTAAAATACTGTTTTTATTTTGCATTCCGTATTTTATGTGGTCCACCCCAAACACGCACCAAGTCCGTCGCAAGTGGCAAAAGATGATCGGGGACTTCGAGTACCTGCAGCAGCGCGTGGCGCTCCGTGTGGATGTCATGCGGCGCCACGTCGCGGGGGTGGCCGAGGTGGTGCTGGCTCCCCGAGCCACTGAGCTGCGCGTCCTGCGGCTGCACGCGCGGCAACTCAAGGTGAAGAGCGTGCGCATTAACGACGTCGAGGCCAACTTCGAGCAACTTAACTTCCTAGACGAGATCGTGGACGAAAACTACCGCGACTTGGCTACATTCGACCTGTTCTACCGTGGCGCTATCGTCGCCTCAAAGGAGGGCGAGCTGATCATCGAAATTCCGAGAGACGTCACGTTCCTAGAAGACGAGGAGGACGACGAGGACTCGAGCAACTTAAGAGATCAACAAGTGGAAAAAGACGACGACGACGACGAAGAGACAGAAGTTGGTACTCATAAAGAACAAAAGTTGGTACTCGATGCCTGGGACGTCGATCGCCTGCCCAAAAGCTCCACAGGCTTCAAGCCTGTATTAGTTCGGGTCGAATACGAGCTCGACGAGCCCACCGGCGGCCTGCGGTTCGTCCTGCCGGACGAGCAGTACCAACCCAAGCGAAGTCCACACATGTACACTTATTGTGGGCCATTTGGTGGTCTCTGTGACGGTGCACGGTCGTGGATGCCCTGTCGGGACACACTGCGAGACGCCTGTACCTTTAGGATCGAGCTTACAGTGCCCGACTGGTGTGTGGCAGTATGTAGTGGACAGATGGTGCAACAGCTTCTCAACCCTGAGACAGACGCCGACGGAGGACAGTGGAGGACGTTCCGGTACGTCGTGAACCCACAGACCAACTGCTCGTCGATTGGCTTCGCTGTGGGACCTTTCCGACTCTTTGTCCCGCCAGAAATGCCCCGGATGACGCACTTTGCGCTGCCCGAATGCTTCGAAGACCTCGTGCACTGCACGTCCAAGTTGGCTTCGACTATGTCGTACTTTGAAGGGACATTGGGGGCGTCGTACCCGTTCAAGACGTACCAGCAGGTGTTTGTGGAAGATCTGCCCGATCAGCTGCAATACGTCGCTGGAGGAGCCATTCTGGACCAGAATCTGCTGCATGGGCCTCGGATTATTGATCGAGAGCTGCCGTCGCACTTGGCGCAAGTGAAGGCGCTGGTCGGCAGCTGGATTGGCGGCGCCGTGGGCATTCAGAGCACGAAAGACGCGTGGGTGTTGATTGGAGTCATCGGCCATTTAGTCAACACGTACGTGCGGTCTATTTACGGGGAAGAAGAGTACGGCTACCGTATCCAACTGGCTATGGACGCACTGACGACGATGGAGCTGACGACAGATCAGCAGTCTCCGGCCTTACTGTCGTCGGAGGTGGATGTGTACTCGGAGTACGACCCGTTGTCGTTGACGCTGCTGGACGTCAAGGCGCCGCTGGTGGTGCATATGATTGAGCAGCGTGTAGGACCAAAACATCTAGGCATTGCGATCCAGCGTGCCGTGTCTGGAGGCGCTGGAGCAGCTGCGAGTAGTGCTGCCAATGGCGGCGACACTGGCGACAATAAGGAGGAAGAGAGTGGGAAGCAGACGGAAGACAAGAAGAGTGCAGACGAAGAACAAGACGCCAATGTCGAGTCTGCCAACGCGTCAGGCAAGCCAGCTAATGGAGCGACGGCAACGGAGCCGCTGACGACGCTGTCGTTTCTCAAGACTGTCAAGACGATCGCTGGAGCGGCAGGTCAAGACCTGACCAAGTCGTTCCTCACGTCGTGGATAATTGAGCCTGGTATGCCCTTCTTTACCGTCGGATACTGGTACAACCGGAAGCAGACACAAGCCGAAGTGGTGCTGCAACAGGAGATCCCTCCAGGGGGCAAGCTCTACACTGGGCCAATCACCATCACCATCGTCGAGGACACGAGCGAGTACACGTACCAGAAGCGCATCGAGCACAAGCGCCACAAATTCGACTTCCCGTGTCACTCGAAAGTCCGCAAGAAGCGACGAAGGCGTCAGGGACTCGCCGACCCGGACGACTCGGTGTCTGTGGGAGGCCCGGGCATGGGACTGAACGACACTCCCGTCTTCTGGGTCAAGATCGACACGGGCTGTGCGTGGCTACGACACGTGGTGATACACCAGCCAGACTTTAACTGGATGGAGCAGCTGCTGTCCGACAAGAAGGTGGGCTCGCGTGTGCATGCAGCTCGAGCGCTCGCGCTGTTCCATCGCCCGCACGAGAAGCCGAACGTCATGTCGTGTCGAGTTCTTACCGAGTGTATGAGTGGACTGACGACCCACTCGCGACGTCTACGCGCCGAGGCAGCGCAGTCTCTGGGCATCTGGCAGTCGATCCACGCGCCGCTCACGAACGCCAACACGCAGCTGCCTATCTGGAAGGCCATGCACAACCTGGTGCGTATTTTCAAGGAGCATTTCTTCGACCGCGCGACGGATATGCCTCTGCCCAACTACTTTTTGCCTTCCGGTGGCAAAGTGATCCTCGAGGCGCTGGGCGCGCAGCAGGCGTCGATCTCCAGCAAGCAGATCCAAGTGCAGGACTATGCCG
Organism: Phytophthora infestans T30-4; assembly: GCF_000142945.1. Classification (NCBI taxonomy): domain Eukaryota; phylum Oomycota; class Peronosporomycetes; order Peronosporales; family Peronosporaceae; genus Phytophthora; species Phytophthora infestans. The sequence continues at coordinate 265,745 of NW_003303727.1, forward strand.
AGGGCGAGTATGAAATCAAAAAGAGTATTCCTAAGGCGCTCGCGATGGTGCGCGCGCAGAACGGCAAGTCGCCCGCGGAGATCGAGACGTTTCTGCTGCAGCTGCTGACGGAGAACGACAACTCGAAGAACTATGTGGAGATGGACGACCAATCGCAGGTGGCCGACGACTGCTACTACCTCGGCAACATCGTCTTGTCGCTCTCGGTCTTGACGCTGGATCGACCTGCTCGCTCGGACGACGGCGACGCGGTGGTGCTCGAGATTCTGCGGTATCTGCACTACGACCAAGTGCAGCCGAGCTACAACAAGACGATCACGGTGTGCTGTCTCGAGGCCTTGTGCAACTTGGTGCTGGCTGGACGGTGCGACGAGAAGCTCGTGCACTTCCACGTGTTCGCGTCGCCCAAGCACTCGAATCTCGTGCGTAAAGCGGCGATCGAGAGCATCCTCCGCTTGTATTTCGCTGAAGACCCCAACGGTCCGAGTGCTGGAGACAGCAGTGTGTCGTCGATGGGCATGAACTACGCGGTCAGCTCGAGCTCCCAGCAGCAATCGAGTCGGAGAGGAGCCACGTCGCTGCTGACCAACAGTTATGGAGCCACGGCTGCGATGCTGTGGCTCTGCGAGCTGCTGAAGGCGGAACAGTCTCCTGGTATCCGCTTGTTTGCTGTCCAAGTGTGTCTGAACTGCATGCGTGGGTTCCCTCCAAGTGTGGGGAAGGAGGTGCTGGCGACGTGGGACCACAGCTACACTCTGGGGCTGATGAACTACATCGAGATGAAGGAGCCGACGGCGTTCGTACTGAAGAGTCCGGAGAAAGATAAGGTCTTGGGGCTCTTTGATCGCCCCAACTTGAGTAAACTGCGGGACGACAGCAGCTCGGCGAAGCGGATTGCGGAAAACCTGTGGAACTTGATGAACGCGACGGCAGCCATGGACCAGAGGCTGCGTGTGGCGCTCATTGTGCTGTATCGGAAGTTCTGGGGTGAGACGACGCCGATCGCTGTGGCTCATATTGTTCAGGACAAGCCTGCGAACTGGGCGGGGGGCTACGAGAGTCTGCGGTTGATGATGGAGGAGAGCAAGAACCGCATGCTCATGAACGGCGGACGGGCTGGCACCAACACGGACGCTAACGGACTCGGTAGGAAGTCGGACGACGATCGGAAACGAGGCTTCTCGTCGACGGCAAGCAGCCCAGCCGACGCAGCTCTGGAACAATTTCGCGGCAAGAAATTTAAGTTCAAAATGGGCGATACAACCTTCCGATCCCACAAGCTCTAAGCAGATATATTAACACTTGACCTGCATATTAAATGTGTGGGGATTGTCGTTTGTAGTGATGGGACTTACCGCAGGAGATGCTCTTATTATTAGTTCTTCCACTACTTTTTATCTTTAAAGTATGTACTGCAAAATTTGTTGAATAGTACATTATTTGTCATACTACGCAAATATCTCTCCGCGCGATTAATCGACTCATCAACGTCAGGAAAATGCCACGCACGACCGCCGAATGGATTACTTTGCTTATTGCCACCGCATGCAACCGAGCAACCTTCATCCAAGCATTAAATTGGATAATTAGTTCATTAACGTCGTTGGGGCCGGCACATGTTGGTTCATATCGACCTGGCAAGTACATTGGAGCCGCAGGGATAAAAATTAAGTAGTCCGGGGGTTAAATGTCTTGCCTTTCGTCTTCTTTTAGCTATCCCAATTTTTTCTATTTAATTGAACACACTTGAGTACCCTCCGTGAATTTTTGTCGATTCTCCAATTTTTTGTTTATTTAGGCCAGTTTTTGCGAGCACCCTAAGAAATTAAAAGTATCGATTTTTTGTCTGGCGCCTTGGCTCTTACATGTATTTTAGATGCACTTAGTTTTTGTAAAACCGTAAGCTATACCGTGATTCTAAATAAGTAATGAATTGGCATTGGTAAAATAAAAAGCTGAAAAATTCGGAGCAAAACAAATTACCGCTGTTATTGAACACAAATT
>NW_003303727.1:267848-269557 GCF_000142945.1 Phytophthora infestans T30-4
TGTGGCTGCCGAGTGTCCCAGTACCCTCAATGCATGATTATTACTGCATAAAAGCAAGCACCGAACATCCCCCACGACTGCCATGGCTGCACATCGAACACTGTACTACCCACGAGATCAGCCAACTCCTTCAGCTACATTGCGAAATATTTCTCAGCTTCAGTTACCATCTCACCCTGGTTCGATCTTATTTACTGGAGCAACGCATACGGGACTCGAACAGCGCAAACATTTGGAGTTAGCAAGCAGCGAGAAGAATCTTCAGGATTTGCCCATTCGGCGTCATCGTTGAAAGACAAAAACACTTTTTCACAGAGGAAAAATTGCAAAATTACAGAGAGAGCGTCATTTTCACAGAACACATAGAGCGGGATCTATTCTTCACGCATTCCACATGGTAACATGCAAAAGTGATCCAACCCTATGTTGTTAAAAAAATGCAATTATATATTAAGAGCCATTAGAGCCAAAACTTAAAAGTGCAATAAATACTTACATGATACTACCCGCTTGCATAGCTCATTGTTCTAATGTTTTGTGCAGCCCATTATCATTATCACAATCGCATACTAGCCAAGCCGCCCAAATCCGCCGACAGATATGCATTTCCTTTCGTTTAAGCCACGCTGCTACTAGTGCCGGCAGGGCTCTCCCCAAGGAGAGCTCCGTTTTCTCCTATTGTAATATTTCAAAATGAAATTTTCATAGTTTGTGATTTGACCAGTGTGCGTCACACAAGATTTGCTCACGACTCAAAATGGCAAATAACAGGGTCACGCCCCCGTTTTCGACGACATTTACACGATGTATGTAAAAACAAATTACTAGCCATTTGTATGTAAACGCAAGAATGCCCCCGTTCCCTCCCTGCCACGCGTTCAGCCAGCACGCTTACTCCCTCACTTTGCAAAGTATTCGCACCGCACCAGACTCTGCCAGCCTCCCTCCGTATCATGACTAGCGCAACCAGCCATCACTATGCTCTCCACAACGTGGAGCACTTCACCTTCACCTCAATCATTGAGGCGACGAGCGACGAGGTTGGGGCTGTAGCGTGGTGGCAACAAGCAGGACTTCTAGAAAGCGCTATGTATTGTCCAGGCTGCCAGCGCCCGATGCGTTTAAAAGTCTCCGGGAAGACGAAACACTGGCGGTGCTGCCGCAAGAAATGCCACGATGACGAAAGGGAGGTAAGTTTGAGTATATTAACTAATACTTGGTTTTCTGGGATGAAACTGTCGCTAGCCAAAGCTGCTCGGCTACTGTATGCATGGTGCATGCGTGCATCGCACGCACACGCGGCGGAGATAGCGGACGTGTCGAAGACTCGTGGTACTTCCCACGGAAGGCTACCACCGCACAGGTAATGTGTGGCTTAGTACAGGTCACGGGACATAACAACACAAAAAAATTGTATTGAAATTTCATTTTGAAATATTACATTAGGAGAAATCGGAGCTCTCCTTGGGGAGAGCCGCCGGCAGAATTGCACGAGCTTAAGTAAATCTGCTGGCAGATATGCGCTTGCTTTCATTCAGAACACACCAATTACTATTAATTCTACTGGTATAATTGCATCACTGAAAGAAATCTGGTGGAAGCTGTGTACTTGCATTCATTTAAGCCATGCTGTTAAATCTGCCGGCAGAATTGCAATACACGTGTCCGTAGCAAATCTGCCGGCGGATACGCGCTTGCTTTTATTCATG
>NW_003303727.1:270204-273441 GCF_000142945.1 Phytophthora infestans T30-4
CCAAATCCGCCGGCAGATATGCATTTCCTTTCGTTTAAGCCACGCTGCTACTAGTGCCGGCAGGGCTCTCCCCAAGGAGAGCTCCGTTTTCTCCTATTGTAATATTTCAAAATGAAATTTTCATAGTTTGTGATTTGACCAGTGTGCGTCACACAAGATTTGCTCACGACTCAGAATGGCAAATAACAGGGTTACGCCCCCGTTTTCGACGACATTTACACGATGTATGTAAGAACAAATTACTAGCCATTTGTATGTAAACGCAAGAATGCCCCCGTTCCCTCCCTGCCACGCGTTCAGCCAGCACGCTTAAATCCCTCCCCTCTCCTTTTCTCAAAAAAAATTCCCACGCCACCCCAATTCGCCCGGCTCCCTCCGCTAATCAGTATTTAAGCGCCAACCGCCCCCCTCTTAGGTTTCTCCCCAAAAGGGGGAGAAATTTCCACTCTCCCCTCTCCCACTCTGAGGGGAAAACGCACAGGTCGGGCTGTAGCTGGTGGCACAGCAGATTCAGAAGCGTATGTATGTCCAGCTGCCAGCGCCGATGCGTTTAAGAGTCTCCGGAAGACGAAACACTGGCGGTGCTGCCGCAAGAAATGCCACGATGACGGAAGGGAGGTAAGTTTGAGTACATTAACTAATACTTGGTTTTCTGGGATGAAACTGTCGCTAGTCGGCTACTGTATGAATGGTGCATGGGTGCATCGCACGCACACGCGGCGGAGATAGCGGACGTGTCGAAGACTCGTGGTACTTCCCACGGAAGGCTACCACCGCACAGGTAATGTGTGGCTTAGTACAGCTTATTAACCGTCACGGGACATAACAACACAAAAAATTGTATTGAATTTTCATTTTGAAATATTACAATAGGAGAAATCGGAGCTCTCCTTGGGGAGAGCCGCCGGCAGAATTGCACGAGCTTAAGTAAATCTGCTGGCAGATATGCGCTTGCTTTCATTCAGAACACACCAATTACTATTAATTCTACTGGTATAATTGCATCACTGAAAGAAATCTGGTGGAAGCTGTGTACTTGCATTCATTTAAGCCATGCTGTTAAATCTGCCGGCAGAATTGCAATACACGTGTCCGTAGCAAATCTGCCGGCGGATACGCGCTTGCTTTTATTCATGCCATAATATGATATGTATTTGGCTTAAATGCTTTTTTGTTGCTGGGCGTTGACGACTGACATAGCTGCAGTGAAATCAAAGCAGGCAGACTAACTCTGCTGATGAATAGGCGCGGTTTGGCTAGTCATGCTATTAAATCTGCCGGCGTAATTTTTTTTATTTTTTTGCCTACGCGATCAGTTCTGCCGGCAAGTTAAAACTATAGCTTCGTATCAATGCTGCATATTTCCCCTTGAGCTTGTGGTCAATGTGGCGATGGCTTTCGTCTCCTCCGTTGGTAGGCATTCGCTGTCTCGCACGCACCTTTAGCCACTGTAGCACTGTTGTCCTGCTGTTATCCGTGCGCTCATGGTGACACTCATACACAGTATTTAGTTTTGGGTATGTTTGTTTCAGTTTTTTTAGCTTTTTTTTCTTAAAGAAAAAGTGCTTACACTTAAGAGGAAGTACTGATATTTATTTTAAAGCAAATCTGATAAGACAGCTGGATTCCTCGGTCTGTGAAATGGTAACACGTTCTGTGAAATGACCGTTTTCGTCTGTGATTTTACCGCGCTCTCTTCAACAACCAGCGATTGATCGGAAATGTCTCAAAGATGTGAATCCATGTGGCTGCACACTCGTGGAGCTCGAGCAGCAGCGTGCAAGAAGCGAAACACACAGGTGGGTCAAGGCTTGGCCCAAGCAGATAGTGCTCAAAGAGCCTCACTGTCAACTCCACTCTCTTCAGTTGGCGAAGAAGACGACACAGGCTGTGTCGTCGTGGATTTGTGGAATGCGTCGACAGTAGCTAGTGCCGAAGACGAGGTTCGCGAATAAGCGTATTAACTCTCTTGATAAGCATAAAGAAACATGGTAAATAACGAACTGGTCATTTGATGAGTCATTCTGCTAAACTAATCGCAAAGTAAAAATAGAGCAAAACCTCCGTATACATCGCAGCCACCATCCAATCAAAGACCGACCCGCTCCGATACCATAACGTGAACTGCACGAAGGCGGGTTTGAACTCAGGGCAGGTGCTTAGGTGGGTCGAGCCTAAACAACTGCGCCAAAATCTCTGAGCCCATAGTGGTCACAGTCAGAATAATATAAATAACTAAAATTAATTACTACTGATATATGTTTATTGCAATGCTTTTTATGGAATCGGATCGAGCAAGTCGCAGATGTGGGACACATTGATTGATGTTCGGCAGTCGCTAAGCAGAAGCCGATGGCAAAGCAGTCTCTGCGGATGACACGACCAGGACGCAGAGGACGCAACCAAGGACGTGGACTACGTGCTTGCCATCACAGAGATCATCGAGCTGATCGAGTCTCTGAATGTTGACTTCGCTTCACTTGAGCTCGCAACGCTGACACCGGAGGAGGTTTATGCTGAGTGGTGTGTCTGGAGACGGCTCAAGTGTCTTAGGCAGTAGTCAGAATACCAGTTCACGTGGCCATCTTGAGCACATTTTCCGTTATGCTGCAAAGGAATATTTCAACGTGGAAGTGAATGGACCACTTGAGTACGTTGTGGGTCGCAATCCGGACTTTCGTGAAGTCTCGCTGGTTGTAGAAGGCAAAGAAGTGCAAAAGTTCGCTGTCGCGTACGGGTTCCGCAACATCCAGTCGATCATGACGAAGATCAGGAGAAACCGGTGTCCGTATCACTACGTCGAGATCATGGCATGTCCAAGTGAATGTCTGAATGGTGGCGGCCAGATCCGACCAAAGTCGACGGTGTTGGCTTCGGAATTGCTTGACAATGTCACGAGCCACTTCCAGGAGCTGTGTAGCCTCGGTGTAACCCTCGTGATCGACTCGACATGCAGTGAAGACTTTGCACTGCTCGAATCTCGCGCAGAATTCCTGAACAGATACCGTAATCAACAGAAGACTATCTGGGCTTGACCACCGTCTTCTGTAGCTGTCTTGTCCGCTAAGACCGAGTTCTTGGAGCCTAGTACAACTGCCAATCCGCTGCAAGACCCGCTTCGAGCGATGCCAATGCTAGCATTGTCGTATCCTGGATGGAATATGCTGAAAAGTCTCAACCGAATGCCATTCCGTTCATTGACACGACGAAATCGCCGCAACAAATTGCTGGCTCGAT
>NW_003303727.1:286908-287754 GCF_000142945.1 Phytophthora infestans T30-4
TTAACTACCAAACGAGGCAGGACTATGAGAAATGCAAATGCGAACTTAACAGCACTCCAGTAGCTGTGAAATCAGTAGTTGTGCAGGCAGCGCCGCGTTGGGGACAGATCAGTAGTTTTCTACTGACCGATGGTATTTCCTCCAAACTCTTCAGGTCGGCGCTGCGTCAGTTCGCAATCTTCTTTGAATGTTTATTGAGTTCTTTTCCTGCCAGGTCTACGAGGTAGCGCAATCATAACCCTGTTCGACGTACAAAATAGCAATGGTTCGTGCTAATCCATTCTACGATTTACCCCTTGGGCGCGACACTTATGTCTTCTATTAGCACTGGGCCCAGTATGCGCTTCATCTACTTTCTTCTCGTTGGCAGTGCTGCCATTTTCGCGATCTCCGAAGGTGCAGTGCCAACTCCATCCAAGCAGCTGAAGATTTCGTCCGCAGACGTGCTTCGTCCAGTAGATGAAGCTTTGTCAAGGAGAGTCCTGAGAAGTCGTGATACAGCTGAAGCTAGTGAAGACTTGAGCGACGAAGAGCGCGGACCCTACAGCTACCTTTATTATCTGATCAGGAACAAACGGCAGGAGGGGGAAATAAAGAAAGTAGTTGCGAAGTTGATCAAGGACAAGGCGGAGTTCGAGAAATTATTCAGTGCTGGAGTATTACCCTCGCACTACTTCGACGGCTGAAGCATAACGACGCGGTCAAATCGCCCCTGTCGAAGGTGGTTGCGAATGCGTATAGGGAAGGCATGCAAGACCATCTCTACAAGATCCCTGCGGTCCAACAGTTTGCAGAGTACTCCGAGTACTACAACACGAAAATTTCATGGCAAGAGACGAGGCAGGT
>NW_003303727.1:288574-291523 GCF_000142945.1 Phytophthora infestans T30-4
CTTATAGCACGGCGGGTTGGACTCAGCAAGTTCCTCCGGGGTTGGCAGAGTACGGAAAGCCGCGATTAAAGTGTCCTCAATCTGAGAAGAGCCCGACTTTAGAGTCTCCTCGTACTTAGCCACAGCAGCCTCAGCACGGGCAGCGTTGGCAGTCGAGTTGAGTGGGTCCTCCCAGAAGGGCAGCCCCGTCTCCATCTCGCCAGAGTCGGCGTTGGCAGCAAACTCAGTGTTGTTCGAGTCAGCCATGCACCACTCGGTGAAGTTGGCGAACGTGGAGCCCGTGTCGGGGTTGTCGATGGCAGTGATTCCGACAATATCGTCGATAGTCACCCAGCCCAAGACGTTGTAGGCGAAGGTGCAGTCCACACCGTCAGGACCCTGGCCGTAGCTGCACAGACCCTTGCGAGTGCTTTCGCGGCATTCGTCCGTCTTGTCCCCCCACCCCTGAAGCGGACATGTGCCCGGGAAGGAAAACCAGTAGTTGTCAGGGTACGGGGCACGCACATCGTCGTCCTTGATGCCACCGCCTATGAAGGGCCCAACGTTGGGCTGGTCGTCGTCCCCGTTGAACTGCAAACAGCCAGCAGGGAAGTCGAATTTCACTTGTCCAAGCAAAGCGTGAAGATATGCTGCAAGGAATGGTTCAGAATGTGACGGGGCTCGAAGCTCTTGTGATGTCGAAGATCTTACTTTGACGTATGGCATTGTGACGAATTTTCTCGAGTGGAAGTTCTTGATCAGTGGCGACGAGAAGGTCATCGTGAGATTCCTGAGTTCTTCCTCAAGCGAATACCATACTGTCGTTTGAAGGATTGAAAGAAATTGTGGGGAGAATTTACGCGATGCTGCAATAAATATCTTCCATATGCAATCCTTTTGCTTATTTTCTAATTGAGATCTTCTTACATGCACTCATCTGCTTAATCATGGCATCGAAAGGTATCTCTGATCGTCCACTCAACGATAGCACTTAAGAGCATCTAGAGAAATCCGTCAAGCTACCGGTGAAACTAAAGAATGAGAGATCAACAGAGCGCGCGGCCACACCTCCGGGATTGAATCAAGTAATATTTGTTTAATTACTGATAAATATAAAGTTAGTAATATACAAAAAATGGCGTACTCACCTCAGCAATACCTCGCTAACAAAGAGCGTATTAAGGCTGCGCAGAAGCGCTACTATCAGCGCACACGTGAAACTCGACTGTCGTATCAAAAGAGCTACGACGATAAGAACAGAGAGCAGATCCAAAACCGAACTTATTGATGAACCTAACAACGAAACCGAACTTAATTAATTATTTTTTTCTCCAAGAGCGCGTTCTCGTAGCGGGAGAACGATTCCAGCCTGGCAGTGACCGCCTCTGGACCTTGCGATGCAAGATGAGCCACGCCCTCCGGGCCAAGCAAGGACATGAGCTTAGTAAACGCGTCCTGCTGCGCCGGGGGCAAATTCGCGAACACGGGGTGTTCCATCCTCGCAGAGGATATAGTCAACCGACTCTGGAGCGGGATTGACTACAAGTGCTACCAAGTGCAGCGGGGCTGCCGTAGCTTTAGCGTCAGAGGAAGACGTTCGACTCAAAGAGTCACTAATACTAAGTTCCTTATCCAAAGGAACTTACAGCCCAAGACCAGGGCTCAAAGTTAACACCTTAACTTTTATGCTTCAAAGCCAGAAGTGTTTTATTTACTATTATTGCGGCCAAGCCGCCTAGGGGTAAATGTATCTGTTTAACTATCTAGCATAGTTAAACCTAATCAAATGCATGAGTGGGAAGGTTTCGTGAAAAATCGGAACAGAATTCGTGACGAATGACTGGGGAAACCATTTACCGAAGAAGAGCTGCGCTTCCGTTCTCCCACGATTGGACATTATGGGTAACCGGGGTCCACAAAGGCGGAGCTAACACTTCAACCATGAGGTCTACAGGTTGTTGCAGCATCTCTTCCGGAAGACCAGCGAGTAATTCATCTCGACGTAAGTTTCGCGCGAACGAGGAAGTCAGTGAGTGAGATACTTGACGCGGTGGAGCGAGACAGCTCGTCTCTCGTCTCTAAGTCGATGAGGGGGAATAGAGAGCGACTGAACGTGTCGAAATAGTGTACGCCACTCATCACGACGCCCATCTGGTTGAGTTTCCTGGCTGCGATCGCGTCTCGCACTTCGTCGAACGGTTTGGTGACGTAGCTACCCAGATAGTACTCTTTAAGTGGAATCATACTCACTCCAGCAAGGACAGCCACGAAAATCGCTACACACGTTCGATACGTGATCTCGTAGTCGTGAGATCGCAATCCCTGTGTGGTGGTCCTTTTGGCGTGGTTCGGCATGTCTGGTGTAAAGCGTGGACCATCCATAGAGAGTCTCTGCACTGTCACCGTGTTCCTCTCCTTAACATCGACGTTCCCATCCAGGGCTGCCATCGCTTCAATTTGTGGTTCGGATCAACCTCCAAATCCTAGATGTAGTCCCGATAGGAAGAAGAAAGGTGGGCGTGGGACGGACTATCTTCGTCTCGAGCTCGTAGATTTTATTTCCGGTGTCTTCCATTCCTAAGATAGAAAGAGCTTGCGTCGATCCAATATTGCACTCTATTGTGAATGTCGCGAGTCGTCATGCCACCAGGTGTATGGTACAGCTCTTGTCATCCGAGTCTTAATCTTGAGTATTATAAATATTAAAAAGGGTACGAAGTGATCACTTGGTGACAGAACACTTTTTTACAGATAGCATTATGACTCACCGTAAGATTTTTTTTCTAGTTAGGAAGTAGGAAAATACCAAACGGCGGAAGCACTGCCGCGGAGCAATTTGCGCAGGGAGGGAAAGATTAGGTGGTGCATCAGGTATTGTACCTTCTGTCTTGACTAGGGGGGGAGAGAGGCATATTAAACGACCTAAGTCTGGGTGGGGACAGGGTTTCCTTATCTCTCCTTCCCACGATA
>NW_003303727.1:292553-312875 GCF_000142945.1 Phytophthora infestans T30-4
CTAGATACTAGACTCGTCCATTTTTTTTTGTCGGACTTATCTATCAGTTGTCGCGCCGAAGGTATCTCATTAGATGTCCTTTTGTGTTTGACGGTGCCTAGGACACACTTTGATCTCCAGTTCCCGAAGCACGTGGCAATGAATCGAATCGACGAAAGAACAGGCCGTGCTTAAGCTCGAACCCTACGAACGCCAAGCTCTTTCGATGCGCTGGAGAATACAATCCTGAGGCCGAGCGAGCAGCCCACGTTCCGCTTAAGAAAGGCATGGACCACGCCGAGATTATTGAGTTGATTCGACTTGGCCAAGACATACATCGTCAGAAGTGCCGAGAGAACTAAAGGCGATTCCGCAAGAAACAAAACAGCTGGATCAATGACATTGAGAAGACCAACGAGCAACTGCGTGTCGAGGTTGCAGATCTGACGAGCCACCAACGAATTACGGCGACTTTACTCGGCAAGAATAGTATCTGGGTGGTGGGGTCGCGATATTTTCGACTCTTTCGCCATGGCCTTGCCCTTGGGTCCAAAAAAGCGTCAAAGTTTAATCAACAGCTCGACTTCATCCAGTCGAAAATGACCCCCGACGTGGCGACTAGCGTTGGTTACGGACCTGAATCGGTGATGAAGAGTTGGAGGTTTCTGCAATGGTTCGACGACGTTACAGTTGAGCTCGAAGGCTTGGAGGGCAGTGACAAGGTCCTGACTGCAACCACGAAAACGACAGCGACATTCACAGCTGAGACGCTGCGCAACTCGTTTCCCCGCCTATACAGCTCGCATAAAGGGAGTCGTTCTGCTGTCGTTGTATCTGTTTCGAGTCGAGGAGGAAAACAAACGTACTACCTTCTAGCTCTTTGCCGGAATTCCTAACACTCCGCGATGATAAGTCCAGAGGATTGCTGGAGTTAAAAATATCTATGCAAATTCCGGATAATCCAAAAATAAATTTCCGTGTGTATTTTTCGAGATCAGTGGACAGGGTTTCCTAAAAATATATTGTAATAAGCAATAATTGCCATATTATGCCATACCATTATGTATTTCGAGCCGCACGACTCCCCCGTCAATAACTTATTTCGGTAGATTTAGTCCAGAGTAACATATTTTGTCATTTTGAAATCAAAAATTTACTTATCATAACCCTATTGTATTACTTAGTAACCAATAAGAAAGCGGCCGCTGGAGCTACTCGACAACCAACCGTTCATGCTGCTGCTCTGAGCTGAGGCCAGGCTCATTTGTAAATTCCGTGCTGGCATGGATAATCTTCTCTCCCCAACGCGATCACCAGTTTCTCGCTACACCAGAAAGCAGATCTGCGATGTATTTTTCAAGCCAATCCGTGACGAGAATGACGACTGTATGGGTTTCTATCGATGTCGCTGCGGCGTACAGCGGAAACAGGACGCCAAACGTGGCTACACGAACCTAATCAACCACATTTATAGTCAACATCCTGATTATGAAACTACTCTAGACAGTTTTCAAGGCGGCAACAATGGCACACTCTTGTCGTTCGTAGACAAAAAGAGCGCCAATATATTTGGATGGCTAGAGTGGATTGTTGATGCTAACTTGCCGCTCTCATTCTGCGAGAACAGCCTAACGCGACGCTACACGACCCTCAAGCCCATATGTGATGATACCTTGGTCCACTACATGGCAGCTGTTTGCCAGGAAGTGCTGCGCACGTTCAGCGAATTTCTCCCTGAAAGATTTGGTATCGTATTTGACGGGTGGTCTTTCAAAAGTGAACATTACGTGGGGGTCTTTGCCGCTTTTGGTCATGATGGTAAGCGGGAGACTGTACTATTGGCGATGGCGCCTCTACTAGACAAGGAAGACTGCAACAACCATCCCCATCACGATGCTGATGCACATGTTGCGTTCCTCAAGACGATTTTAAAGCCGTTGAAGCGGCGCATCGAATGTGTCCGCTTCCTGGTCGGCGACAACTGTTCCGTCAATGGAAGCATCGCGTCAAAGCTGGGGATTTCGTTGGTCGGCTGTGCCAGCCATCGACTAAATCTCGCTATGACCCAGTATCTGGACGAGTATGAAGACATTTTGGAGAAAATCAACGATCTTATGAAGTTCCTGCGTGGTCTCAATCAGTCGGCAAAGTTAAGGTAAGCCGTATCTGAGTTTTATTCTATATCCGAGTTTTATTTATTTTATTTTTATGCGGACTACATAGACACAAAACACCACTCCGGCCAGTTTATTCGGCAAAAGACTCGATGGTCCTCCACGTTTTCCATGGTGGAACGCTACTTTCAAGCTCAAGCCCTTTCCTGGACTTCCGCGGATGACGACTTAGCAGCGTACATGCCATCCCCACTATAAGAGAGCCAGCTGCGTTCAACGCTTGACGATCTGAAAGGATTTTGAGTCGGTAAGCAAGAAGCCTCCACGAGGAAAAGGGAAATTTAAACCCTCGGCAAAAAGTTTTCCTGGTCTTTGTTTTGAAAGGCCCTCCCGGTAAAAAGACCACCGCGCGCTCAAAAACTATTGGTTTCCCACCGGCTTCCCCCCAAATTCCCGTATTCCCGCAAATATCTCGAAAGGTGTGGGGTTAAAGATTCGAAAAGGAGACCCGCTTTGAGCGAAATCGTCCGTCAGTCATTGTGTCCGCCTATCAACTCAGCAGCCGCACCCACAGGAAATAAAAGCTCAGCTTTGCTGAGCAAGCACTTAAGAAGCGGAAGGTGGATGCGCAACAGCAACCGAGGTAGGAGCTTTTTAAATGTCGTTGTCATGTCAATTTGACCAATTCCTTTTGTATATGAACAGATACGAGTTGGTGCAATACATTCCACCGACGTCTAATATTGCCGAACGTTTTTTTAGCCAAGCTGGAATCGTGTTGTCTCCTCAGCGGCAAGCCATGGCGCCGGCCCAACTGGAAAACATCCTATTTCTCAAGACAAATCGCCGATATTGGAACGTGGCAATGGTGCAGATGGTTGGTAAGCAGAATTGAATTTGAGGTATGCATAATGTATTTCATCTTTGTCAAGGGTGCAATAATGTATTTCATGTCGGCTCTACCATGCTCACCATTATATATTTCATCAGTTGTTTACCATATAATTGCAATACTATTCTAGGAAACCCTGCTCGTGATGACATCGAACACACAGGATTGTGGGATTAAAAAAGTACATATGAAAATATTGAATGAGAGAGCAAGACTCACGAAAATGTTGATTGCAGCCTATTTAACAATCACGTGGCTCGTGAAGACAGCGTGGACGAAGCTGCAATGTGACTAATCAACGCGTTTCTTTCCCTAGATTACTAGACTCGTCATACTTTTTTTTGTCGTCACTTATCTATCAGTTCAACGCGTCGAAGGTATCTCATTACGATGTCATTTTGTGTTTGACGTTGCCAAGGACACACAACGTTCTCCAGTTCCCGTAAAAAGTGGCAATGAATCGAATCGACGAAAGAACAGGCAGTGGGGAAGCTCGAACCCTACGAACGCCAAGCTCTTTCGATGCGCTGGTGAATACAATCCTGAGGTCGAGCGAGCAGCCAACGTTCCGCTTAAGAAAGGCATGGACCACGCCGAGATTATTGAGTTGATTCGACTTGGCCAAGACATACATCGTCAGAAGTGCCGAGAGAACTAAAGGCGATTCCGCAAGAAACAAAACAGCTGGATCAATGACATTGAGAAGACCAACGAGCAACTGCGTGTCGAGGTTGCAGATCTGACGAGCCACCAACGAATTACGGCGACTTTACTCGGCAAGAATAGTATCTGGGTGGTGGGGTCGCGATATTTTCGACTCTTTCGCCATGGCCTTGCCCTTGGGTCCAAAAAAGCGTCAAAGTTTAATCAACAGCTCGACTTCATCCAGTCGAAAATGACCCCCGACGTGGCGACTAGCGTTGGTTACGGACCTGAATCGGTGATGAAGAGTTGGAGGTTTCTGCAATGGTTCGACGACGTTACAGTTGAGCTCGAAGGCTTGGAGGGCAGTGACAAGGTCCTGACTGCAACCACGAAAACGACAGCGACATTCACAGCTGAGACGCTGCGCAACTCGTTTCCCCGCCTATACAGCTCGCATAAAGGGAGTCGTTCTGCAATTCTCGCGGATAAACTTCTTGGACAACGATTTGTTTTCCACGGGAAAACGGTTTTTAATTGGGATCATACTAGAGGACGTGTTTCAAGTGTGCAGATTCAGAACGATTTGCTCTCGCCAATGGTGTTCATGCTGAGAAGTTTGGAGGATGCAATTCAAGTGTACCAAGGCGCGCTCATGGATCTGAACGGCCACGTAAAGCGGGAGGGTGGTTGTTCTCAATACATCAACCGAGGACACAGACTACCTTGAGTACGAGTTGTAGGTTCGATAAGTCGTTGTACGTTAACAATCGAAAGTACTGCAAAGGAACAATATTTTGAATATGTTACAATCGGTTTTAATAAGAATTGCAATACCTGGTACTTACAATAGTAAAGCGATTTTGGGGCACGTAGCCTCTGCATAAATCGGAATGTGGTGCCTTTTAGCAGCAGTAGCATACCACAACATGTATTGTACCATCTTTCAAAAGAAGATGATGAAGGCTGCAGCATTTTGACCATGACTCTTCTATTTTATTCCTACCAATGCCATATTACGTGACGAATGTAAAAATCATTAGATTGTACAATATTTGGTTTTCATTTTGCAATCTTCTACGACCAGATCTCAATTCCTCAGCATTCGCCGATAGTGCGCAGCTTCTCCCTGTAAGTCATTCGTCGAGGGCGCTTAAGGCGTCGCATGTCCGAAGCAAGCGCTTACTACCGATATAATACTTCTGGGTATGGTTCACCTCCGACTGCACCACCCTCAGCAGGGAATTGCCGAGAGAGCGTTGCCATTGGCGAAAGGAGTTTGCGCATAAAGACGCGAATCGCCAGCTCACATTCGGCTAAGAAGGTGCTGGCGAAATTGATAACTCCTTAAGCTATATAATCTCGCGATGGCGGAGGTGCTGGTGAAGAGAAGTGCCCTAACTATTTTCTTTTTCGTTTTAGGAATGTAGATTTGGTCTTTATTGCTAAAACTGCGAAGTGTGAGACACCCACACGGTTTTTATTTATTTATTTCTGGCGAACAGCTTTGTAGTGAGCTTAAAAAAAAAATGCAAACTACTAATGCACTAGGACTTGTGTAGCCCGCTGACGATTTCTACTGTACACTAACGTGGTGATTGCTAACAGGTAAGTGTGTTAAGCGTCTTATAAGCTTAGCTATAAATCATTCTACTAATTTACCCCGGCAACATTATGCTAGCAATTAAGACGACTATCAATACATCTCATGTACGTTTAGCTATCAAATATGTCAGCTCTTTACAAAACTCAAACAGTTATCAACTGGTATTTTAACAGTATTTCTTGCGAACACTAAGTAGCGACACAGCATCTGCAAGAAGAATGAGACTGCATTATTGACAAACTTTTAAATCTACACGTACAGTAGATGTGTTATGTAGTATCAATATCATTTTTTTTTAATCTCCAAAACATTTTTTCTCAGAGAGTGGACGCCTTCCAAAACCAAGAAAACAATCGCCTGAAGTTCTCTAACTCGAACTACAATAGTTGTGCTGAGGCAATAGGTACTTCAGCAAATAGTCGAAAAGCGTGCGAAAAAGTCGTTTTCGGAACGAAACATATTAATTCGATAGAGAAGAGCACGTTCTCGTCGGCTGCCGTGAAACGACCTCTTGGCGGCAATTTACAGTAATCAACAGACCGCTGCTAGCCTTCGCCACTATCAGCCTCATAGACACACAAGCTTAACACGGCGAAAACTAGCATGTCCAACATACTGGGCAAAGCTCGCCATTGCATCCTCGATAACAGAGTTCAAAACTGTTTATGTACCCTTACTTGCTCAGTGTCTCCATAACACTCTTCACATGAGGTGGGTACAGCTTCGAAACGATACCCTGGCGGCCCAACACGTCGACTTGCTCACGCACAAGCTGTAGCGCCTTCTCCAGTTCGGGGCTGCCAGATTTCAGTGTTTTGTTCTTGTCCTTGATGCGGCGTGTGGCGTATGCGCGGAAGTTGTAGGTCTGTTTTAGTCCAAAATCAGCAGATACATGGTTTAGTTTAATCTAATTTTCGCTGGATAGAAGGAGAGATGGCAGCAGCAAAAATCTGCAACAGAGTTAACAGACGCAGGACCACACGACACGCACCTCGAACTTGGCTGCATTGCGCAGCATCTCGCGGTACAGACGCAGGACGGACGACGACGACGCCATAACTACTACCAACTAGAGGTGGAGGAGTCTACACTGTTTGTAGCCAATCGCATTTCGTTTAGCCTTCCTTACAAATGCCAAG
The DNA here is from genome assembly GCF_000142945.1 of Phytophthora infestans T30-4. Classification (NCBI taxonomy): domain Eukaryota; phylum Oomycota; class Peronosporomycetes; order Peronosporales; family Peronosporaceae; genus Phytophthora; species Phytophthora infestans. The sequence goes on from NW_003303727.1 coordinate 298,926, forward strand.
TTTAAAATCCTTGCTGAACATGTAAGGCACAACCTTCGTACAACCGTTGTCGGTTGCACGCGGCATACCGGTATCTGATTCAATGGCACTGCCCGCATCTGCAGCGTCCGCTATCTGCAGCTTCCTAACGGGTCTGGACGCCATCTCGCTGTCCCACACGAGCTCCTTCTGGCTTCAACACCTCAGCGTTTCTTCCTACTGGCAACCAAAGCTCCCTACTCTCGCTGACCCGCTGCACGCCGCCGCGTACAAGGCCTTATTCCTTCGCAGTCGATCGCTGGGCTTCAAAGGTCTGATAAAATCTGATTCCAGTGTCAGAACCTCTGATTCATATCAACCCCCCAAAGTCCAATTATCAAGTCTCAGAGACACGAGCTTCAGCTTCGACGTCTGGTTCGCCCTGCTACCGGAGCAGCCTGACGGAGCGTACACGGGCGGTATCCTCTACGGCCTCCAGTCGGTGCACGCCGAGAGCCGCGTGTGGCCAAAATTCCACCAGCAGTTCGTAGTAATAAGCGCCTTAGGCGACTTATTCTGCTCTGTACTCGACTATCGCCCCGTGGTCAAGAGCAACCTCCAAGTGGGAAGATGGTACCATCTCGCTCTGACTTACGACCATCAAACGCACCGTCAAGACGTGTATCTTGATGGAGAAAAGCTTCGATCTGACACAGGAACGTTGCACCGAGAGATGGACTTCCTTAAGTACGAACAAGTTGGAACGGGGTGCATTACAGCCAATGGGCTTCACTTCCCCAAGCCAGGACACTTGGGATGGTATGGCTTTCATGGGGTTATAGACGACTTTCGAGTGTGGCGTGGGCTGCTGTCGGCAGAAGATGTAGCCACTTTATCTAGTGGCGAGGATGTAGTGGAGAAACACTTAATAAGTTCGTTGAAAGTGGGTACAGGTTCGTCACAAGGGCTCAGGTGGAATATCTGCGCTGTTCGCTGTTCAAGGCCGAGAGAAGGGCCACAACTGCACATGGCGACGCAGAGTAGGAGCAGTCGACTTGCCATTACGAGACCGGAACAATTACCAGCAGATGCAGTCGAGTTGCTGTGCAGCTACCTTGACTGGGTTTGATGCATTCCACTTGTCGCACACGAACTTTTGGTGGCTGACGTATTTTAGAGACGAAGAAATCTGGAAGCAAATTTTAGAATCTAGAACAGTATCAGATCTAGATCCGATCTGGAAGAAACAGTACATGACGTCGCGGTCGATGGTGTTCAGGGGCCTGCAAGGTAACGATGATCGACACATTGACTCGTACGCGTACTTGGCAAGTGCTGGACGTGAACAACCACACCCGTCTCGCTCCCGCTTGACTTTTCTGGGCAGCGAGAGCTTCAGCTTCGACCTTTGGTTCAGTCTGATGCCAGCAGCGGATGGAGAAGCGTTTGGTGGCATTATCTACGGCCTGCAGTCGTCCAGTCGGGAGAGTCGACGCTGGCCACACTTCCATCAACAGTTCGTACTTGTGAGCTCTACTGGAGATCTGTACTGCTCCATCTTGGACTCGAGACCTGTAGTAGCGACGAAGCTGGACTCAAATCGCTGGTATCACCTCGCACTGACCTACGACAACGAAACACAGAGTCAAGACGTGTATCTGGACGGCGCTAAGGTCCATTCGAGTACCGGTACACTTCACAACGAGTGGGGTTACCTGACTCATGAGCAGATCGGCACGGGATGCATCACAGCTGGTAGTCTGCACGTCCCTCGCCCTTCCTACGTGGGTTGGTATGGCTTCCACGGTATCCTCGACGACTTTCGCGTCTGGAATGGTAAATTACTACAGGACGACGTGAAGCTACTGGCTCGTGGTGGACAACTACCACGCCAAAGACTGCGAGCTTCAGTGAAGACAGCGACAACATTCGAGGACTCAGCACGACCGCTCTCGTGGGTAAATGTCCAGCTGACTATGTGCACTCGACCAACAGAAGGGAAACACATGCAACTGGTATCTTTTCAGTCGTCCAAACAGCCCAATTGCACCATCTCTTGAGTTTCTTTACATGGCTAGAGACTTATCTCGGACGACCAAGCGCTCTGGAGATGTTGACTCGACTGGCGTCGCATGCGTTCGTACTGCTGTCGCTGCTGCTGCTTCACCTTCCGCTCCGTCTGCACAGCTTCCGCGTCTTCTTGCGCGCGAAGCAAATGGCAACACTCGAAGCGACCCCGAGCACGAACAACAGCGCGCCCATACACGCCGCCAGAACGAGGGGGAGGCCCAAAACGACACGCCGCTGGACGTCGTGGGCACAATGCACCGTGGCCCGGCCCACGACTTACTCACACACTCACAGCGCCGGTTGAGGCATCTCCCTGTCCGGACAAACGTCGATCTCGGCCCGTGGGCTCGTCGGTGAGCGGTTTGGACAGTGCAGTCCGCGTCCGTACGACAGAAGGCCTTGCCGCGCACCTCCACAAGTTTATTCTCTTCATCTTCGTACTCGTCGAGGTGGTCCAGGATCCACCGACGCGTCGGGTGTGTCGATGGATCGCAGCCTACACTCATGAGTGAGCCAGGGGACAGATCTTGGTACACGCGAATGTAGTCGAGCTTCAGGTACATGGGGAAGGCGTCGCAAATGGCGTTCGCGACGGGGTCCAGTCCGTCGCCACGACAGACATTCTTGGGGTTGGGTGGCTGCGCTCCCCACTTACTCGACATGGCTACATTGAAGATGAGATACATGGGCTCCTCGATCATGATCTTGCTCGGGTTCTTGACGCTCGCTCCTTGCGGAGGCTCCGTGATCGTCTTGGCTGGAATCTCGTACAGTGGCTCACCCGACAGCATCCAACGCACGTAGCCATGTGGACCCGACACCCACTCGACTTGGTACTGCACCCAGTCAGTGTATGCTGCCATGTGCACGGGCCAGTTCGCAGACAAGGCGTCCATTTGAAAGGCGAAACTCGAGTCGTCTTGGGGCAACACTGGCGCGTCGTCACGAGGGTGGCAGCTCGGGTCGGAGTTGCCAGCACTACAGATGAAGTCGCCCATGTACGAGTTCATGGCCGAGAAGCACGTGCCGTTCGAGTTGATCCCCCAGCGATCGTCACCTTCAACATTGATATAGTCGAGATCCGAGTTGATATCGAGGGAAGCTGGACACGTGGTGACGGAGCATACGTTGTCTTCGATACCGGCACTCAGTGCGGCTTGCACGGTGGTGTAGCGCTGCGTCTCGCTCACGTTTTGTAGGCAGAAATTGTTTGCAGCGTAGCGCATGTTCTGATACCACGATGGGTGGCCACGTGCACTTAGATACACGCTCTCGGGGATGCCTGGGACGTTGCTACCTGGTGTTTCGCACGAGCTGGAGTAGATGCAGAGCTTGTTCTCGTCCTCCGGTGGGATAACGCGGAAGTCCGGCGGCATGCCTGGCCCCACTTGGATCGACGCCGAGATGGTGGTGCCTCCACCTTCGACGATATCGATCTCGGGCGCCCCACGTCCTTGGTGAGGGTTAAGTCCAGAGCCTGGATGCGACTCGCATGCGTTAATACGCTGGTTGGCTGGCGTGAATGTATCCGGGTCGCAGGCATCGTAGGAAAATGGCCACATCCGGTTCGTTGATCCGCTGAAGATCGCACGACCGAGATTCCCCATCATCCAGATCCCAGGCCATGTCGGGTAATAGCGCAGAGATCGAACTCGAGCGCTCTCGTCCAGACGAATGTCTGGGTTTCCAGACTCCTCAGAAAGAGCTCCTGGGAGTTGAGCACGAACTTCGACCATACCTCCTTGGATGCAAAACTTGTTCCACGACTGCACCATACCTCCGCGATAGAACTGACATACCAAAAGAAACATTTGGTTAGATGTTTTTAACTTTCACACAGTTCAGGGCGATGGAACTTACAAAGGTGACGTTCTCAAAGCCTGGCGTTTGGAGATAGCTATTCCAGACTTGGAGCTGAAGAACGGAGTCTTCCAGCTCAATCTGGAAGCTACAAACGTCGTGGACCTCGTCACACACTGTCGTTGTCTTGTTGTGTGCATAGACTTCCATTGCGTCGTTCACACCGTCCGGTTTCTCGATGGACGTCCACAAGTGATCGTCTCCTGGTCGAAAGGACCTCCCGGGAGTATTGAACTCGTCACTCATGACCAAATCCCAGGTATCGCCGCGTGACGTTTTCCAAGTATAACGCTCTTGTGGGGTGTCGGGATCCATCCACATCGTAAGACCCGACTGCGTTGTTAACTGGTTGTCCGGTCTTTTCGTTCGAGCAGCCAAGCTGTGGTGGACTTGTGCGAGCAGAAGTATGGAGGATATCAACGAGAGTCTCGGTAGTCTCATCGTGCCGAAAGTTGTGTCTCGAATCTGTTTTTTTTTGCTGCTGCGCATTGTGGGAGCCTGGGACGTGTCCATTTACGGACTCGGATTTTTCGGGGACAAGAACTGGTTTGTTCTAACGGTATATTGGAGACGTCATTTCGTAAGAAGTGAAGCTGAAATTGATGGCTGCTGACATCTCGTTGATGGATCTTAATGATAGCATTTTAAGCAACCCTCGCTGATACAGCTAGCTGGTGGGGCAGAGCGGATATTTTAATTTTGGAAATATATGGAAATTTTTCACAATTACACTAGACTTGACAGCTGGTCGACTTGCTTTTGAATAAGGAAGTCACCAACTATTGGGTAGAAAAAGGCAGGGAAAACTACAAACTGGGATACCGACGGCTTCGGTATTAGCGGTTCAGTTCTGAATTCAGATTTTTAAAAAAATCGAGCGGCTAGAAGGACCTGGCTTCATTCGCCCCACACCCCCCCCGGTTCGCCGCGCTCCATTAAAGCTCACCTCCTTCTATCGCTACGATGTCTGCTGCGACGCCCAAGAAGAGAAAGCGCGAGGAGGAGAAGGAGGAGGAGAAGGAGGAGGCTACGGAGCCCATGCAGGAGTTCCGCCAATTCCAAGGCGTATTTTCGTGTTGGGAAGCATTTCAAGATGCCTTTGATAGGTAAACATGAAGTTGTGCATTGTTGAATTAATGAACGGTGTGCACTAATGTATCGCTATGCTTCCTTCAGCTATCAGCAGGAGACACACCAATTATACAAGATTCGCTCCGCCGTTTCAGTCAAAGACCGCAACAAAGCTCGCACCAAGCAGGCTGCGAGACGAGAATCTACTGCTGAGCTATGGGACGAATCCCTCGGCAATTATGCGGTGTATTTCATTTGCACACACGGCTGGCAGTTCAAGCCAAGAGGCCAAGGAAAGCGGACTAACCACATTATCCGGGCAATCCAGTGCCAGGCTAAACTGAGCGCCAACTTGGTGAAGGGGAAGGATGGACTGTTCCAAGTTCGCGTTTCGAAACATTACGCAAGCCACAACCACGCCGTCGGCCCTGCCGTGTACTATTCGTATTCAGAAGCCCGACAAGTCAGCTCCCCCGCCACGAAAGGCGTTGTGAAAACTCTCGTACAAGGTACAGTGTTGATCTTGCTTACAGACCTGAGCGTGTGTCTAAACGTACTATGCAGCCGGGTCGAAAAAGAAGAAGATATTGCGGTATCTTAAGGAGGTTTCTGGGAAACCTATCTTGCCTAAAGACGTGGAGAACCTTATAGCGAAGATGCGTAGAGAAACCTACACATCGCAGGACGATAACGTGCGCGTCTCGCAGCTACTTAAAGACTTCAGTGAAGTTCCTGGAAACGCTGTCAACGTGTTCAGAGACCAACAAACAGGTCTGACATCATGCATCACCTTTCAAACGGCTTTCATGAGGCGAATGACTCGCAAGTTTCCAGAGGCAGTGTGTATCGACGCTACATACGGTACAAACATCAATCGGTACGCATAATTGGTTTTGCGATCACAAACTCGTGGATTGTTGGTTGACTAATCACCAATTTTTATGTTATGTGCGCATATAGATATCGATTATTTAGCTTTATGGTCACCGACAAGTTTGGATGTGGTGCATTTGCCCAACACGCCCTTATCGATGGAGAGAGCAGGTCCAACATGCAAAGTGCTGTGTCTGCATCCAAGGAAAACAATCCCGCTTGGAAGAAGGTCAGAGTGATAATCATTGACAAGGATTTCACTGAACTCGCATTGTTGAAGGATGCGTTTCCGGACGCTGTTGTGATTTTGTGCCATTTTCACGTCATCGACTACCTTAAACGAGAGGTGAGCAAGAAGAACTATGGATTTACGAACTTTGGGAAGACTCACGTGAAAAATTTGGTGACGCTGATGGTGCGTGCTGAGACTGAAGAGTCCTTTGATCACTATCTCTCTGCGTTGAAGGAGTTGTATGCAACGAGGCTAGCTTTCATGGATTACCTCGAAGAGAATTGGTTGAACTGCAAGGATTTGTGGTGCATGTTTAAGCGTGGTAATATTCCTCATCTCGACAATAACACAAACAACCGTCTAGAGGCAAGCTGGGGTGCCGCTAAGGGCATTTTGAATCGGCACATGGCAATGGACGAATGCATAGACCGCTTACTTTTCTTGCAACAAGCCGCGGAAGATGGGTGCTGGACGAAAGTGAACCGCGTTGGTTGCCGTTACAACCTTCACTACGACGAGGAAATGAGCGTGTTGGCGAAGCTTGCTACCCGTCACGCTTGTGATTTGGTAGAGGATGAATACAAGCTTAGTGGACAGCTAACATACGACACCTCCAACGACAAATTAAGGCCGTCGTTCGTAAGCTTGACCCGTGTAGAGTCAAATGTCACGTATGCTGTCAGTGTGGAGAAAAATCAGTGCAGCTGCAGTTTTTATCGTACATTGCAAATTGCTGAAGAAGAAGACGATAATGACGAAGCTGAAGATACTGTGCCAAATTTTACTGTGAAAGATGTCGAAGCTCCGTCTACTCGTGTCTTAAATCACAACGAAAAGTATCGCGCTGGGATTGCAGTTTGCCAGAAAATAGCAGAAACTATCTCTGATAAAGGATCGCGGAGCTTCCACAAGTGGATAAACTACCTAACGAAGGTGGAATCGCTTGCCAGGCTCGATGGTGCTGTCCCTGACCTCTCAGAAACCACGATGACCCTGACCTCTCAGAAACCACGATGACCCTGACCGTTGGTGAGCAAGTCACCAACTCTCCTCTTGTTAGTGAAGAAGTCACCAACTCTCCTGATGTTAGTGAAGAAGTCACCAACTCTCCTGATGTTAGTGAAGAAGTCACCAAATCAAGTGTGGTTGTCGCAAATTGTGATGATATTGGCGAATCAATCGCCAATTCAGTGGATGCCGATACGCCTGGTTCCAAAGTGATAGTCCCGCAAGTTAATGGCAATGGTGAATGTGCATCCAGTTCGCTTGGGATTGGTGATATTGCCACGAACTCAGTCAGCGATACAACGCGTACAACGCGAAGACGGCTTGATATGGCTTCTGAGAATACTGGTGCAGTTAAAACCCCGATCATTCTACTCAATCCAGCCAGCAACCCTGCAGGACGACCAAAGGAGAAGAAAGCAACAACAAAAAGCCAAGGCGCGCAAAGAGCTTCAAGAAACCAAGACCCTTTCGAAGCAGTTGACAACTGTTGGCGACATAACACTTACAACGCTTCGTGAATATGTTGACCAAAAAAAGTTGTCTCTCGCGTCAATCGACCCAGTCTTTTCGGCTATTCGCCCGATGTTTGGAGGGGCCATATATAAACGGCCAAAGGCACGCTTGAAAAGACGTGGAGAAGAGCTGCAAGTTGAAACCAACATTCGGTATGTCATCCCGGAAGTTCTGGTGGACAAATCAGTAGCAGCAGCAAAAAAAGCAGTGTTTCGAGAACAGACTGCCAGCAAGAAGACACCCACACTAGGCGAAATTGGAGTGCATATTTTGGGCGTGGGGGTCTTTTCACTACAAGACGTGAATACTATGAAGGAATGGCATACTCTCTCGAAGAGAATCAAAAGCACGCGAGACTTGATCAAGTGGGTTCAATCAAAGCCGGAAAATGGTGTGCAACAGAGCATTCTCTCCACGCTGCCTACTTTGAATATGTATTCCGCATTCAAGTCTCGGATCGCAGAAACAATTCTTCAGTTTCAAGATCTAACTAGGTTTGCGGGTGAGAACTGGCTGTGCGACGGGTGTATATTTGTTGCGGCACTACACGCGGTCAAACAAGCACAACCGATTGGTAAAAACAGAGGTGGGGTTACTGAAGTATTGGTTGTGGACTCCGTTTTTCTCGGTTTTGAATTGGAGGTCGATCGAAAAAGATTAATTGACATGGACAAGCACATACTAACAAAGGTGACAATGGACGCATCGTTTTTTTTCCCCGTAAACATTTCGGTGGACGTGCCACATTGGTGTGCCGCAATTGTCGACTTCCGAAGCTGCTCGATCTGGATCTATGATCCGAAACAAAAACTTGACTATATCGACGAAGTTGAAAGGATCATGAAGAGTTACGTGGTCCCGCTGATCGATCCTGCGTTCAAGTTTAGGTTCAAATACTCGTCTTCATGGCTGCAGAAAGATGGATACAACTGCGGTGTTCTCATTGTAAAGTGGTTTGAAACCTACCTAAAGGTCGCAATGAACACGAAGCAACAGGAAGACTTGCGTGCACTGACACCTGAGCAAATACCAGAGAAGGATATTGAAGAGTGCAGGTACAAAATGTTCGAGACGATATGGCTCGATATTTTCGATAACTAAAAGGCATACAATACATGTAGCGCATACCGTCGTCATTATGGTATGGTTGTTGCATGTCGAGTGCCACATGCTGCTGCGCCGCCTCGCAGACGACACGGTCGTCGAGGCACTGACGGAAAGCAGGTCCCAGCAACGAATGCAGCAATGCGATTTCACAGAGTCCGAAACTTGTGTGCCATACATAGGCTTTTAAATATTTTTCACAAATACTCTTCTCATACCGGCTCATACCGGTCTCTCGTTCGTACGATAAATTCGGAAAACAAGCTTTTTTCTACCCAATAGTTGGTGAACGTAGGGAGAGCCTTTGAATAATCCTTTGGCAATACATGAAGTCTCTAACTTGAAGCTCGGTAAAATGCGATGCTAGAAAAAAAGAAGTTACTCTTTATTTTACATTTCAGTGCTTTTGTCCTTTTCACTTCGTCAATTTTAAAAATAAACAGATACTGTTTTAATAAATCGAGGTCATTAAAAAGTACAAATCGATCAAGCTGGTAGAACCAGCCAAATCGATCGATCTACCATTTAGTCCACACCGATATCCAGTAAATCGACCATTTTTGCCGTTTTGAAATGGTAATTCGATTACAGACTAAATAAATCGATGCCTGCCTCTTCCTATCTCATTTTTATGCATGGTTATATGCGCCGAACAGCTCGATCTACGCCGTAAAACGGAGGGACATTCTTTCTGCAAAGCACAATAACTCTTTTGTCAAGCATCGCATACCAGTCGGTAAACCTTTGATTTTTTACCACATTAAATGTGGTCAGAATAAATAAAAACTAAGTTTGACCACATTTAATGTGATCATTAACTGTGGTCAAAATCAAAGTCTTACCGACTGGTAGTTAACTTCCGTAGTAGGTATCGACATGGAATCACGTGCTCATATTTTTAAAGTAAATTTTATTGAAAGGTCATTCATGTGGTAGAGTGGCAAGTAACGATCATCTTAGACATAATATTTTTCTAAAGTTTTGTGAAAAACATAATTCTAGAAACGATAGCTCATTTTGAGTCCATTCGAAACGAAATGATTGTTTGGTATTTAGCCTAAAAAGGCGTTATGCACACCATCACGTCCGTACGTTACGGCATGTACTTTAAAAGTTATGGTCAATTAAAAAAAAGCAAATACCTCGGAGCTGGCTGGGCTTAGTCAAATTTATTTTTGTCTTTTACGAGCTAGAAACTAAGAAGAAGCAGATAGGGTTTCCGACCGCTCAACGGTCACTAGGACTGTTTGAAAAGGGTTTCACTGCGATTTGAGCTTGGTTCTCCAATGCGCTTGGACGATTATTTTTCGCTTGTCTGGACCAGTTTCGTTCTGTAACCACTTTTCCGGTTTTAAATGCCGGCGCTCCTGTGTCGCTACTCGCGCCTAGAAATACATTTTGTCCATTTTCTCCAGATTGAGAAAAATGAAGACTCTACTTAAAAAGGCTTATGTTACGTTTTAATGGACTCAAAAGCAATGTTTTAAGGGATATTAGAAATAACAGCCGAGCTATTAATAGCGAGTCCAGGACTCCGTAAAATTGAATTATCAGGTTGATAGTTGTGAGAATCTGCAAGCAATTAATTACTGAATAATCGCGATCATTCTGACAGAGCCGGTGGCTACCGGTTTCGACAGCGTACACGTCCCAGAGCTCCCTTTTTATTGACAGCGACATGCTCTTGCGTAGGTCTGTCAGAACCAACTTCGTAGCAGAGAAAAACCGCTTGCAATCATTTGACGTTTGGAGGAACAAAACCGACGTTCATGTACCGCTGGCGCTAATTTGACTTGCGTCTCTTGAACGCGCTGCGAGCAATCGAGGGTCTTTCCTCAGGCGTTTCGGCTTGACCGTGATCGTCATCAGCTAGCCTGAGCATCGCACACGCCGAACGTTCGGCAGCATTAAGTGCCTCGTGGTGTTGCGTCTTGACGATGCCTGACTCCAGTGGCTGCTTGTTGATAATGGTAGCAGCCGTTCCCAAGCGGTCGTCCAGTTGCGGGTACTCCGCTCACATATAGTCGATCAGCCAGCGAACACCGGAGAGAGTCAGTGTCGACTTCTGCAAAGTTTGTGTGACGCCATTTAGCTTCTCTAAGTCGCCACACAGTTAAGTTACTCACTCGCTCTCGCGCCGGCTTAAAAGGTAGCTCTCGAGGCCATAGTCAGCGACAGAGCCATGATCCGTTTTTAGTAAGAATGGCATTAGCTCCGTGTAGCGCTTGACCATAGCACAAACGCTCGACCATCGAGTGACGTTTCTCATCACCGAAGCCAGATGGATTAGCTTTCGCAGCATCGCGCGGCACTTAATACTAGTAAGCCGTTTCATCAGTGCCTGAACACGAGTCAGAAGGGGCTCGTCCGGTAGTTCATCGCTAGGCTGAAGCGTGACTGGCGCAGCCAATCAGAGGAATGGCGCCAACCCGACATCCGATGTACTGATTAACGCTGCAGTTATCGCCAACCATAAATAGCACAGAGCCCCACGGACGTTGGAGCCGACACAACGTGTCGGAAGTTAGGTCGAAGAAGTAGGAAACAGCGCGATGGACAGTCCAACTTGTCGATGCAATGGGTTTGCTGGAGCAACTGTCGTCGAAGACAGCACAGATAGCCACGTAGTGACGACCTCCACACGTCCACCCGTCAAGGACGATGCCAGACGTGAGTGGCAGCACCTTGACAATGCGGCCGTCTACATGCTGGTGCAACAACATGATGTAGCGAGTCAGCGTTATCGCACTAATGTCGGTCATCTTTGTGCTCTGACGCACGACCTGACGCTCGCAAAAGCTAAAGGGAAGGCGTTCCATGACAGCCAAAACAACCCACCGGAAAATGTCGTTCGTTCGCGCATCCACAATGTGTAGGTGAAGTGCATTCGTCTCACGGAGCTCAGTTTTCGTCTCTGTTTCGTAGCTTGAGTGGAAACGGTGGTAAAATTTTGAGCGCTGCGGTAGGTACGGCTGTAGCTATTGCAGACAAATTTTCACGGGGTTTCTTTTTGAAACAGGATGGCGCAGATGTCTCGGTTTGAGAGCGGCATGGCGGGCAGTAGAGGCTGGAGGCAGCTTGAGAGCAAGTAGAGAAAGTGCAAAACGTAAAGTGAGCAGCTAAGAGTCGCTAGCATGTCTTTTGGAACTGTTGGTGGTCAGAGCAGCTACGATCATGTCCACCATTGTCATTTTGTCAATTCAAAATCGAATTGATCTCGAATTGGTCAATGGTCAGAACGGTAAAATTATAAATGCATTAAAAAAATTGCACTCATTTTTCAAGTGATTATTTTTTACGGAGCCCACATGTTTTTAGCTGACAGTACTACCAACTTGTCAGAAATACTCTAGGGTGCAAGATCGGGCTTCTGTCGGCCAATTTAATAAATTAAAATTCACGTAGAGAAAGCAATTATATACTTAAGTAATGCTCGTCCAGTTTACATGTCGAAGTGGTCGTGCTCAAATTAGAAATAAATTGAGCACAGGACGGACCTTGATAACGAGCCATGTTTTACCTGGCCAGAGGTTAATACCAGTAGTAACTAATTATAGGGGCTGAGTATTATAGAACTATGAGTCCAGGAGAGATTTACTTACTTACTTAAATCCATTTCGACAGTTTCAGTATGATATGCATGTGTGCCTTCCCGTTAGACCTGGTAACGCACAGCGAAGTACATTTGCATTGTATGCTTCTCTAAGCCGGCGGGCGTCCTGCCGTAGCTCATTTACGTGGATATTGGCGTCTTAAACAGGCTTTCTAACTCTAGCAATGACCTGGTTACTGAAAACGACCTGAGTAACATGATATGCTGCCATACCTGATAGAGGAGTCGTCCACGGGTCATATCAGGTAAGACAGATTTTACTGAAATGACTCGGGGTCAGACATGACCCATATAACACACAGTCTTATACTCATTAAGCAAAATAGTTTTCAGTGAGTCAACATTTTGGCAATGTAGACGTTTTCTCCGCTATTTTCCCAGCGATAAAAAGTTCAAGATACCGCCTACGTTTCTACGACAATACCAGATGCTCGCTAAGATTGCTACTTTGCGGTTATGACATACGCTTCTAGAGTTTCCTACGCGGCCAGTGCACTGTGCACAGGATAGGTGGAAAATTCGGCTAAGTACCGAGGCATTATGTTTTAGAAAAATAAACATCGCCAGCCCCGATGCCAGCTCAGGAACAAGACATTTGTTCGGTCATTCTTGGGCTCGACAGCTGTTCGAGAACGTACCGTAATCTTTTCCGTCGTTTTCAGTGATGGTTAAATATCGTTGGCCATCGTTCAGCTCTTCAGTTTGAGCATTTCCTTATGAGAGACGATTGAATCTTTAAGGCGAATATAATGCGTCACTGGATTGGGCTACTAAGTGTAGTTGTTCTACTGGTCTCTGTCACAGCCTCGGCGGCGGTGAACTCGAAAAGGCTGTTAAAAATTCCAGCGACAACAGAAACGAAGGGCGAAGGGAGGGTCACTAGCAGATTGGACAAGAATATTTCTCCCATCAAGTCAGGCGCCGAAGCCTTGAAGCTGAGGGTTTGGCTGACAAAGAAAGAACTGCTGTTGATGCGTTCGCAAAACTGAAGCTGGACAAAGGCGTGGATCAGGCTCTTTCTAGTTCAAAGCTGAAGGTATTGAGCAACTACGTCGACATGATCAACAAGAGCAGCGTTGTGCCAATTTTAAATGCAATAATTTCATTGAAACATTTGTCCATCCCAATGACAATTTTTTCTTGCACCTCGATGTGAAAATTGTCTTGGTAACTTCAACGAGTTGGGCTGTGCGAGCCCCAGTCCACCTCGGTTCACTAACCGGTCACCGCAAAAGCAATGATGGACGTCAGACCTGAATCATAACGCAGCGTACGGCTCCCGAATTCACTCTCGGTTAGCTCGCCCAGCTCTAAGCCATGGCGCTGCCTAGCCGGATCATCTACCAAGCCTGGTTCCAGCCTGATACAGTCGACGGTGGATACCACCACTGTATCTGTGGCAAAGTTTACCAGCAAGATATCAAGTCGGGCTATTCCAGCCTGATACAGCACCTGAAGGCGGCACACAAGGGCTACGAAGGTCTCACTAATGCGAACGGAACACTCCAGCCGAATAAAACTGCGTTCCTCAGCGTTTACAAGAACGATTCGCTAAACAAGTGGGCCAACTGGATAGTCATGAAGTTTCTACCTATCCGTTTTTGTGAACACCTTCACACGCGTGCATGTACTATGCTGCCACGCGTAT
>NW_003303727.1:313010-314942 GCF_000142945.1 Phytophthora infestans T30-4
CCCACGCCCTGTCCCCCCTGGAAGATGAGAGTGATCTAAGTGCACAACGTATCAGTGCCTTCTTGGCTGACACGCTCTGTGATTTTTCGCGTCCCTGGGCTAGCGTGTTGTTTATCGGGGATAATTGCTCGGTGAACCAGTACCTCGGAGATAACGGTGGCATTTCGTTTGTCGGCTGTGCTAGTCATAGGTACAACCTAGCTGTTCAAATGTTTCTAGAGGGTTACAAATACTTGATCAACAAGGCCAACAAATCATGTTGAAGTTGTCAACAGTAAAAGGACGTGCGTGCTTGGCGTCAGTGACTGGTGTACACCCAAATATTAAGAACGAGACGCGTTGGAGCAGCGCAATGAAGATGCTGAACCGATGTGATAAACTGATCCCAGCTCTCCGGCAGCTAAGTACGAAAAACGCTGTAAAATGCGGTGTCAACAAGCTGATTCTATCAGCAGCTGAAGCCATGGAGGTATCAGAACTGCTTAAGGATCTTCGAAAGCTGGACAGTGTGACGGTGGAGCTGCAGAGCGAGACACTTACTATGCTCGATGCGCGCGAGCTTTGCGAACACACAATTGAGAGCTTTCCGTCAATGAAAAGGTTCTTGAGTGCAAACGCTTCGATTGTCAATAGCGCAGTATTTGAACGGGCTGTCGTCAGGCTTCAGACGGGCCGGAAACTGACTGCTGCTGAGATGGTAGCCTCCGCTCGACTTTTTTTCTCCCATAACTAACGACCGAGCATCAAATGACGAAAAGGAGAGCAGTATGACGAAGACAACATCTCTTTTGCGCAGCAGGCCTTGAAGCGCCGCCGCCTGACAGGGCCCAAGGAGACGTACATTGACACCAACTTCATTCCACCTACATCCAACATTTGTGAGAGACTTTTCTCCCAGTCGAAGATCTTTCTCACTGATCAGCGGCGAGCGAGGAGGCCGGCGACACTGGAAATGCTAGTGTTTTTAAAGGCTAATCGGAGCTTGTGGTAGACATGGCGTTGTAGGCGATGGCAGGAGTAGTGAGGCTGTTGGGAGCAATACAATGTCGACATTGGGCAATTATAATTGTGGCGTCCAAGCAAATCTCAATCAATTATTCAATGTAAATTGGCACAACGCTGAACAAGAGATACCCAGATAAAAAAAGTGTCAGTGCTCGAGACCCTCACAACAAAAAATGGCGAGGATGCTGTTGCCAAAGGTCTTGTTACTGCGAAACTGGACACCAGGTCCAAGGATATTGCCACAAAGCTGCAGACTGAGCAGTTTCACGGCTGGTTGAACAGCGAAAAGCCTGTCAAAGACGTCTTTGCGATACTGAAGTTCGCTGACAGTGACATGCGACGATTTGCGGTAAGTCGTAAACTGGAGACACTATATACATCAAGCTATTCAATGAAAAAAATCCGCAACACAAAACTGATTTGTTCAGGGCGCCGCAAAACGGTTTTGGTGGCGAGGTAAAATTTGCCATTCAGATTTCGAAAGCCATGGATTTGTCGGACCAAACGGCGCTCAGGGTACGCAAATTCCAGACTGCGCAATTTAACCGATGGATTAAAAAAGAATTTGACTCAGTGAGTATTCTTATCAAGATGTTCTAGGTCCCGAAAAACAATTTGGCGTCCGCCACTTCGGGAATGGAGTTGGTCAAAGAGCAGTATAGATCATTCTACAACAGAGCCAATGGTATTGACGAGCCTCCTGTTGTGGACCCTCGACGTGGTTAAGCCAATGATCACATCTATACCAAGGAAGTACTCGTTGCTTCGCTCAGTAAGTCAAGCAGACGTCAGGCCTCGTACACGTTTGATTTAGCTGCGGTCGTTAAAGTCCAAATTCATCATGAGGAAAAACATTCGCTTCAACACTGTTTTAAACTTTTTTTAAAAACGAAGGCACGCTGTGCACGAATGCTTCTTCCGCGGACT
>NW_003303727.1:330616-331868 GCF_000142945.1 Phytophthora infestans T30-4
ATATTTGCTCAGATTTAATAATTCAGTTATTATAATCCATTGGAACCCATCTTTTTGTTGGGGCATAGGGTTAACCCATGTGGGATATTTATCTTTAAGGAGCTATTCGGTTCGAAAAGGACAAATTGGATTAATTATGCGCGACGCTGTGCAATATTGACCTTCTGGTGATAGGATCGACGCCTTAAAGCACTTCAATTTTGCCTTTATAACCATATTTTAATTCTAAAACAATTTCAAAATCTTAAATAGCTCGATATGAATAATTAAATGTCATAATCTCTGTGTATTGCTCTACTAATTTAAATTTGAGCAGCCCTGTACATTACATGACGATCACCGTGAAGTTGGCGTCAAGGCTGTTGAGTACCCGATGACAGAAATTTCTGCGGCCGCAGTGGATTGTAAAAATTCGCATCCATGAAATATTATATTTACAAAGCGACAGTTGTGGATGACTTTTTTTATCCAGTACACATGTACTGGATTTTGAAGTTTAGCAAATTATTTCAGCATTGGTTTCATTAAGCTCGCAATAATTATAATGCAGTACCTGTGTTAAGTTCGCGTTTGTACGTCAAAGCACAGATGTGTCACAAGGTGAACATAACATACTCTTTTGTAATTTGTTTTGTCGGAGTTGCCGCAGCTCGAGCTCGAGAACCAAATCGGCTCCGTTTCCTACCAACCCCCTTTAATGCACGCTAACGCTTGGCTAAGCGCTCATTCTCTGCCTCGGGATCAAGCGGAAATCCCGTCTAGCTGGAGCTTGCAAGATTGTTTTTCCAGATCGTGCTCATGGGCTTCAGAATTCATGAGACATTTTCTAACTGGTAGTACCGGATATTTTAACTTGCTCATTCAAATTCGACAATTGATGCCTCTTTATTGCGACTTGGGTGCTGTGGCTCGCGCCATTGTCGGTGAGCGTGGTATTTGCCAAGGTCCAGTACGATTGAAAACCCTAGCACCACCAGTAAATTTTGTTTTTAATACTGTGGGCCTGCTGTTTTCTCTTCTTTACAAAGCGAGACATCTGGCAGCGGGTTATGGATTCGACACTAGTTTTACGAGACTACACTCTATGCATTATCGTGAGGTGATCTCACGGGAGACGTTGATTCGTACGATTCGTTCCCTGAAAGATTTGAGACTGATCCTGCTACAATTGAGAGTGGAGGACAATGCGAACGAGGCTTGTAGTCGATGTGAGTCGATGATTGGAAATATGGAAGTAAAACTGGATTGAGTT
>NW_003303727.1:331968-350611 GCF_000142945.1 Phytophthora infestans T30-4
GTATGGATGACGATGGATCTGATATGAGCGACGTACGAGAAGGCAATGATCCACCAAGACTTACCTCGGATCCACCCTTACCTGAATTCACTAAGATGGATATGGGATATACTATACAAGAGTGGATCGAGTGTGGATCCTATGAAGGAAGGATGGTCGGTGCCCTCTGAAGGTGGATCTAGTAGCCACGGCTAATGAAGAGTCAAGATCCACCGCGAGGTACCCCGGATCCCATACTTCCGAGTTCGGATCCAAGGAGGGAGGATCCCGCCTGGAGGGACCTGGATCCAGGGTATAGGGATGATGGATGCAGTGGATCTCGAAATTTCGTGGGACAATGGAGATCACAGACGGTTGCAAGATAATGTTGGATGATTGGAGAGCTCGGATCCACGGCGAGTGTACGATTACAGTGAGGTGGATCCAAGCGACCTGGATCCGGATGAGTGTACCCATAATAGGGTGACCATGATGATTACGTCATGGATCCGGTGGATCTGAAGATAACACAGCTGGGATGATGGGTCAAGGGAAGAAGGGACATGCAGCCGAGCCTGGTAAGGGATTTAGCAGATGAAAGACATAGAAGGTAGAAATCCAGACAGGTATAGGCTTAAGTATCAATACAGTCCTCAATTTGCACAGTAACACGCAAGTGCCTTCCCGCCCTCAAGAACCGGAACTACATTGGCCGTACGAGCTCCGAGAATGTTGGGAATTGCGAATCTAGTGTTGGTAGTGATAACTGGATAATACATTGGCCAGATCCTACAACCTAGTGAGCTTTTCCTTTACTTGTGCAGATCCGACAGGCTAACCGAATTTACTACTTGGTCGGTTACACCCTACGGGGCTCTCAACTTTCAAGATCCCGTCACAGGAGGCGGCAAGTACGACGCAAAGGAACTACAAAGGCAAGGGAACACACCCGCAAGGCAACCCTACGGCCAGATCCACGATCTAGGCCCCGGATCCATAAGCTCGAATATTCGCTTAGGATACGGAACCATCCACGGACGCAGAGTGAAGATTTTCCACTGCTGCTCCACCCCATCCCCACGTCTCGCCAAGACGCTCAAGCTTCACCACTTGAACTCTTCGGAAGTTACCGAGAGAGCAAGATCCCGCCCTACCGACGGGTACACAAGGTGAGGAAAGTTCAGCAGAACACGGATCATCGGGGGACCCCCTCCGTTAGTCGGTGTCTGGGTGCAGTTGGTAAGCTGGATCCGGCAATCTCGCAGATTTTGCTGATCCCGCTACACCACAGCTTCAACTCACTAACTGAGCCTTGTCGTCGTCACCAGCGCTGTGGGCTTTTGAATAGTACAAGATCACCCAGAGAATCCGTAATCGTAAAGCCAAATAACATATTAGTATTTCGTAATAGGAGTGCGTAGGGTAAGTCCACCAAGCTGTCTACAAAAACACCTCAACATCGTTAGTGCTGGACCTAGCATCTGCCAGCAAAGAGGTAGAGCGGGCAACTTCTCCATCCACAGGAATGTCCTTGACGCGTGTATGTGTAGCACCACAGTTGAGGTGGGTATGAGTGCGGTACTCGCTCTTGAGAATAATACTCCAATTCGAGATAACATCCACACTCGCCGCAATGTTCACAAATCGGGCGGTGAACCTTGCCTTACAACCAGTATAACCAGTGTTGTTTTCCGATCCCCCTTCGCTCTAGATCCTTGGTACCTGCTGTTAACACAACGAAATGTTTTAAAGCTGAGGTCCAACTCCACTGGTATTTGGTCAGCGCAAGTCCTAAATAAACACATTTTAAAATTAACAAGATAAAATTTGAAAAACAAAAACAGCAAAATCGCCGTACTCATTGTGCTCCAGAACAGACCCACTCAACCGAACACGATAGTGAGTGCTGGTGGCCTTTTCGTAGTCAGCAACGGCATCGTCGATAACTTTCCACGAGTTCTATGCAAGACGAGACATCGGCGGGACTTTAGTGGTAACCTTATATTGCTGCTTCGATGAAGGACCGCTCAGTATCCGTCTTAGTATCCCGTTCGCGTGGTTTATTTCTGCCAAATTCATTAGCGCAGCCAGGGCACGGATCACCGCGTACATATGAATCATCAACTGTATTCCCCAACGAAAACTCTGAACGTTTCAGTATAACTGAAGGACACTCGTCGATGGAAGACTTGCGTTTTTTTTGTTGTTTGCCTGCACCTAACAAAATCACGTTACTTTTAACAACCATATACGTAAGCGAAACTGCAGCTTTCCTTGCTCTCCTTCGTTTGCTAGATCCATAGGCACTCTGCTTGAGAAATCCGCTACAACATATTCTAATACGAACAATTGCATATCAATCAAGCGCACAATCTCATACATGTAAGCGACCATTACCTCGTCGCTTTGCCGAAGCACCGACTCGTTTCGAGCGAGAAGGGTCTTTAACATTTCTGGAATCCATTAACCTTATGTTCTCTCGCCTTTAAGGTAGAGCTCGAATTAGGTCTTACTACCTGTTTGACGAGTCACGTATAGTTAGTTGTCACTATTTTAAGCTCAATAAGTATGCATTTTCACACCTATCATCGTGTTAGATTCTGCTGAGTCAGTCTTGGCTTCTGTCCCGCTATTAGCTCCCTCTCCAATGCATCGGCTTGCTGTTTAGATACCAAGAGCAATATACACACACTTTTTGAGGCAATACGGCTATAAACGTCAGTTCAGCCGTGGGCTCATACGCACCTGGTTCGTTTGTTGACCATCGTCCGTTTGTCTCACCGCCTTCGCTTGACCTCCTTCCGCCCCCTGCAGCTTGTATCACCCTTCGCATTAGTATTCCTACACACATGCGGCTCCCGAGCTTGCTACGGGGCTACCATGAACATTCATCGAGACAAGTCTCTTGCCGTCCACCGATTCACACCTAAATACCGGTGTAACCTGGTAAGAAGATAATGTTGGCGACTTCATCTTCCAAAGCCACTTTATTTGCAATGATAGCGACTTTATTCTATAAAGTGACTTTAGTGTGCATAACTTCGTCTAAAATTGTCTCAGCGTTAAAATTGCTTTAAATTAAAGTTAAACTACTCCGAATATCTCTTGGGATCTCGTGTGCATTCCCTTGACTCGTTATGAAAACGCCGTGTAATCATGATGACTACAATTCTATCCCTACTAGTTCATAATATCAGGATTCATGTGATTTGGACCTCGCGAAAGAAGCACATTCTCGAAGACAAGTCTCGTTTATATACGACTACGGCGTTTTCAATTAATACAAGGTGTACGATTGGTACCTACGTTCGCTCTCTTTTGTTCTCAGTGGGGTCGATTGGCGTCAGCTAATAGCAAACCTTGCTTCCGTACGACGACAAACTTTCGCTCTCGCCTTCGATCCTCGTGCCCCTCTACCCCGGTCAAAGCTATACCAGTGTCTCTTTTAATTCCCTGGAACTCGAGACTTAGGAGATCAGCGCACGCCGCTCACGACTGTCATATAGATGGCATATGACAGGGGGCGCATGGCCGGCATATGACGTATCTTAACTCCTATCGTAAGCCGTGGACCAAGAAAGAGTTCACAACACCCCCCAAAACTGGCATAAGCATCGTTGTTGCGTCCGGTAGAAATTGTCTCATACCACGTGTAAACACTCGATATCAATGATTTGGGGCATTATGAGTTGAATGCAGCATAGTCAGGAAAGGGGAAAATGTCATCGCATATTTGCTTTCTTCGGATCCGTAGAACTGCAACGACGGCAACAATTTCGGAGGATGAGATCCTATGATGAGATCCTCCGAAATTGTTGCCGTCGTTGCAGGATCTCATCCTCCGAAATAGGTGCCGTCGTTGCAGTTCTCTGTGAGCAATCTTGGGAGCTCCAGGAGCTGCGTCGTCAAGTGAACGATCTACTGGTTAGTGCGGAGCTAAAGCGCGAGCTCAAGGTCCGACATCGTCTCACAGCTTCCTGTCCCGGCGTGTCACACCTCTCTGCGTGGATCCTGCTGTACAAGTACGGCACGGATGAGAACCTGCTCAACGTCACCACGTTGACGCTGTCAGTTGTGCGATAACGGAGACCGATCTGGAATCATATTAATTCAAACCAAGCGGGTGTTGCTGTGGTGATGTAGGGAAGCCTTCAATGAGCTCCTCGCTCGCTTCGCTGGGTGTTATACTATCCACAAACCTGGTCGGGTAGGGGGGAGGACACCAAAATAGATAGATCATCATCAAGTACTGGGGCAGTTGCTGCACTACTACGAGGGTTTGATGTGTGCTAAATCGCTTTGCGATAGATTTGCATTTACTCCTGCGACTCCCCAGCGAACATTAGCGCGGGCGGAGTGTGCTCTGGACGCATCATTGCGTGGCTTCTTCCCCACACGTATTGGCTGGCCTTCGCTCGAGCATCAACGCAGGATGGTAGTGTAGGTTGCGGCTCGCAAATCGTTGCTAAGCAATATCTTCGGATACGTGGATGGCAACAATTATAGAGTGAGTTGTATGCAGTCCGTTAATGGCATGTACGTGATAACTAAAGTGGTGTTTTACTGAAGGTAATGCAGCCGGGTGATTCCAATATTCAGAATGACTATTATAACGGATGGCTTCATGCCGTTTTCGTGACTGGTACGATATGCTTTGGAGCAGACGGTTATATACTTTGGGCAAAACATAATTGCCCCGGATCGTGGAACGATGCGGATACGAGCCTCGAGCTGCGGGAGAAGCTGCTGGACACGACATTATGCCCGGATCAAAGTCTCGGTATCATCGGCGACTCCGCTTTTCTATGCTCGACTGGCATGCGTGGTAGGATTTACACACCGCTGGAAGACGGAGACATTGATCGCCTCCTTCATACAGTACGAAGTTCTGCGCGCCGCCTGCACAATACGATAACGTCAGTTCGTCAGACTGCTGAATGCGGCATAGGGAGCGTGGAGAAAGTGTACCATCGACTGGTGCCTCCACCTCTCTACGACCAAGACCGATGTAGGATTCAGCTCCTTAACATCTTTCTGCTCGCAAACTACAGGGTTCATACAGCAGGTATAAGCCGAATCCGTGCGACCTTTACTCGTGGATTCGCCAGCGGCTAGATGGTCACATGGAAGGGCTGAGAGCTTAAGTTGTACTTGTACTTGTAGTAGGTCTAACCCAAGCAACCAGACGCGTTCATTCTTATTTCCACGAAGCCTTTTTATCTGAAATTTGTCTTGGACAACATCTCACGGCAGTCGTGGATTTATCCAGCAGCGTACAATCCAAAATGCGGTAAGCACGTAGCAGAATATAAGTTTCATTTCAAAAGCTACGAGCATGAATGGAAAAGTCAACTTAAGGAGGCCGAATGTGCAACGAAGAGGCAGTGTGAGTAGGAACGGTTGGCATCTTCCCCGTGATTCGGCGTGTGGCGCACTAGATATCCACCGAGGGGTGTTTTGCATTCTGAATAGTAGATAACATCATCATCATCTCGCGCATGTGCGCACGAGATTCCTCGCGGTTGACGCGGTGTCTCTCTTCGGCTGCTTCTCTTTCTTCGCGCCTCTCTACAAACACCGTTCTTCTGCTGCTTCTCTCTCTTCTCGACGCTCCTCGCGTTGTCACACCACGAGGGCTTCACGTTCGGGGGTGCGCTTGATTTCTGCTGCTTCCACGCGTTCCCTGTCCTCCCAGTCAGCGTCAGCACGTAAGATCATGATAGCCTGACTAACTCCGAGGAAGTGTCGGCAGAGCTCTGCGTTGCACAGGTCAGTTTCATTTTAAGATCGGCGGCTGCCTTTTCGGCCTTGATCCGCTTTTGCTTTGTAGCTTGCTTCTTCGAACTCGTCGTACATCCGGTACTTGGATGCAACCCGTATAGCGACCACCACCCAAGCGGTCCGAGCTCTCCGCTAGACCCGAATACCTAAGCTTCTCGCGTGCTTCGACAGAAATAGTTGCTGCAGGCATCTTTGCCGAACCTATGGAGGTTGCAGGCTTCTCTTGCTTGGGTGTGCGTTTGGCCGACGCCGGTTTGGGGTTGGTGCTATTGAACCGGTTGTACACACAAGGCATCAAACCGTATAGTTGACTCACAGCCACACTCAATTTGCATCCAGTAATGAGCTTACACGTACCGAGGAGTGTTTTAGGCAGTGAGAAGATGTGGGCTCCACAGATGAAAATCGAAAATGAGCTGTGGCGCAGCAACTGATCTCCTTGACCGCCAAACGCCCTTCGTCCAGATGATGCAGGACGTCACTGCAAAACCACCTTCGTTAATATGCAGACCATGGTGGATCGAAATACCGCCACCGAGGTACTCAACTACAGACCCAGGAAAACAGAACTGAAGACTTGGAGGTCCAAGGTCCAAATGGGAACCAAAGCTAGAGTGTCGCTACCGTACAAGGAGGTTGTGGAATATAGTCTTGCAAGCACCGCGGACCCGCCTGACGAGAAATCGCTCGAGAAAGTACATATTGTGTCGAGTCAGCGAGCATATCGGTACATTTCCTTCAGAGATATCATGATATTATGAGCTCTGAGCGCTTCGTTCCTGAATTGGCACCACTCTGATATGCGTTTCATTACAAGCTCACTCGCTGTTATTTAGAATGTGGGTCATTTTCATTGGTGCACTGAACCTCAACATAGATCGGAAAGAGATTAAAAAAAACTTAGAGATAAAGAACACGTCTACCGAAAAGTATTGGGATCCCACGCCATCGGGTGAATTTGGCGACAGGTAGTACTTCGTCTAGCCGAGAGGTATTCGTTACCATATCGCTAAAAGCGACGGTTCAGTAGAGCAAGTTTTAATCGTCTTCGCATGCATACTATGGTGTATAACCGCTAGTATCTGCCGATGTTCACCAAAATTACCGATTTCTCCCCTCGATTTACCTCGCTCAGGAACGAGCGCTAGCAAGAACAGTTACGGGTACCCTTCGAGCTGCATGGATGCGTGGATGCACTTGGTATACTAACAACGGCACATAAACCAGAGGTCCGAGTCGTAGTTCACGGTAGCCTCGCATCCACAGTGTGGTGAGCTCCGTTTCTGAATTAAAAAAAAATCAGCGTTTGCATCGCACGCATGGTTAGCGAAGCGCATGCGACCGCCCAGAAGATGCGCATCGATGCCAATATACCTCGAGCGCATACCGTCCGTTTGTGTACGAAGGGTGAGCATGTAGCCGTCGTTCCTCTGACGCTTAGCCCTGTCGGCCTACACATAGCGAAGCCGACCAAGGTACTCGCCGAGCACCTCACCACGTTCAAGGGCGACATTAGCAACCAGTGCGTACTTCCCCGTAGTAGGCTCCTGCTTGAGAGCGACCTTGTTGGACTCACGAGGCGGTTCGCGCAAAGCTCCTCCCAAACGCAGCACTTGTCGGTGCAAACCACATTCATGTTCGCGTTGCGGCACGTGTCAATCCGGCATGGATCCGAGCAGCCGCAGTCTCCGTAATTGAACACGAACGGTAGTCGAATCGAAGCCGGGTTGTAGTATTCGTGCAAGTAAACTATTCGAGGAGGCCAGGGAGACGCCAAAAAAAGCTACTCCATATGTAGAAGCGTAGTCGATGTCAGGACAAGGTGCTGGCGTTCCCGCGAACATACTCATAGGACTCGTACGGATCGTCTCGGTAGCGCTGGGCAAGGACCCAGGCTTCGAGGAAACCTTTGGCGGCGCTCGCTTTTACTCGGACTTCGTGGACTACGTAGTTGGGGCGGTGTGAAGGAGGAAGATTCTCCTTGGGGCGTGCGTACAATCCAGATGGGGGTTGTTTCCGGTGCGGAGAATTACCATGATCGCTGACAGCACCCTGGAGGGTGCCAGTGCGGCTTCTTCTCGTTGTAGAGTTCCGCTCGAGAGCTCCTGGAACTGGCGGACGAATGGCGGCCCCTCTTAGACTCACAGAGATGTCCAATCGAGAGGTAGGTACTATGGTAGGTGCCGACAGGGCAACCCGATTGCGCGGCTCGGACTGAGATCCAGTTGGCCAGTCAGGTTTTACCTCCTCGTCGCTATTGCTGCTTGAGTCAATAACAATGATCTCACGCGACCCCCATTTATCTCTTCTAATACAGCACATGTAATTATTGGTTAGCTGTAGGCTACTCTGTATTAGTCCACGGCTGCAGCATTCCTTGATACTGGCCCATAACTATAGTCCTGCCTACTTCTTTGGCCGATTTGGAAATGATACTTAAACACGAAAGGCGGAAATCAAGCAGCACAGGTCATCGGCATATGACCGTCGTAAAGAGGCAGTTGAAATCGACCACATTTACGTCTCATCTAATTTTCACTAATCTTATGTCAATATTTATGCAGGGTCGTAAGACGGTCTTACGGCGCTTCGCCTTTTACGTTATGACAGTATGGGGCGGCGTCCAGTCGGCCACGTCCGATCACCAATCCAGTTGGTGATTGTTGAGTATTTACACGAGATAAGCCCCCACCGTAGTACTGGTATTAGTTGATATATGATACATGTAATATCATCTGCGTCCTAAGATTTTTTGAGGTAATATCTTAAATGTCACCTGGATTGGCAGGTGCTTCGAAGTAACCTTTCAGGTATTAAATTCACTTAATAGGAAGCTAACGCTAACTCTAGGCGATTTCCAGTGCAGTATATTTGTGTTGAACCGTAACAAGCCTAATCCAGATGTTTGCGTAGTACAAATCGATAATGACCTAATGAGCACAATCACAGCACACAAACATAGAGGAATTTCCATAATCCAGTACTAGTGTACTGTTTTAAAAAAAGAGGTGACTATTAATTGAACTGTTTCCAGTATGTTTTCAGTTCGTGTTTTAATTTTTACAAACGTAAGTTTGTCATTACTCCTGATTCGCTACGCGCTCGCTGCGTCGTGTACGCAGTCTCCCTCTTGTTGGTTGGTACACACAAAGTCGACTTTGAGCTTCCACGGAAGGTTGTTGGCAGGCTCCCATGCTATGTTGCGAGAGGAAGTAATCGTGGCCCTTTTGCGCAGAAGCTCGATATACTCAAAACCCACTGTTTGCACAAGATTCATGCACAACCTGAGAAAAGGGCATAGAGACGAGCTTCATGATTGTGAGATTGCCAATCACCATAATTGATTGAGTCGAGATCGCAATCGATAATATTAATAATTGTCCTAGAGCCAACGAGCCCTTAAAAAAAAGAGCGAATAAACCCGAAGCGCCTTCCGCCTGCAACAATAACCCATTTAATGTTGACGGCAGAATTGCCAGCCGGTTGGTGACATCTATTGTTAGTAGAGCTTACAAAGAGCAAAGAACAATAGTAGCCAAAATATTATCCAACATCTATTAAAATAGTCACTTGCTATGCGCAAGCGTGGAGATTAAAATAATATATTTGAACAGCCGCCGGCTACCACAATTTTAACGCTTCATTTTTTCCTCGTACTGTATCAAGATATCTTGTTTGTATGCATTGCTCGATGACTACAGTATATAGATTTATTCATTGACGTTTTGGATTGAGTATGAAGCCGAACCATGAACAGCCAAGGCTCCTATGATACTCTACGGGTGTCGCTTTAATCCCCAACTACTACTAACTGATCATTTTCAAAAATGCACGCTCTACATACTAAATCATAGCTAGGGTAGTCCTGCTCGCAAAGTATTGAAGGCAGTAGCGATTCAAAAATGCAGAATTATCCTAGGCTGCACAATATCAGCCCTCTAAATTGACGTAATTTGAAATGATGTTTAGTGTCTACGAGCCAGTGATTACGGTCGATTATTCCTGTGAATACGGTAGCACACCATGTACCACCTGAGGCGATTGCTTGACCATTATCTTGCAAGCGAGGGCTGCGAAGAAGCGAGGGTAAAGCAATCAATCCGAGCAACTTTCTTGCGCGTAATGGGCACCCCCTTCGATACGTGAATGTCCTTTGTGCGCATTATAACCCAGATGCATAACCTTTGACTTAACACTAAAATGCTTTTCTGGAATTTATCTGTTATTTCCTCATTTCTGCTTTCTCTTTCAACGCGACACAACAGCAAACACTTCAACAACAATGTCCAGCTCACCGTCCGACAGCTCTACGCCTCGCATGCCTCACCGTTTGCTTGGCAACTCGGGGCTCATGGTCTCCAACCTTGCGCTTGGAAGTTGGATGTGGGCCGATGACAAGTACACGCCCGAGCGCTGGTACGAGATGATGAAGGTTGCGTTTAAGCACGGGGTGAACTTTTTCGACAGCGCGGAGACGTGGCAATGGTCAGGCGGATCGCAACATGGGGGCGGCGATAAAAATGGGTATCGCAGATGGCATTTGGAGTCGCGAGGATCTCGTGGTTACCGCGAAGGTGTTCGGTGGCTCGAAGGGCTGGTTCGCAGGCGGTCCGAACGACCAAGGCGCGAGTCGTAAGCACGTCATTGAGGGCACCAAGGCATCGCTGGCGCGGCTGCAGCTCGATTACGTCGACGTCATCTTCTGCCACCGATCCGAGACCTACACCCCCATCGAGGAACCTGTTCGCGCCATGAACTTCGTGATCGAGCAAGGGTGGGCGTTCTACTGGGGTACAAGCCAGTGGTCTACGGCTGACATCATTGAGGCGTGCGAGGTTGATCGTTTGGGCCTTATTCGTCCCGTTGTAGAGCAGCCGGAGTACAATTTGCTGGAGCGCAGTAAGGTGGAGCTCGAGTTCGCACCCCTTATCGAGAAGTACGGACTGGGTCTCTCAACGTGGTCACCTCTCTCCTTTGGCACGCTTACGGGTAAGTACAGTGCCGGCACTCCAGACGGCTCCAGATTGGACATGTCGGGTCTGAAGGGGGCCATTCCGGACTTTGAAGAGCGTGTGATCAAAGCTGACCGTCTGAAGCCCGTGGCCGAGGAACTGGGCTGCTCCATGGCTCAACTCGCTATCGCCTGGTGCGTCTCCAACGACAAGGTGTCCACCGTGATGATTGGGGCTAGCTCTCCCGCTCAGTTAGAGCAGAACCTGAAGGCGTTGGACGTTGTCAGCAAGATTTCACCTAAGTTTAAGGCCAAGATTGAAGCTCTTGTCCCGCTGCAGGCAAAGGTCCCGTCGCCCGCTATCGGGTGTTCGAGGACGCCACCTGTAAAGGACACGTGGTGCTTTCATGAACGACTGAATCACTTGTGACGGTAAGTAGCTTTTACACCAGTTCAGGTTTGGGCTCCTCACTTCCGAATTTAATACAGTCACACCGGTCTATCCAACTAGTTAATAACGATGTGTCTTTTCGGTATTTTTTCTCTTGGGCCTGAAATTGCTGTAAGAAAACAGATATTCTGGAGTGTTATTGATGCGTCGATTTGCCGATTTAGCAGCATTAAAAGCGTCGTGGAGACATAAGTGATTGACATATAGCGGCTACCACGTTGCATTACCGCCGCCGACTCGTGCACTGTGTAGGATAGCATCGCGGTATTCCCTGATCGCCATGCCGCATTTGGAGGTACTTGTACGGAATTTTTTATAAAAAAACACGGGCTGACGCTCATTTTCGTCGGTGAGCGTGAGTTCTGTCAGCAGTGACACATTTTGGAATACCATTTGGGTCCTGACATCCTCTTGGGCTGCTGACGCCCATTCTTAGCGATCGCGGGGTTTGAACGTTTCTTTTGTTCTATCCCACGATTTTCTCCCCAGCGACAAGAGTCTCGTCCAGTGTAACAAACCTCTATAGGATTGCTGGACTACAGTAAGATGTGGTCACTTTAACACTAATTTTGATTCCTTTAAGAGAAGAAGTTCCGCCGTGACACTGTCACTGACAGATCACATCTGTGATCGTGACATTTCTGGCTCTCGATTAATGTATGGATAAAACGTGGATAACCTTATGGGCAGTTAGCCCAAGGAAAGGTCATGATTACTTGTTACTTAAGCAGATGGGATCAAGGTGCTGCCATGGTAATGACGCCCAATAACCGGAGCCAAGCTCCAGTTTTATTTTGACACACTCGCGAGGACATGGATGCACTCTTCGAAGATATCGACAGCTTTGTGGACGCCAACTACCCGATTGACCCTTTAGAAAGCTTTCCTTTCGAACTTATCGATGAGCTATCCAAGCTCTTTCCAGTGCGCTCGTTCCTGGCCAAGAAGCAAACATTCAGCGAGGAAAGCTGGCACTTCGACGCAGACAGCAACGACAACAGGCTAAGGACGAACGCGAAAACTTGAGACGAATGGCGAAGGATCTCACCGAACATCTCAAACTTTAAAAAAAATCTCAAGCGCACTCCAGAAGCAGGGATACGGATTCTTTCTGGGGAAGCATAAAGAGATGGCAATGTGAAGAGAGAGAGAGAGGGCCGAGTCGGAACAACAACGACTTATTGCCGCTACAACAGTACAGGCCTCATACATCGACTATCTTCGAAGCTTGATCCATGGCTGTGATCAACAGGGGCCTAATATCATTGGCGAGTCCTCGGAGAATCGATCAAGCCCAGGTGAATGCCATGTCAACGATATTCCTCGTGCCATCGTGCCCGCCGAGACGGCCTTATTCAAGGCCCTTCTTCGAGAGACCGACGTGAGCTATTTCAGCGTCGACGACGTGATCCGAAGTAGCGGTATTAACGAGTTACCTGGTGGAGTTATCAACTCGGTTCATCGGCGCACGACGGATGGAGAGATCCACTTTTACCAGCAACTTGATAAGTTTACGCTGCCGTTCAAATTCAACCAGACCGAAAAGGCTGTGTGAAGCTGGCCAAGTTACGTCATCGCCAGGAAGATCGCCAAGCACTTGACACCTTGGCCGACTCGGAGGCCACGGCAATGATTCGGTACCGTATTGTTAAGAAGCTGCCGAATGGAGCAACCGTGTCATTGCTACAGCGGTTTGTTGGGAGGAGATTCGTGGAGAAAGAACGAGCAGTATACACCTGGAAGATCGACTCAGAAGGCGAGGACGGATTCAGCGGTATGCACGTCACTGAAACAGGCGTCTGCATTCTTCAACCGTCCACTGATGGGCTGTCATCCGTAGCGGAGATTTGCATGCGGCAGACACCTTTGATGGTCACCACGATCAAGTCGGGATGTGCGTTAGCAGCTGAAGAATTCCACCGGATGTTACAGCACAAAGCCAGCGAGGACGAGCATGAACGAGCTAGCGTAGTTCGAACGGCCCTTTTTAACGGAGTGCTTTCCTCTCATGTAGAGGCTAATGTGTAGTAGGGCTGGTTTCGAGGGTGAAAATGATAATGATTTTTTATATTAGCACCGATATCACGATCTCATTTTAACTGGTTTCTGTGAAGGTCACGCGTCAGAGTTCACTTGGTGGTTTAGTTCAGGCTGGCCTACTACAACACGCACACATTCTTGTTCCTACGGCATCATCATTCGCGCCACACAGTGGAGCATGCTCCAGAAGGCACCGCCATTTTAGGGTGAAGAGCAATATTGATGACTTCGAAGTACGAGGGCGAAAATATCCACTTTGTAACATTATTTTATGGAGAGCCCTTATAACAAACGCAAAAAATGTGGAGAAATCCTACGATCGCGGCGTGCAGCGTGGTGTTTACGGTACAGCAACGGCAAAATATTACGGTATAGCTTATCTTGTGAGGTGCTCATTTTGACAACTTTTAAAATTTAATGGACGCAAAGCATCTTCCTTGCGAATGTAAGCTAAGAAATGAAGAGCTGCAGCATATCGTGTGGCCGTCATCAATCGTACGCTTCCTACAACGATCATTGTAAGCTTGTAAGCAACCAACTGGCTTATTAAATGTTAAACGTGTGTATGCAGTATGTCGTAGATTTTGGGCATTGCCTGTTTACGGCTCGCTTACGGTCGCTGCTTTCTTCAAATCAATTGCGGTCTAGATTCGTGCCTTCTGTGGAGGTGAGTTAGATTTTTAAAACGTGACCTGCCTCAAACTTCGTGGCACGAAGATTTCGCTGATGTGACGATGCAAAGCAAATCTTCGGTGGGTAAATTATATCTGTACTCGAAAGCTTAAAAAGGTTAATTTCGTCAGACTGACTGCCACACCTTATTAACCCCTCCGTTACGAGAGCAAATCTTGAATGCACAGACTATTTTTCACATGCTTGATATCAAGCATGTTAAAAAAAGTCTTAACGTAAAATTTGTATAGGAAAAAAAAGATCGGTGTCTGTATATTTGTACAAGATCCTGCAATCGTACGTATTATGAACCCACATGCTTTATATCGAGCAGGGTGAGTAAAATTCGTAAAGCCCATACGCGACATCATGCATGTGCAAATGGCTCTTTTATTGGGAATGAATCGTTTTTGACGGAGTCGTGCAGAACGGCTACGAAAGCAAATTTGTGTATTGCATCTGTTTGCTAAAAGCAAGTCATTTGGGCTATTACCTACGCAGTTTCACTGTTTCCTACTCTTGCTGCTGCCTGTCGTCACCACCAGTTTCCGTTGTCTCGTTCTGATCACAATCAGAATGTTCACCACCATCACTTCCCTCATTGCCGAGGCCTGCGGCCTCCTCCTCGTCCCCACCGCCCCCCTCCTCTTCACGACCCTCTTGTCCTTCCGCCCGCTTTTTTGGTGGGGCCCTCAGCTGGATACCGCGGCCGTGGCGCGGCTGTGGGCGCTCGCTTCCATTGCGCCAAAGTTGGTGCCAAATGGAGAAGCAAGTCTGGTTGTTATTGGGGTAATGTCCTTGGCGCACCTTGTCACACAAGTAGACACTGCATTATACGTGTTAGATAGGAGTAGTAAGAAACATAGAGCATAGCAGCGTACCGTTTGAGCCTTTACTGCAGCCAGGACAGTAGAATCGCGTCACCTGCCGCTGTGTACTGCTTGTTTTCCGTATAGTACAGACCTTGCACTGCCGTTGACGTCGCTTTCGAATTCCATTCACCTCCACCCACTCGTCGTCCATTTTTAGCTGGTGGGTGGACGGTGGAGCGTCGCCATGCAGTGGTGTAACTGGTCTAGGTGAGTACATCTTTGGACACATACAGTAATAGTTAGCAAGGAGAAAAGCAAGCAGAATAAGCACCTTACTTACCGTGCTTGCAAATTCGTCTGACCCCACTTGTAGTAGCTGGGCTTGCAACGGATCGATGAAACCGGTTAGTTTGAATGGTCCCCACAGAATAGATGTTCCTCTCAAGAAAATGTAGCGAGCTTTGTATCTATTATATTAGAAAAATCAGACCCTTCTACGATGCGCCAATTGTCAATGATGCCCTTCCAGCGTTCGGCCTCCTCCTTACTTCGTGGAGGTCGCTGTCCCCCGCGACGGTTTGTTGTAGAAGCTGCGCCAACTGCAGGTGTAGAACTCGGTGAATCGCCAGTTGGAGGCGCATCTAGTGACAGTTCATCACTCGTCTCCGTGTCGCTCTCGCTTAGGATCTCAGCATCCACAACATCTTCAAGATTGTCCATGTCCTCGTACCATTCTGCTGACCCAGTGTCTGAATCATAGTAATCCGAATCCAATGCACCACCATCATAGATGTCATCATCGTGACGGGAATCTTGACGGGAATAGAGAGGAGGCGGGGTTGTGGGAACCGCAGCTGTGTGAATAGCAGTAGCCATATCCAGTGACCTTGCAGAACCAACAGTAATATACAGCATGCTGTCAGAAATAAATCTTCCACATGCTTGATATCCATCATGTGACAGCGTACCTGGCAGCCGAAGACCGAGGTGGCGTTAGCGGTGAAGTCTGTTGCGCAGAGAAAGCACCTTCCGATGTCGACATGGCTCCACGATTTGCCTGCGTTGTGTCTGTTGCACATGGCGGAGATGGAGACGCTTCGCTGTAGTCCAAATCCCCACCAACAGACGCATCGCTACAAACAATTACAATCATAGATACACATCGTACGCAAAACGCATAATCTCCTCACCTGACGGCTTCGTCACCAGCAGCAACGTGTGGGCTCGTTGTACGCGCAGATTTGTCAGCTCTTGATCTCTTCGATGGTGCGCGCTTACGCTTACCTTTTGCTTTGGCCTTGCCAGGCGTCTTTGCCGGTCTTTTCTTCTTCGCCGCCTTCTTCGGTGTTGTGATCTCTGGCGCTGTCGCCATGTCAAACTCGACGTCGTCATTTCCTTGGTCTTCTCCTGTTTCCACGTAATCTTCGTCTCCGCTGTCACTCCCATCCTCATCAGCAGAAGCAGCATCGGTAGCAAGCTCTTTTGCATGCAATGCTGTGACTGACGCCTTCCCTTTCAATCGCGGCGCTCTTGCCAGCAAATTGTAGTACCCCACTAGTGCGCCCTTCTTCTGGTACGTAGCTGGAGCAGGAGGCTTGCGTGAGGCCACTGTCATCCTAGGCCGCCTTCCTGTCGTTGCTGACGTGGGAGCTGAAACAAGCGGTTCACCCGCAACGTCGTCACCAAAGTCAGCATCGCGGTCACGCGTACCGTCGACATACGCGCGGTGCTCTTCAAGCAGCCGGGCGCGCTCTGCGCCTTCCCTTCCGTCGAGACGACGCAGGAACGCCTCCGCTTCAGCGCGCGTGACGCGGCGGGGAGGCATCTTGGTCCCGCGTTTCGTTTTGGAGAATGAATGGATGGCTCAGAGGCTTCTCGTTTGAGGCACTGTCTTTACAACAGCGTATCTCCAAGGAACTTTCTTTTTACAGTTAGGACCCCAAGCCCTGTGCATTGGGGACTAAACGGACTAAACGCCCATTCTATGACGATCCCCACATGCTTGATTATCAAGCATGTGGAAAATGTCACATGCTTCCTTATCAAGCCTTAGTGACGGAGGGGTTAAATCAACGCGCCTGTTGGAGGCCATGATTACTTACATGGATTAGTGCAGGATTCCAATCATGGGTCAGTCCATGATTGAAAGTAAAATAAATTCCCCGATTCGCCTATTTCCGAAATAAATAACTTCGGATTTTTCTCATTCGCGTTTCTACCGCTTCCCGATAAGATGACGCGTAGCGTCGGCGGAAGCGATGTAAGCGCCCGGAGCGCGCGTGGAGGCAACAGGGGTCTCTCTCCGCGATATCGAGGTCCTGGGCTAAGTGATACGCAAGAAGCTGGAGTGTCTGGAGTGTCTGCAGCTGCGGAAGCGGCTAGTAACGAAGAAGACAATCCGCTGGAAACCGGTGGTGGTCCCGCCATCCCTGGAAACGACCGTGAAAGTGACTATCCCGACGTGGAGGATGTAAAATCAGGGCGTGGTTCAGAATCGGATGGTGGAGAGGAAGAGGATGATGGGGGATTTACTGCAGAATTGGCTCTTGTACCTGTTGAAGCGCCGGTGAATTGGCACACAAGCTGGGAGGCATGGCAAACCTACTTTGCCGATTACTGCCAGAGAACGATGCAAGTGTTACCAGTGAAGGAGACAATGTCAAGAGCAGAGAGGAACAAGCGCCAAAAGAAGACAAGGAAGGGAGGAGACGATTCGCAGTTGGTACCAGAGCAATTTGATCCCTACCAACGAACATATATCTGCACTCATGGCTGGAAGAAGCGGAAATCACGCAGTGAAGGAAGCAGGCCGCGGCAGCACATACGCTTGACTGACTGTCCTTTCCGGTTCGTAATCCAGTGGAATTTATCACGTGGTGAGCTCCAACTGAAAAACGGAACCTTCGTGCACAACCATAGAGTGTCACCAGCTGCTTTCGCTACTTATCCAGCATCTCGGGGCGTCGCAGATCCACTCGTAGACGCTCGAGTGCAAGGAATGCTATCTGTGGGCGCAAAACGTTCGAAGATCTACGATTATCTACTTGAACACGATCAGAACGTGATCCAGGTAGACGTCGACAACTTGGTTCGTGACCACGGCTCTAGCATTTCCAGTTTGGACGATAACGACGCAACTGCTCGGGAGATTGCGATACTTGCAGCTGCAGACCCAGAAAATGTCTGTTCAGTGTCTGAAACGGATGCTGGTGAGACCGGTGTGATATCTCTTGTTTCAGCACATATGCGCCGTATTTACAGTCGGTTCAGCGAAGTTCTGCTTGTTGATTGCAGCCACAAGACCAACCGGTACTGCATTAGTTTATTGTCCAGGATTTTTACAGGATTATCCAGGATTTTCCTATACATTATTTCTAGATACAATTACCAGCTTCTTACGTTCATGGCTATGAATGAATTTGGAGAGGGGGCAGTGGTGCAGCAGTCCATAATCGAAGCCAATGGAGACTGGCACATGGAGAGGGCCATAGACCATTTTAAAAGGTCTCATCCTACGCGAATTAGCATGCTTCGAGTCCTTGTCATCGACAAGGATATGAATGAAATTCGGGTTCTAGAATCAAATTTTCCCGAGGCGCGAATTCTCATTTGTCACTTTCATGTGATTAAATACCTGAAAGAGATGCGAGCGAGGCCAGAATTTGGAAAAGTTTCTAGCGAAGATGCAAGTCAGATCGACGGTGCTATTCACAAGATGGTATACGCGGTTTGTCCACCTCACGCAAAGGGCGCTGTGTGTGTGCGAGTTAATTTGCATAATTAAAAGGCGCCGATGAGCACACACGTACTATATCGTAGTAGGAGCTGTTGAAAAATTTTGTAGGCTTCGGTGACTCATATTCCGGGCTCAATCGAAACTTTAGTACTGGATATAGAATGATGTTTTAGGCTTCGTAGTACTGTTGTACTAATTTAACTTACATTATTATTTTGCTT
>NW_003303727.1:351833-354273 GCF_000142945.1 Phytophthora infestans T30-4
CATAGATGATTCTCAAAATAGCCAAGACACCGGAGCTATTCAACTTCAAGGATCCATTGAGACGATTTGGATAAAAGATGTGGGCAATTTTTCGCGAGCTCAAATTGAAACCTTCAAGAGAGTGCATAATCTTCTGCAATTGGTGAAACTTGGACTGGATACGCATAAGTGGCTCGTACAAGAAGGATGTCCTTCACTACCGGCTGAGTACCACGCAATTGCGACCTCAGTTGCCGACGAAATCCTGTCCACCTACCCAAAGAAGAGAATCGAGGGCCTTCCGAACCTATCTGATTTCCAGTATGCGCTGCTCTACAGAGCTTCCCCTCCAACATGGCTAACAGATGCCTCGATAAGGGCTTTGTGCATTCGGCTCTGCGAGGATTATTCTTCGTGCAGATTTGCAGGCTTTCAGTCAGCAGTAGCAAGATCCAAGCGAACGCGGACCGAAGAGCCTGTGGCTGACCACAACACACGTGAACGACTTATAAAGATGGCCCGTGAAGACGGCGTCAATACGGTACTGCTCCCGTTGAATTTCTCCAAATTTCATTGGTGTTGCGTTGTTGTGAAAGTTCATGCAAAGCGGATCTACTACTACGACCCGCTAAACCAACGTCCGTACATTAAAGCTGCCAACGCTGTTGCTAACAGCCTCAAGATTGGTGGACTTACCGAGTACGACGTGATTCCTCAAAACAATCCCATCCAGTTTGATGGTTTCAGATGCGGCGTTTACGTCTGCTGGATGTTCATTAGGCAAGTCTCTACTGGACACCCCGTGGATATTAGCGCTGCGTCTCTCACAAAGCGTCGTTTCGAGCTTTTCTACTACATGCTGAAAGGTCATCTGCTGCCCATACATCCATCGGGCACTGCTGAACAAGATGACACTGAGGAAAAGCGCCCTGCTGTTGCTCAATATGAAGATATGCAGCAAACCCACGAAGAAGAACAGGTGGAGCCAACGCAGAAACAAGTAGTTTGAGCCTGTCATGCACGTAACTCAATGCGATCGACGAGATAATAGCCTTTAAGAGATCTTTCTAGGATTTTATTCATGGAAATTCCAGGATTAATCCTGTAAAAAGCTACTAGCATTACTGTGCATATTTTCAAAACTTGATTTAATCCTGAAACGTACATGATTAAATCTGGAAGAAGGACAGCCACACGTTAGATATCTTACTCGTCCTCAACGAATCTTCCCGTATCTTCCCCATATGTCTACTGAAATAAGATATGATTTGACGTCCAGGATTAATCCTGACCTTAATCGTGCAGTTCCATGTAAATAATCCTGGCCTCCAACACCTGCCTTAAATCAATCCTGTTACTGTGTGTACTGTACGCGTTTGAATGTATCGACCGAATACACACCAAATATTATGTTGCGTTTGTAATAGCCCACGAATTGCCCGCTATTGCTCAAGCGTCTTTCTTCTTCTTTTATTCGATCAGCTTGAGCCAGCTCCTTTGCTTTTTTTTCGAAAGTCTTCGCGCGCGTCCTTGGCTCGCAGTCTCTGCTCCCTTTGACGAATCGGCTCTTTCTCACGACGGACTATAGTTCATTGTTTTTTTACTGTGTGCATTAATACCCTACAGGAAATTTATTAGCCATGAACCATTGAACAGCGACGCATGCTGCAACTCGAAACATGGTAGTGACACTGCTTTAGGAAACTTTAATTCGATCGGCAGCGACAAGAGCCGCAGTCTGAGCAACAGAAATTCAAACACTATATATTTCTAATCTTCGCGTCACGCAAGATACTAAGAGAATAACTGCGGTGCTGTACGAGATGGAACAAATCTCTATATATCATCTTAATAAAACGTGTTTTTTACTTGTAGCCATGAGAGCTGCACAGTCCATCGGATTTAGCCGGTTTAGTGCACTCCAAGTGCGAGCATCGCTTGCCTCCGCCGTGTTCGAAGCACCTGCCAGCCGACCGGACAGTCTTCACACAGTTAGGGAACGTACAAGCTCTAAATCCTCCGTGCGTCGTGCATAAACCTTGATACTGAGCGCTCTTAGTGCAGCCAGATTGGGAGCATCGCTTGCCTCCGTGGGTTACACACAGTCCTTGTGACTGAGCGATCTTGGAGCAGCCCATGTGGATGCACAGCGCCCGCTTGCGCGTCCTGACAGGTCTATCTGCCGACTTTTCACTGTCCGTCGTCTCCACAGAGTCCCGTTCAGAGCTGTTCTCCTCCGTCTTGACTCTGTACGTATCTAGAGACCACCCTCCAAGCAGAAGTGACATCATGGACCCACCACTTTGACTCGGCATAACCGAAGCGGTCGATGGCGTATGCTCCAGCTTGATGACGTTCTCGTCTCCTGACCACGTCGGAGCGTCACTCTGTGACATTGATTCGTTGATTTTTGTCTCCTGCGATCGAACAGTCGACGTCTTAACTGCTGTGGGCATCACGA
>NW_003303727.1:354852-356087 GCF_000142945.1 Phytophthora infestans T30-4
TCCCAGTCAGTCTGTGGCTCGTTCACGAACATCCTTTAACATCTCATCACCGCTCCGTAAATCGTATACGAGGCCCCTATGTCTGTGAATGATATGCAGCACCATACAGCGTACCCAGCCTATGGTATAGCGATTTGGCCCAGGTTCAACGTGAAGTTTGTTCCACGATCACTCGGTAGGCGTTCTGGAACGCCATGTCGACTGATACGCATTCTATGATTACCTTCACGAAGGATATTGTATCCAGCGAAGAGACCGCGAAAGCTTTTGCCCAGAGCGTAAAGTAACCCATAAAGACTAAGATATACCGGTTTCCCTTTGGCGTAATGACCAATGATACGACAGCATCCACCACTTACAACGAGAAAGGTCCGACAACCCGTGGACCGGCATGTTTTGCATTAAGTCAGCTCTCCAGGGTCTATGTCCCTTGCCTCCGCTGCAGATCGCACCCTCACGCACGTATTCAACCGCGTTTTTTCTCCATCAATGCCAGTAGGCGTGACGTCTCACTTTGTCGGTTGTCTACGTCTTGCCGAGGTGCGCAGAGAAGATATCAGCATTACAGTAGTGTAGAATGGCCTCGATATACGGCAACGGCACTAGTGAGGCGACATCTTCAGCACGGTCACCCTCAGCTGGGGTCGAGTGCCAAGGCTCTTTCCTTCAGTAACGCCTTCAAGGCACGTATCCAATGTTCCTGTTCCTGTTCCAGTACGAGCTCGTCGAAATCTAACCCGAATGCATCCACCGGGGACTGATCAACTCGTGGAATGCGTCCTTGCAAGTCCGCTTCCTGCTCATCCTGAGTAAGGAGCTCCGGTGCTTCGGGGGTCGTTAGTGTTGGTTGGGCGCCCCCGGGAGATCCCTCATACACACCTGGCGCAGGAGTCTCCCCGACTGAGGTTGGAGCACTGGGAGCGCTCCAACTCAGCGTCCCTTCACCCGGGGTATCCACTCCAGAAGGCTGAGGCGCGACGTCGCAAGCTTCCTCGCTTGCGAGGTCGCCATCGTCCTTATTGAGCAAGCCAGCAATTTGAATTGCAACAACAACATGAGTGTCAGGTCGATGGTACAGCTGTGACAAGCCGTCGGCGTGTCCCAATGACGTCCACGGCTTGTGGTAGATCTTGAGCCGCAGCTGCGATAATTCCATTGCCCAACGAGCCAACTTTGCGCTGGTCGTTCTAGTAGTTTCCCCAAAAATCTAAGTTAGAGCCTGATGATCAGTGTAG
>NW_003303727.1:356187-357043 GCF_000142945.1 Phytophthora infestans T30-4
TGACCCGACGGTGAAGAGCTTCGTGGAGGCGGCGACCGATGAGATGGAGGAGAGTGGGAAGAGACATAAGGATCTTAGCGAGGCGCTAGCGGGACTCAAAGTTCGCGAGTAAGAAAGAAATGGCTGAGTATTATCGTATTGTCGTTGTATCTGTTTCGAGTCGAGGAGGAAAACAAACGTACTACCTTCTAGCTCTTTGCCGGAATTCCTAACACTCCGCGATGATAAGTCCAGAGGATTGCTGGAGTTAAAAATATCTATGCAAATTCCGGATAATCCAAAAATAAATTTCCGTGTGTATTTTTCGAGATCAGTGGACAGGGTTTCCTAAAAATATATTGTAATAAGCAATAATTGCCATATTATGCCATACCATTATGTATTTCGAGCCGCACGACTCCCCCGTCAATAACTTATTTCGGTAGATTTAGTCCAGAGTAACATATTTTGTCATTTTGAAATCAAAAATTTACTTATCATAACCCTATTGTATTACTTAGTAACCAATAAGAAAGCGGCCGCTGGAGCAACTCGACAACCAACCGTTCATGCTGCCGCTCTGAGCTGAGGCCAGGCTCATTTGTAAATTCCGTGCTGGCATGGATAATCTTCTCTCCCCAACGCGATCACCAGTTTCTCGCTACACCAGAAAGCAGATCTGCGATGTATTTTTCAAGCCAATCCGTGACGAGAATGACGACTGTATGGGTTTCTATCGATGTCGCTGCGGCGTACAGCGGAAACAGGACGCCAAACGTGGCTACACGAGGTAGGAGCTTTTTAAATGTCGTTGTCATGTCATTTGACCAATTTCCTTTTTGTATATGAACAGATACGAGTTGGTGCAATACATTCC
>NW_003303727.1:362472-363652 GCF_000142945.1 Phytophthora infestans T30-4
CCATAACCTCAAATATGATAAAACCTACATTTCTCTAAAAAATCACTCTTATGGACTTTTTGTTGCTGTTGTGCATATGGAAGATGGGCCACGTAAAATTCTTTTTATCAGTCACGAATGGTTAGGCACTGTGGGCGCTTTCGTCTTTGAAAGTCTCATGTCCACCTTTTTACAACTAACATGGTTGCGGCCGTAATCATGGATCATGGATCTCAGGCCCATGTTTTAGGCTTCTGAAGAGCTTAATGTGCTTTTTATGGTGAAGGAAGTTGAAACAAAAGAAAGTGAGAGCTTGCCAACCAGCACACTAATACCGTAACCCCGATAAGTTTCACTGTATTGCAGCTGATAGAAAAAAAGTTCTGTATTATTAAAATCATGAAATATAATTTCATGTTGCAGTACCTGCATGGAGTCAGATACTGTGCCATGTACAATTATCGGTGTGAGCACGGCCAACAACAACTCGGTTAGCACAAAGGTTATGAGCCTAAAGCTTGCGTGATATCCTCCATGATAAGATAATTTGTACGAAATCTGATGTTCACTAACAAATCAATTATGTACGTGTGGTGAATAGCTCGTATGTTCGATGAGATAATTCTGTCTTGACCAAGATAATTTACTACAATTATAAGTACACGACTAAAAAAATAGCG
This sequence comes from Phytophthora infestans T30-4, assembly GCF_000142945.1. Lineage (NCBI taxonomy): Eukaryota > Oomycota > Peronosporomycetes > Peronosporales > Peronosporaceae > Phytophthora > Phytophthora infestans. Next base: position 363,132 of record NW_003303727.1, read on the forward strand.
GTGGAGATGACCTTGAGGGCTACTCGAATTTAAATTATTAAGAAATGTCTAACTTTGAGCTATTAGAGGGCCAATTGTTTTTGAAAATACAGTTAGTTGATTGCGGTTTTGGAGCGCCGTCCTTACAATAAAAAATGCAGAGTTTTGGCACATAATCAATCGACTTGAGTACATTGAACTCTCCAAAAAGCGTAATTGTATATGAACCAGAGTCTGGATCAGTTTTGCTGAAGCTATATATTACTGCGACATCATATTCTCCGTGGTATTTCTCAGTTTTCATTGACCTTGGTCGCCGCTGATACAGATATTCTTATGAGTATTCATACGTACAGACGCTACTGTCTGCAACTGAACACAGACTGCCTTTACTGTATTCCCCTATAGGTCGCTATTTCGCCCTTCTCACCTATATAGCCAGCTATCTCTTCTGTATGCTGATATATGCGATCATGACTCTCTATTGGTAGATATAGATGCGTGTATACTTTAGAGATATAGGATGTGTATATCTATTCGTA
>NW_003303727.1:364484-514336 GCF_000142945.1 Phytophthora infestans T30-4
CCAATGGTGGTGGATTCGCAGCTGAAATGAAAGCAAAATGAAATTTGAGCGGTACATTTTAAGTACGATGTGTTGACCACATACAGTGTGTACACCACATATTGCAATTTTAGCGAATCGACGCCGCCTTCGCTGCGCTCGGCAGCCAGTAGAGCCCGCGTATTAGCGTGAGGATTATTAACCCTAGCCCGTTACGGACGGACTGACGGACGGACAGACACCAGACTCCACTAGGGGGGTAAGATAGAAGCTATGTGGCCCACCCTATTCAGCTTCTGGGACGCACGGCAGATTCGAATTTGACAGAGTAGGAATTCTACTATAGGATACGTGTGTTTCATGGCTAGGACAAGCGGAGCTCAATATTTCGTGAGGTATATTATTTTCCGGATCCTAGGATTGTATAGGCTCCCTTGGAGTGACCAATCGACAAGCCTAATTCAAGACGCGAGCCCGGGTCATACTCTTGAAAGGAGCCGAGTTTTGAAGGCTCGAATAAAGCGGGCTCCTTAGCAACACGGGAGCCGGGGCTCAGGATCGGCTCATCTCTCCCGTGAATCACGGGTTTAAAATTATGTTTTAAACACTGTAATAGTACCAGAATTACTGACCTTCTCGGATGAGTTTATACTAAATTAACTATAGATACTAACCCATGTACAGTAATGCAATTTGTCTAATATAATACTACTACCTAAAGTAGTATTGTAGCGGCAAAGTACCATTCTACTTCTTTCACGATTTGTTTTCGATTGGGACGAAGCAAAAAGAGGTATATAGCAAAAGCGTACCAGTTCTAATAAGGCAATCCTATGCTAGTGTAGCCGACAAATTCTTATACTTAGCTGTAGCGCAATCGTCCGCGTTTATTATGATGGCAGCTTAAATTACTTTTTAACAAGCCACGATTAAAGTCATTTCTATCTTTCTGCAGCATCGACAAAGCAAGATGGTGTTTCGGTTTACAGAGAGACATGGCAAATAGCTCATTCGGGAAGTGATTGCCTAGAAGCCCTTTGCAGTCACGTATGTGTGGGCACAAGTGGCAGAGCGAGTATCTATAGCGATCTAGGAGCCGCTACTAGAAAACAAGTACGGGATCGCGCTCGTCTTCTGAAGAAGACCTGGCGCGCGGGGGAGATCCGTTCAGCGATAGGTAGCGGCGTCGAGGAAATACTTGACGATGTCAATGAGCATAGACACTACGAGATGCAGGATGGGTTAGCTGGTCAATATGTGCGGCTGGAAGATGCATTCAAAGATGACAAGGCGGATTGTACCAACAAGAAGAAGAAGGGCGAAGCTAAGGTGACTCGCTGTGCTTCGGAAATAGTCGAAGAAGCTCTTGTTCGGTGAGCCCTTTGCGGGGGCGAAGGTGGCTCTGATACAAACGCCCCAGACAGTGATCATTCCAATGAAAGCTGCCCTATGAAATCGACTCCAGTAAAAAAAAGAAAACCAAGCGCAAATGCATATTTCAGCTAGAACCAGAGCATCAAGACAAATGTTTAAGAGAAGAAATGGAGCTACGGAGGCAGCAATTCGAGCACCGAATGAAATCGCAGATTGGCCAACCCGAGAATAACATGGCATTAGCGCGAGAGATGGAAGATCGTGAGATCGAAATGGATCAGGCCCGATTCGTCGCTTATTTACAAGCTGAAGAGCGCATGGAAAGATTTCGCTAAGAATCAGAAGATATGTCTCTGACTGTGTTGAGGCTCTAAGTGAGGCGTTTAGCAAGCCTGATTAGTGTGGGACTACCGCACTCTATTAAAGCACACGATGATAGTATTTGAGCATAGCTGTAAAAATATATATACTTCAATTTTTTTATCTACAGCTAAGATACTGTTTAAGCCTTGATGGTGACGTAATCGCTAATAGTGTTCCCACCTGGAGCATAGGTCAGGCAGCTAGTAAGAAATAGTCCAACTCTGTACATTAATCCAACGGGTTGGATCCAACTTGAACTTGTCGCTTGAAGTCGAAAGCAGGCCAATAACTTGCAACTTGCCCATAAGACCACTACACTGAAACACGTACATGCTTCATTTTCACATTAACTTGCCGTTGCTGTCGGAATACATTCCCATTAGCACGCGCGTATGTTGGACAAGACATTGTTGTTGGCCTAAACTTGATCTCTATAAATCCGGTACGGACTAAACCGAAGATCATTGCGAGTTGTCTAGGAAATACTTGAGTCTTTGAAAAGCTTTATATCGTGATTTTTCTCCCTAGATACGGGTCATAAAGATGAACAACTAACCCATTAGTGGTATGCAGCGTTTGGTATTTAAGCGCATGCTTGCGCTTGTGTCCGTTATACACAGACTTCTGGCTCAAGCGTTTGCCGTCTCGCCGGATACCCCTTGGCACAGATCTACATATACCTCTTACCGTACCATCAATGAAGACCCAAACGTTTTGAATAAGGCGCCAGCATTTTATATAGCATCGGCATATGATTGAAGATTTTGCGCAGCATAGGAATGGCTGAATAATAGCAGGCTGGTGTATTTGTGTCAATGAGGTCCAGTACGTGTTGAAAAAGACTCGATAAGCCACTTGAATCCCTGCCAAAAAACATTTTTTCGATATCCATCCAGCGAATTGGCACAGCGAGTTTATAAAGGATCCTTCAACCCCCGAAGCTATCGGCCGCTCTCTCGGTTTATTTCCTTAAATCCTCAAAGTGAATTACGAGCTGCACTATCTGTTGCTTCGAAAACCGAAATTTGTCGATGCACTCGTCGTTAGAGAGTGAGAGAGAGTTGAAGCTGAACGTGCCTGTCGAGCTGCTTCCGGTGGTATTTGACCTGATAAGAAGGTATGTATGACTGCACTTACTGTCGTATTGCCTTTCAATTGAGCTTGCTGGAGCACCTGAAGCAGGTTTGCATTCTTGTGGTGACGACGTAGACCTGACGTTAGACTACGCACCAGCAATACAGCTTTTCCGGCCTCGTCGTCACTGGGGAATTGGCGCTCATGGCTGACATGGGTACTGGCCTGCGGCGCTCTTGTAGGCAATCGGGAAGTGCCTAGAGCTTGTTGTAAATGTGGCGGATTCTCTTCCGACTACCGCCTATTCCCCCTACCCTTTACAACCTTTTGAAGAGCAGATAACACATACATCACAAACGGTAATATCGTATCGAATAGATGTGTTCGAAGGCATCTACCTGCTCAAATTAACCGGCTCGAAGATGAGGTTAGGCAAAACTTTCGCATGACATATCGACTTTTTTTAGATTACTCAGTTCTGCTACAGACCTCTGATAGTTGGCTCTCGGTACGTATGGTGTCGGCTCTAGTGCAGAGAGGCCGTACAACAATGCCCCCCTTCCAATCAATAACGGCTCTTGAAAGGTGGAAGGCCACACTTTGCCCAGGTGAATACGCACCGGCAGCGCAATCGAAGGAAATTAGTCTTCACCTTTGTCACGTAACTAGCGTAGGACGTCTACAGATTTGTAGAGCTCTAACAAAGACCAATCTGTGCCTTACGCTTTGGCAATCGACATATCCGCGTTTACCTCGTCCTTGACCTTCTTCGAATTTGGGTGCGAGGCAACTTCAAGCCACTCAGGTACCAGATCAAGCCAATTTGATAGCATCTTATCCGCCCTTGCATCAATTCCATGCACCTTCACTTCTTCTCGTGCCTAGTTCAATCGGACACTTCGCAGCATAGCGGACATAGGTTTTGGTGAGCCGCCACAATTTTCACTTTTGGTACGGCTATTCCAAGTGGTGTATCAAGTCCCACACACCGTCAGAAGTTCCAGATTTCCGAGCACGTCTTACGGAGAGGAACCCCCAGATCAGAGACAGATGAGGGAGGGATTTGGTCAGCGATAGCTGCATCCTCGAGTGCAAGCACGGTTTTGACTTTCGTCTTACGCCCCAGAGTAGGCCAACGTCACCTGTCTCACCGAGTCAACCTCTTTCTTATTCCCTACCAGGCTGGCAATCCTCCTTCTCCGTTATATCCGGAGACAGGACATAATTAGAATGGGACCCGGTCATAATATAATAGAAGATAGCGTTTTCCAGCGCAACGCACTCTTTACTGTGCTGTTACTGGCATCAGGCCTGGTATAATTGGCTTGATCGGGATACACCTGCCTCACGTAGGCTACACAGCGGAATATAGGGAGATGAATAATACAATGAACTGTAGGGAGTATTAGCTACCGCTCATTCAGTGTGCTGCCCTTGCCCTCAAACACGCCGATGGAACAGATGTAGTAAATCTGCTTATCGCATACTGTGCAGGGTTCGGTCCCACCCGACAGGCTTTCACGCCACACCCTATGCTTGATCCGTTTTAGTAAAGCTGTTGCTCGTAGATTTCTGTCACTTACTACGCGTATTTGAGAGTAGTGATCCTCCACAAGTGACGAACCAAGACCAACAACCGTGCAATTGCAAAATGATGTGACTTTGCCCATTCAGAGAACAAAATAGTAGTACTTTACGGAACTATAGTACCGCCCTCAGTGAGTGATACTAATATATCTAGTGAATATCGTATAGCACGGTAGTACATGTAGTAGTAGTGCTACTTGAATAGTAGTAATTCTGCAAAGAAAAACCGGTCTGTTGCCAAATGCCGTCTGTTGTTGAGATTGCTGATTTCAAGATTAATAGTGGTCGACAGCATCGAGGACACCTTTTTACCCTAACATTAAAATACACCAATCGAAAGGCAGATTCTACGATCTGTCCAGTTTTTTTTTAAAGACAGCTGTGATTGTTCTTTATTCAATTTAAGTATAGAATCATAAACTTTTAAATTCGAATTAATACGTGTCATAAAACATTAGATGTCATAAGCTTATACAGTTTAAATAGAAACATAAAATTAGCTTAAAAAAACGTTTCGGAGGCAAGCAACAAAACCATAGTGCATGCTCATTTCTTATGTTATTTCCCATCCGTTTCTAGCATACAAGGATCAGCATAAGTTTTGCTCTGCCTAGAACCCGCTGATTTTAAAATTGGTCAATGTTAGAGTCACCGAGTGTATCGTACTCAAGTGAAACTTAGAGCTACAGGTGGGTGTGCCTTCGCGTACCCCTGGGTACGAAGAACAGAAAAGGGGGTAATTTACTGTAAAATACCTGCAACAGATTCAGAATTTTCGGCATATGTCGAGATGTTGATGAGTGGCGTAGGCTCAAGCCCGCCACCAAGTGTTACGCGATTGGCAGCCATATAACAATGTTACTAGAAGGTATACAAGTACAAACCTTTGTAAATATCCGGGATACCGCAAGACTCGGTGTGTTTCAGGAGAAAAGGACATATTACTTAGTTGTTGTGGTAGTGCTGATGCCGCGGTTAGCATAGGTCAATGTGTACCCTCAAGTGAATAGCAGTTGGCGTAGAAGATGATTGAATGGTATCACAAAGCACATCTATACATTACTCATTAACATTCAGACAAACCCGCAGAACAGCTTCTTTTACAGTAGCAATCATGTGACGAAGATCTATTTCAAGCATTTCAACATGTATCGCAACCTTAGGAATCTCATCACAGCTGGGCTAGGCTTTGATGGCATGGTGACGTTTTTCAGGTTGCACTAAAAAAAGTCTAGCAATGCAGCACCACAGCTTTCACGATCGGGCTGGCGTGCATTTGTGTGTCTCTTGATATACAAGAGCACGCATATCCCCCCGAATAGATCTTTCAGCTGTTCTTCGAATTCATCGTAGTACTTGGACTTGGAGGCTTGGTAAGGGTAGAACAGCACGATGTCTTGACGCTCAGATCAAAAGTCGAAAACGGCTCCACACCAGTGATTGTTGTCGACATGTAGCGGCAGCAGGACGATCTTGTTTGTCTCCTTGAAAGGGCTACCAGCGTTGATGGCGCTAAGCTGTACACTCCGCTTGTTAAACCGACTGAAGATTGGGTTGATGACGCTTATATTGTCGTGTTCTTTCTGGAGCAAAGCAATTCCGTGACCCATTCAATTGTCATCCACGCCGAGATCCCCCCGCAGAGTTACAAGCGAGTGAAATGGTACACTACCAAATGAAGTTTCACGTCCACCGCGGAGTAATATATGCTGTATAGCTCGCTCCCGCTCTTTTTCTCCGGTGCTAGCGCCATCCAAAATTGTATCCGGGAGTGTGAGTCGCTTGACGCATGTGCTAACTGCCCAGTTGATAGCTTCCTCAGCTGCGGATATATGCCCCGTTTATCTAGGCCACTTAGCCATCGCAACGAAGTCGCTGGCTGTGCTGAAATATGCCAAACCTCGGCACTCGATCCCAATCCTGTCCTCGGCGCAATCGGCATCCAGACTCTTGCGAAAGCCCAGTACAGCAGCTTAGCACTTTGTAACGAACTGATTCGAAAACACGAACCGGACATCGCGCTTGCACTCGCTCCTCTTGTAAATTCCAGCCATTGCATTCTTGGTCCTTGACACTTGTCGTACAGGGAGGTTTGAAAGCATGCGCTTTGCAGCTTCGTAGGTGTAGTCAATTTTCAATAACTTGACTATGTTCTGCACGCTCGAAACTGGGTCTAGTGTACCTTGAGCTAACTTGGCTGCGTTCTGCGTACCACGCTCGACTCTCTGTTTTTTTCTCAGTGTGTCCATGTTTCTTTCGAGCCTGAGGGCGCCCTCAACTCTTTGCAATCTTCGACAAAACAAACAGCCCAGAGTGAGACGACTCAGATCAACTACCGCAGGTATGTTGACGCTTCAATGTCCGCGGATCGTCAGCATGAATCGACAGTCTCTGACCAAAGCTCTCCTGTGTGTGGTAGTATGACGCAATTGGCTTTGTGAGATGGTGTGTCTAAAGGTACGTTTGCTGTCCGCTGTGTAACTATCGGTACAGGTGGTGTAGCTACAGATACAGATGAGGTATCGTCAGGCTTTTCTGGTGCACGAGTTTCAGTGTCTCGCTGGGTTGCCAGATCGTCTATGATTTGTGGATACTTGCGCTGGATAGCGCATCTTCGCGTATCGTTCCACTTGCATCGCGATCACTCATCACAGTGTTATATCCTCGGCTAAGCGATTTCATCCTTGATAATATCTTCAAAGGTCTCCAAACCTTTCATCATCTCTTTGAACACGAGCGTTCCGTTTCTGCTCATGATATCGGCAATACGCTTGCCGCGCTCCAGGGCATGCGTGAACTTCGTGGATGCATTGAGAACTTGGTGACGTCCTGACGTTAGGGCCGAATCGCGAATTCGAAAACTTGTGCACGCGTTTTGCCTCTTGGGTGCGTCGTTTTCAGCAACAGGCTGATTCAGCTTGAAAGACAGCTTCCAATGTAGCGCAATGTGACGAATGGGGATCGCTGACTTACTCTCTATCAAACACCAGTACATGTCGTGACACAGGGTAGTAGTATGGTTCTCATGAACACGCATGAGCACCGATATTGCTGGACACATTGTAAAAACAGTTAAATATTATACTGAAAAAATGCAAAACGTTAAAATGCGTACTACCGTGTCAACGTGATACGAAGCAGCCGGGTCTCCACCGGTAAGAACAAACAAACTTAAAGGGATTTCCGGCATCTTGTAATGGATTGCGCGATCCTTGGACAGCCAGTAATGCTCATCCACCAATTTGTATGCGTAGGGTTTGGCCAGGTTTTTTAGCTCATCGTCCGCTCCATCGTACCGCATTTGACCCACATCTGTAATCTTCTTGGCGTACTCCATCACTGCTACGGCATGAAGGAACATCCGGGTATTAACACTTTCATCAAGCGCCATTTCCGGCTTTAGAAATTCCTTGATGTGCCCCCCGCGAGGGTTCACGTCTGGCAAAGATAAGATTTCAAATAAATAGGAAAACGTAAAATTCATGATTTACGAACCTGAAATTGGTGTGGTTGCCGAGGTACGGAATATCCGAACGAGCGTATAGAGCCCATCGCTCTTTCATAGAGTCCCAGTTTTTCATGAAGTATATCAAACACGGGTGCTGTGGTGGGACTGGATCATTCCGCGCGAGATGGACACTATCCAATAGGACGTACAAATACTTAAGATACTTCGTGTATTCTCCCGTGGATGATGACAGTCGCATCATGTCCACAGCATCTTCCACTTGGTCTATGTCAAAATCCGACGGTCCATCGTACTCGCTCTTCGTCATCTCAGTTCGAATGTAATTCTTCAAACGAAAGTGACATAGAATCTTCTAACATCAGAAAACTCGCTCTCTAGTAACCCCAACTCTTCCATGTCCTTGTCGATGACAATGACCTTGATCTGATCCCACGGTGGACTATTGAGCTTGAAGGCACTGATTGCGTCTGACGGACGTTCGGCGCTTTAATACTCCATGGGAGTGTGCTGCACGTATTGACCCTAAAAGCAAACAACAGTAGAATGTAAGTACATTTACATGCTCTGTATACCTTTCTTTTAAGAGTACAACTGGTATCTAGCGACACTCTATAATACATCACATGTGTCTACAGCTACAACACTAGTGCCTACAGCTACAGCACTAGTGCCTGCAGCTGCAGCACATGCCTAATGTTGTACTACGACTTACAGGACCGTACACGTCGTTCACCACGAGTGAGAATAACTTGTGCCGCTAGTTGCTGGTATTATGCGTGGCGTCGATTAGAGCAACCTCCGCGAGATCTTTGAACCACCTCGCATCTACCGAGTTTGCGTCGTAATGGATTGTGCTGTCTCCGTCTCATCTACAAACACAGTGGCTCGATCACCGCGGCTCTGACAAATTTCTCTCAGTGCCCCCCCTAATCGTTCCTCTGTCGTGGACCCCCCTCTGCGTTTTTTTCTTTATCCTTACCACCATGTTATGTACGTCGCGTAGCGTAACATTCTAGCCTAAAAGCATGAATATAAGTAGTAGTTAGAGCGCCATCTTATAACAGATTACAATACAGCTAAACGTACTAGTCTTCTTACGGAGAAACTGCATGATCAACTTGGGCTTGGACCCTGCGGCATGAAGTTCGTCCACAAAAGCCAACAAATGGAGTCTTCGACACGTCTATTGGACACGTGGCTCTCGAAGATGGCCTTGGATACTTGGTGGTTGTGTACGACACTGAATTCAGTAACACGTACCGTAAACCTGCTCTCGGCGCCGCTCCACGTTACTGCTGCCTTGACACTTGCGTGGCTCCCGGTGATTTTGTCAAAGAACGCCTTGCATATCCCTTTTCCTCGATTTTTCTCTTCCAGCCATGCGTACACACTAACTTGACCCATCAATTCTTAAATGATTCAGGAATCAAGCGCTCCGGAATATCGGAAACTCGAGCGACTGCTTCATGTGCACCTTTCGCTGCAATCACGCCCCCCCCGGAGCTGTAGGTGGTTGCGAAACGGTCTGGAACAGCCTTGGCAGGCCAGCGATTTCTTGATTGTGCTTTCTAACCGAGACGGATGTCCGCTAGCGGAAGATCTGGTACGTTTTCGCTTAGTACTCATCCATGTACGCGCGGAAAGTGCCATTCGACGTCAATGGGCGGACAGACCCACGTAGTGTCCGGTGGGACTTGTAGCTCGGGCTCACTGTAACTCTTGCTCCTACTTGACTCCAACCTACCAAGCACAACAAAATTGCGTCAGTACATATACAGCCCATCGTGATCCTCAATTCAATTTTCCTTGTAGCCCTACACTGTTGCAGAAGTATACTCTCCAAAACGCAGCTTTGTGCTGAGTTTGCGCTTTTCCGAAATGGACGGCTCAGAACGGGTGAAAGGGGGATAGGGTGCATAACTTTTCAAAAATCATGAGATTTCAAATTTTGGAGTACATGAGCGTAAATTACAGATGCTGTACCAGTTGTGTTAGCAATTAGATACGATTCTACTCGGTGTCCCGAACCAGCTCCTTTATAATTTAAAACAGCTGTTTTTCACCAGCTTAAGTTGTAATCTACACATACAGTACTGCACCCATTTTCGCGGGGGGGGGACCATTTTAGGATTTATAAATAAATCAGATTTTGGCTTACAAACTTTAGTTCATTTGGATATGGGATCATCACATCCGAAAGTTTATCAAAGGTCCAAGAGCGCGAAAACGGGGTGCAGTACTGTACCGGTATCATAATAATACCGTATTCTTAATGTGATCGACGACAGTCATACATTCATGACCTATCCGCCACCATAAAAGATACCTGCAGAAAAAAAATTGTCGGCGACGACACGAAATTAAAATTGATTGGATTGGCTGTTGCATTTGTCGCTAATGACTAATGCCGTGCTAAGCCCGGTGAAGCTCTGGATATAACGGTATTTTCAAAAGGTAATACCTGTAACTACTGCGAAATGAAGGACTTTTTAGAAGAAAAAAAAGGAGAAGAATTGCGATTTTACTAAGACTTCCAGTCTACAGTAGAAGAAGACATCAACAAACCGAGCGAGAATGATAGTCATTCATTTGAGTGGCTATCCCCGAACTTCGAAAACTTGAAAACAAGTTGGTACCCTAACTTAAGAAAGTACTGTATTTTAAAGAAGACCTGTAACGATTTTTCCACAGCATTATGGTTTCTTAATCTGTTCGATCCTCAATTGCATGAAGTCTTTGGGTTTCTGCCAGCGCATCACGGCTTGGAGTAAAATACTCCACAAACTCTTTCGTAAGGGGGGTCATGAGATACAACTGCGATAACATTTTCACTCGAGTGACGGCGGCATAGAAAGATGAACGCTGAGGAATCCTGCGAGTCAAATGACGAAACTTAGCAATAATCATTTTCTCACTGTCAGTCCTCCTTTTGAAATACCCGACGTGGTAATTCGTTTTCTTCCTCTGATGTGCGTGATGTGTGTGCGTGTGTGTGAGTGTGTGTGTGTGTGAGAGGGAGGGGGGCTTACTTACGCGTTACGTCGTATGGTTGATGTGTATGAGGATACAGTTTAGCCAAAATGAAGAAGCCGCGGTCGAACGTGCGCTGTCGTCCGACCTTGCTGTCTTGACGCGAGACGGCCTCGGTAGGAATCCTATTAGTATTCATCTATTCCCTTCTTTACTGTTAAATCATGTAGCCTTCATGTACTGTACCACCCACCATCGGTGGTATCGTATATTGGAGCAACATCCACCGAAAACCAGATAGCGTGAATGTTGACCCAGGCGGCTTGGAACGACATTCACCAGTTCTTTTATGCTTTACCGTAGTTTATTAGGTATTCCGTCCTTTTAGCCTATCACTTGCAAGCCACTATACTTTTAATAATTACAAATGTAGCACCCTAATATTTTATCAAGGATCGTCGATGGTTTTCGATCGCCCCTAAACATCTGGATATGAATATCCAGAGAACTAAGCGTCGCCAATCACATAAGGAATACGTGTACGGTACAGTGTATAGGATAGCTTGGGGTGTTCTTTCAATAAAAAAAGCAATTTGCTTGGGTACTATCGGACACTTGCGTGCAAGTAAGAATGATTCAAAGTCCCATCGTCATTGATTGACTCGTCAAATCCCTCCAAAAAAATCGGTTGTTACGTTGTAAGATCCATTTGGTTTGACATTTGAATTTTTTAGACCACCAGCTTCCTCATTGTCATTTCGCTATTCGAGAAGCCAAGCTCGAACCGAATCTCCTAGATCCAGTAACTTACCATCACACACATGCGCTGCAATCACACCCTGTGTGTTGTGGCAATAACATTCCTTGTCAGCTGGAGCCAGACGCTCTCGACGCCTGTCGAATCACGCAGAACGGAGTCGCCTCTTGTACGCAGCGTAAGTGCCACCGAAGAGAGAAATATCTTCTCACAAACCGCAGAAGCAGTCGCGAAATGGGGAACTACGACGGCATTGCTTAATCTCGGAAAAACCGACGACGAGGTGAAAAAGATTCTTGGATTGGAGAAGCTGTCGGGGGAAGCTCTAAAGGCTCATTCAAATTACCACCTACTGGACGACTTCATCACTAAACTTCGAGACCGCAAGGTGACGGGGTGGCTGCATAAGGACACCACCACAGATGAGGTCTGGAAGACATTGCAACTGGACGATTTATTTGCAAAACTGGACGCGAAAGAGTTCCGCCACTCGGACGAGTTGAAGACCTACGTGCAGTACGTCAAGAAGCTGGATGACGACATTTGGAACTACAAGAGAGCAAGTTTTGAGCCGGACAGCAGCTCTCCATTAGAGTTGGCGGTGAAAATCCACATTTGGGCCAAAGCAAAAAGACCTTCGTGGCACGTTCTTGAAATGATGGGCAACAACGCTCTCAAAGGCAGCAAGAACCGCAAGTTTTACAGAGAATATTTGTTACTGATTAAGGGTAAAAAGCCGATAATCGACTTTTAGACTCAAGCTAAAAATAAAAACTGGTCCCTGATGCTGCAGCACAATAGCACGAACCAAGTCACGCAATACAGAGCAGAGGAAGAGTAAAAGAATGACAAAAATACAACAGGAAACAGTCACTCTAACAGCATGCACATCACCAGCGCAAGGCCTGATATTATCTGAGTATGTGTATCAGGCTGTAGTAGAACGCTTAGAAAAAAAACACTGGTCTTCACTGACGTTAGTGAGCTTTTTATTTGCCAGATGCCACAAAACTGTAGCAACTGAGTTCAGCATAACCCAAGATTCCTGTCCCCGAACGATTATCAAAACTGCACGTGGTAAATGTGTAAGGCCCACTAGTAGACGAAAACGTGGCAATCCAAAGCTGACGTGCTGGCACTTGTTTGCTTTTCCCTGGTCTTCTTCCACGCATTAAACTTTCCAGGATTAAGCTCGATCTCTCGCTTACGTAGGCGTAACCACGGCCTTACCCGGATACTTCCGTGCGATACATGAAATTGTTGACGTCGGGGACACTCCTGGCCTTCGAGCTTGTCGGGGTCAATTTCAGGCAGCAGCTTCTTCTCCTCGATCAACCTGAAAAGCTGCTGCATGTGTTCAATCAGCCATACATTCTTTAGTACGCTGTGTGCCAATATTGCGGGTGCGGCTTTTCTCGAGTAATTGACGGATTTCTTTCGAGTAAGGCCCTTATTCGGCGACACTTCGAGTAAAAATTTCCAATTTGGATTTTCTACATGCCAGTAGATCTATCGAGTAAGCTAAAAACATGGGAACACCGTAAGCTCGCCGCAAAAACAAGCATGTTATTCAGCAGTGAGAACCCACTGTCTGACAATGACGGCCCATACTGCCCAATTATGCTATCAACTGGAATGTTGGGACCGAGCGATACCGTGCTCGACAAATTATACGCGTAGTAGCGTCGGCACGACGGTAAGAGAACAAGAGAAGATGGGGCAATAGCAGTGGCCTGCTTCAGAAGCGCTGTACCGCGCCATCTTGATGGTACGACTTCGACGGACTGGCTTCGACTCGAAGCTGCACCTGGGAGCAGTGCGTGTTAGTCAAGTAGTTTTAACATTTTCCAATCAATTCACTTTTCAATTTACCTTCATGAGCTCAAGCCCCCTCCACCAAGCGTCGGTATTTACCCCCGCCAATTTCCAACAAGGTATATTTGAGCGTCAATTTGACGTCGAGAGCGCAGGACAACTATCTGTTACTATAACTCCGCCCTTCTTCGAAAACATAATTCATTTTATTTAAGTGATCAATTATTGGCAGTACTTTATTGCAGTCTCATAAATATTTCAAAACAAATGGGCTCGAGATTGCCCAAACTGCTTGTGTGTTTTTACAGTACCGGTAGTACTTCGAGGTAGTATTTATCGGGTCAAACCAAATTTGGGCCAAAGAAAAAATAATCGTGACACGCAAATAACAGCAACAATCGCAACTTCTACGTCGAGAGTGAAGGACACAACGAGCCATTTGGTCAGCCACCAGGAGCCTATGTAAGTGCGAATCAGATTATTATCTACTGTAGACGAGCATCGATATGACATCTTCGCTTCCATTGGTGTGACGAGGATACGCGGTGGACTAATCTTTCGCTTACGCAAGCTTGACCACGACCTTACCCATGTTCTTCCGTGCGTACATGTAATCGATGGCGTCTGGAACACCCTCGAGGCCTTCAAACTTGACGGGGTCAATGCCAGGCACCAGTTTCTTCTCCTCGATCAGCTTGAAAAGCCGCAACATGTGCGGGTGGAACTGGTCGCGGTAGTGAGCCGAGATGAACCCACGCACCGACGCCGACTTGAAAATGAGCTTGGGCACCAGCTCACTGGCTGAAAACTCGTGCTTGTCTCCGTGGTAGCCCGAAATGTGTCCGAAAGCGATGATGCGGCCCTTGACCGCGATGTTGTTGGCAACGGCGCGGAACAAGTCGCCACCCACCGACTCGAACACGAGGTTGACGCCGTCCGGGTATTCTTTCTTCAGGACCTCGTCCACGTTCTCCGTGTTGTAGTTGATCACGCGGTCGCATCCGATGGACTTCAAGTGAGCAGCTTTCTCGTCTGAGCTGGTCGTGCCGATCACGTGGTTGCCTGCCAGTTTCGCTAGCTGCACCACGAACTGCCCCGTGCCACCAGCAGCAGCCGTGACCAGCACTGTCTCGTTCGACTTCATGTGCCCCGCCTGCTCTAGAGCAATCGACGCGGAGCTTCCGCAGACGATCAGCGGGAGCGCATCAGCAGTCGGGGCTGGCACCTTCACTACCATCGCCATGTCCACTTCGTTGTACTCTGCAAACGCTCCCAACTCTGCAGCAGACAGACGAGGTCAGGATTCCTCATTAGACACTTAGCCTTGCGTTTCTACGTACTTCTGTACGCGACGGCGTCGCCCACTTTGACGTTAGAGACCCCCTCTCCGACTTCCAATACGACGCCAACAGCGTCCAGTCCACAGCCGAACGGGGGAGGAAGTGGACCTGTGTACGCTCCGTTAGTGACGTTCACGTCGGTGGCGTTGATACCCACATAGTGGTTCTTCACTACGACCGAATTGGCATGAGCTTTCGGTATTTCGGCTTCCTCGACGATGCGCGTGGCTGCGCGGAAGTCCGTGGACTTAGTGTGCACTTCTAGACGCTTGTAGCTCGGCATGGAAGACGCAAATCCGACAATGAAGATCGCGTCAGTTGAAATGCGTGTACCAAAAGCACGGTACAAATGTGTCGCATGCATCCGTCAATGAAGTGTGCATGCAACCAGTGTTTACTAAACACACGAGCATGTACATATTATAGTATATGGTACAATATTGGTAGCTCCAAAATCGGTGAAGCTAATATTGTAAAAATATTACCTGTAGACCAGTTAATATAAAAAATATCACCTAATATTTTCTTCTGAGACAATATAATATTATTATTAAATATTAACTTAATATTAGTTAATACGATATTATATTTTCAAAGATTACGTAATCGGGCTAGCTCCACCAATCAGATGTCGTTAACGCTCGACTAGCCGAAAGTATTACTAATCAACCGTGAGGGAGGGACAATTTGTAAGAGTGACGGCAAGGTTGGCGTCGTGTATTGGCACTGCTGAGCGCATTAATCTAGCGCCACAGGCAGCAGGTTTATTAGACACACGATGTGGACGAGGAGATCGGTAGAGAACAAGAACAAATGTCTTGATTTCGCTCTATCAGAGTTAAACAGCTGCAAGCGTTTGCAGTTTTCCATCTCGATCGCCTTTGTCTGTGTCACAGTGAGATACTAGAGCAAATTCTTAAAGCCTACTGCTTTTCTAGAACCTGATCGAAAAAGTCAGAGGGTAAGCTGGCAAGAAACGTACTTAAGTGGGAAAATATCATAAAATATCATATAGTATCTAATATTTTTCTGGTCTCCGAGTTAATATAAAAATATTATGTTAACCTTTGCAAAATTTAGCTACTATTACTGTCTAATATCGAAAATAGTACTACTACTATCAAAAATATCATATGATATTTGGTTACCATTAGCCCCTGCGTTAAAGATCGACTAGCTGAAGTATTACTAATCAGCGGTGAGTCCGGGACAATTGTGAGAGTTACTGAGCGGCTGCAGATTAATGGGATGCAAGATACGTACGAGACTATCGGTAGATAACAAGAGCAAATATCATGATTTCGCTCTATCGAGTTAAATCAGCTGCAACCATTTGCTGTTTTCGATCTCGATCGACTTTGAATGTGTCAGTGAAATACTTTAGCCAATCCTCGTCAGTTTTAAAGCCTGCCATCACTTCTTCTATTTTAAGAACCTGACTGAAAGAGTGCTCTAGAAACATACTTAAGTGGGAAAATCGTAAAATACCATCTATAATTTTTTAATCTCTGAGTTAGAATTCAATATAATTTTAGTTTTGTCCTAGCTAATATTGATATTTAAGAAAGAAATAGTACTATTCCTTCAAAAATATTATATGATATTTGGCAACCTCTTGCGTCTTACACATAAAATAATGGAAAGTGACTTGTCAGTTTCTGTCAATCAAGTACACGAGTTCTCTGGCCAACATTCCAAGACTAGATGGCGGAGAACGAATCCCGTTTTACCCTTACGAGCGTGGCCGTCGTGTGTCGCCACTTGCTCGGGATACAAGCGCTTCCACATGTGGTACATCTCATCCAAGAGTTTACGGAGAATACATCACAACGGGCGTTGTTGGGTGTGTTGGAAGAAGGGAACTATCATCTATTCACCCGAGTACTTCACGCTGTGGACGAGAGTTTAAACATGATTCATCACGAGAAGCTGCGCCAGTATCGATATGCCATGCAGCTGGTTCCATGCAAAATGACTTTGGAGGAAGGCGCGTTGGGGGCGATGCAGCAGTTATACGATCGATACTCCGGTGCTCTGGACGACGAGGCAGCCAGTTATATCGCTAAAACTGCAGAACTGCCAATGATGAAATGGCTGTACAAGGTTAAACCTCGACTCTTCAAGGATTTTCCAGCTTGCAAGGGTCACATTTTCATGCACGCCTCGCTGAAGGGTCGAGGCGATGTCATTCGCTGGTTGGTGAAGCTTTTTCCTGATGCTGTGTGGAGTCTAGTCAACGCGGCTCGAGGTGGCCATCTGAAAGTACTGAAGTGGCTGACGAAACGTACAAACTGGGATGATAATTCGGTAAGCGATGCATTGCAGAGCGCAATCGAGGAAGATCACCTAGACACCGCCAAATTTCTTTTACAGTCTAAACCTGGCAGAGATCAAGAAGTCTCCGAATATGAGACTTGAATCACTCGAATGAGCCATGATCCGATCGAAGTTTGGAGTCACAAAGCTTTGTGTTGTATTACTGCGAAGACAAGGAAGACTCGATTGCTGCAGTTGCTGCACACTCCACCATCCCGAGTTTTTCTCCAATGAGTTGATGGCTGTTGCAGCCGAGAATGGAAATCTGGAGATAATAAAATTTCTTCATCAAAATTGTCGACACGGATGCACCTCGAGGGCAATGAATTCAGCCGCAAAAATGGGCCATCTAGAAGTTGTGCAGTGGCTACACAACAACAGAACAGAAGGATGCACTAGTGCTGCAATGGACGAAGCTGCTAGAAATGGCCACTTGGATGTGTTAGAGTGGCTCCACGCTAATCGAAGCGAAGGATGCACGCCACAAGCGATGAAAAACGCAGGAAGGTATGGGCGCATGGGGATTATGAGATGGTTGCACGAAATATTTGATCTTAAGCTACCAACAAACTACGCGGACAGACTAGCGTCTCTTGGTTGCTTGGAACTTTTATCATGGTTACACTTTAGCGGCAAAGGGCAGTGGTCTAAAAGCACGATGGACGCAGCAGCAGGTCGTGGACATCTCGACGTCGTCAAGTTTTTGCATGAGAATCGACATGATGGTTGTACCAAAGAGGCCATGAATACGGCAGCACGGGAAAATCACCTGGAAGTGGTCAAGTTTCTGCATGGAAACAGAAGGGAAGGGTGCACGAAAGCAGCGATGAACGCAGCAGCGAAAAATGGCCACTTGGAAATGGTGAAATGGCTTGTTGAGAATCGACGTGAGGGCTGTACGAAAAGTGCACTGCCTGCAGCAGCTCTTGGCGGCCATCTGAAGATCATGAAGCTGCTGCATGCGAACTACAACTTTGACTGGTCCCATAAGGCGATCGACGACGCGTCGTCGGCAGGACACACGGAGGTCGTGAAATGGTTGTATTATCGCTTAAACCAGACACTTCACAGTAAGTTCGCTGTTTCTGCTGCTCGCCACGATAACCTCGGCGTTTTGGAATTTATTGACACGGTATCAGATTTTGCGGCCAATACGTCCGTCTACTATGTTGGATGCGGAAATGGGAATCCCGAGGTGGCGAAGTGGTATATTGACCACCACGGAAACCCCCGCAAGCGCAAGCGGTAGGGGCGTCCCAAGGAGGGAGGTTTACTCTCGACGGCCGGATTTGATAACGCTAATTCATAAAACGAAAATTGAATGGGTTGTGGTACATCCGATTAATCACATGATCGCTGTGATTTTTCTATGCAAATTAACCGGACGACCCTCGAGGGGGACTTCTGTACGTAAAAATACTCATCATTCACGATGCTTATTCTAGCTGAAATCACCGTAAAGGAGCACAACAACCTTAAAATTGACAAAGCGCTCAGCGGCAAAAACCTGGAAAATACTGAGCAACAAGAACATGAAGAAGAAGCAAATTATCCACAAAACCCTCAACAGTAAGACTCAGCTGTCCCAGTTTTAAACGTTTTAAAGTGTTTATCGGTCCGAACGTGGCCGACTTGTTCCAGACTGCGGTCTCGTTTTATTCTTGATCTTGTTCTCACAGAGCCGTGTTTCATGGAGAAGCTCTGGATTATACTACGGTGTGTAGGGCGGTTGTCTCGCCACTTTGGGAGAAGGTGGTGCTTGCATAAAAGAAATGGCTGCGCAAATACAATACTGCTCGTTAAAAAAAGTTTCTGAAGAATAAATCAGAAATATAAGAAAAACTGTTGATTTTTTTCAGCTACAAGCGAGGTTGTTATTCCGACGATGGTTCCAATCCAATGCTACCGAAGAATAGAAAAAGAATGAGCGCAGTAATGGCTGTGAGGATGGTGCCCTTGTAGAGTGCTGCCGCGTTCGGGTTTCTGTCAATAATCGTAGCAACTCTGCGCTTGATGTTGCTGTTTGTAAGCGAGATTCTTACTACTGAGAGCTTTGTGGAGATTTTTGTCACTGAGCATCTTGTTCAAGTTCTTGTTGCTTAGAATTTTATCAGCTTCTTGTCGCTGAGGGTTTTGTCGATGTTCTTGTTACTGACTGCTTGTGCGATGTTCTTCTCGTTGACGGCTGATAGATTCGGTGTAAAGAGGTTATCGACTCTCGACGCGATTCCCCTCTCTTCGGTGTATTTTATCTCCGTTCGAGTATCGACAACCCTGAGATTGTGCGTGTTATCATCGCCAATAACACTTTTGCTGCGCTCAATCTCTTGTTCATGGTTGGCGCTTGCTATCTTTGCGCAACATACCGCTAGAATACAAAACAGCAACGCCAGAAAACTAGTTGAGCGCATTCCAATTATTAACATCGATCTTCAGGTCCTGCGTGGTAATCGAAATGAGAAGGTTTGAGCTAATTTTGCGTAGAGAAATTCATACCACGAGAGTGTTGTCGATCTGTCGAAGTGTATGTTGAGTACTGGGCCATTATACTAATATTAAATTTAAACCATCTGCGAACCAGAAGTGATCTGTTCGAGACAATCTAACGAACACTGCACTGTACAGTCTGTAGCTAGGATGGTAGCAACACATTACTACTTGTTGAGCATGTAGTACTTTGTTTTTAGCAGCTACTGTAGTAGTAAGGGTAGTAATTACTCATACAATACATGGTACTACAGTAGTTGGAGCCTGACTTGCTACTTTTCAAAACTTTATTGTAGAAATCGAACATTCGTGTTTTGGAAAATAAAAAAGTCTGATAATAGAATGCACTACCTCGTTTGTGGCCCACATTGATATAGTACACCAGTGAGATTATCTACTCGAGCTTGACGACCAGCTTGCCGATGTTCTTGCGCGCATACATGTAGTCAATCGCCTCTGGGATGCTCTCCAGACCGCGGAACTCGGTCGAGTCCACTCCTGGGCTCAGCTTGCCCTCTGCCATCAGCTTGAGCAGCCGCTCGATGTGCGACGGGATGAACTTGTCGTGGTTGTGCAGAAGGAAGCCACGCACACTCGCCGACTTCATGAGCAGCTTCGGGTTCAGCTGATTCACCAGCATCGGCTCGGCCGACTTGTCGCCGTGGTAGCCCGAGATGTAGCCAAACACAATCACTCTTGCGTGCACCGCCAAGTTGTCGGTCACAGCCTTGAACATATCGCCACCGACGGTCTCAAACACGAGGTCGATGCCCTTCGGATACTCCTTCTTAAGCACTGCACCCACGTCTTCCTTCGTGTAGTTAATGACACGGTCACAGCCCAATTTCTTCAGGTGACCCGCCTTCTCGTCCGAGCTGCACGTGCCGATCACGTGGTTACCCGCGAGTTTGGCCAACTGCACGACGTACTGCCCGGTGCCTCCAGCAGCAGCCGATACAAACACCGTCTCATTCGTTTTCATCTCTCCGATCTGCTCCAAGGCGATAGACGCCGAGATGCCGCCCACCGTCATGGTCACTACAGCGGGGGACAGTTTCGGTGTCTTGATGAGGTTAGCCGAGGGCACTTCCACGTACTCGGCGAAAGCTCCGAACTTCTGATACGCCACGGCGTCACCTACTTTGACGTTGGTGACTCCATCGCCAATAGCGTGCACGATGCCTGCAGCCTCGAGACCGCAGCCGAACGGAGGCGGCAGTGCACCCGTGTAGGCGCCGGCAGTTAAGTTGATATCCGTGGCGTTGATACCCAAAAACTGGTTCTTAACAACGACGTTGCTGGCTGAAGGGGTGGGGATTTCAGGGACGTCGACGATCTTGGTGGCAGCACGGAAGTCCTTGGACTTGGTGTGCACTTGGACAGACTTAAAGGACGGCATGGTTGCTAGGTGGGAAGTGAGCTCTTGCACTCAGATTGTAGAATGACGTCAGTGAAGAGGTGCGACCAAATCGAGAAAAAAGTGTTGATGAAACAAAATGCTGGACTAAAAATGAGACAAACGGGTCGGAATGAAAACCCGGGTTTGTTTGATTGGGAGTTTGTAAGTGGACGAGAACAGCTGGTTTTGTGATTTGTTAATCGGCATGTCGGACGTCAACACTCCGATTAAAAAGTTGGTGAAAGAGCTCAGCGTACGATGACAAGGGAATCGCATGTTCTCATCGTACGCTGAGTCTTAAAGGGATTTTGTTGCTGACTCGTATTATAGTAGCTGTAGTCACGGTAGGGCTGACGAGACTCCAGGCTGGAGTCCGCTGATTGGCTTTAGATCTGATGCAGTCCATACGAAGAAGCTGTGCGTGATTCTCTACCTGTAAGCTTAAATGAAACAGGGCATCATATTTAGGTGGCGGTGTGATGAACACCGGGTCGAAACCGTCACTTATTATAGCAAACGTGAGTTGTAGGTAA
This sequence comes from Phytophthora infestans T30-4, assembly GCF_000142945.1. Taxonomy (NCBI): domain Eukaryota; phylum Oomycota; class Peronosporomycetes; order Peronosporales; family Peronosporaceae; genus Phytophthora; species Phytophthora infestans. The sequence goes on from NW_003303727.1 coordinate 385,948, forward strand.
TCTCCACAGCCTTTGTTTGAGTTGACACTGTCAATACGGGAACGAGCGTTGAAAACGTCACGCTTCGTCACCTACGCTAGCATTTAGTGTCAAGGTGACCAAGCCTGAAGAAATATGTTAGGAATCGAATCTTTGCTAATTGCACAATAGCACACAAGTATCCTCTTTGCAGGACATTTTTGTAAAAAAGCTTGACTATGGGACCGCTGGTTGGAGATCTGCTTGTCATAGTCATACTCGATACTCAGATGCTGCAATAAAGAAATTTTTAAAAAGATATTCCGAAGCTCCCTTAGATTTACGCGAGACAAAAAAATAGAGAATGCTTGCACATACCGAGTTGATCCATGAAATACCCACACCAAGCCTTGTAGATCTCTGGTTCACTTGTAAACTTCCCGCCGTTCGCCTCACTCTCTTCCCGGGCAGCGACGATGTTTGAGCGATTCCAGCGAGTGGAGGCATCCGACAGGAGCTCGTACTTGAGTTCGGTCAAGTTCTCTCGGCCCGATACCTACGAAGAGCTGCCTTCTTCTCGCGTAGAAGAAGGTCGTTACAGCAACGACGGAGCTTTACGTGATGGTGGAGCTCCGAGTCTGTTCTCCACCGAATCCTGTGGCTTGTTAGCACAATACGCCGCAGTAGGTTTGATGATGGGGGCGCTGCCAAGTGCCGTCACGCCGTTCCTGGGCTACTATCTCAACATGGAAGGCCAAGTCACGACCTCAGCCCGAGCGTTGCTTGGCATCCCGTGGTCAGTCAAAGTTTTTATCGGGATTGTCTCGGACTGTTTCCCTCTTTGTGGGTTCCGTCGTCGTCCCTTCATGATCATCGGCTGGATGCTCTGCACCATTTGCCTCGTTGCTATGGCTACATTCCCTCTGGATAAACCCTACTTCCCTAACGCTTCATGGAGGAAGATCAAGCCAAGTGATTATACAGCTGATGAAGTCTCCGCTATTAACTACCACGCTCCCTCTACGGGAGGGAAATACGTTGTCTTCATGATGTTAGCGACATTGGGCTACGTCATCGCTGACGTGGCTGCAGACGGTGTCGTGGTTGAGTATGCTCAACGAGAGCCTATCGCGATTCGAGGACGGACCCAGACTGCGATCTACACTGTTCGTAGTATCTTTAGTATTTTCGGGAGTGTCTTGGTGGGCTTCGGCCTCAGTTCACCACCGTACGGAGGGGACTTTAGCTTCGGGGTCAGCTTTCCGGTGTGTATTTTGATACTAGCAATCTGCTGCGTGCCTGTGGTCCCAGTGACTTGGTATTTCGTCAAGGAAAAACAAGTGACTAGGCCAGATTTGCGACAGTATATGGGTGTTCTGTGGGAGTCGCTACAGAGTCGTGCCGTCTACCAAGTCATCGCGTATAGCTTTTTCTCGGGGGTATTCGGGGGTATCAGCTACGTGGCGTCTGACCCAGTTACCATGTATTGGGCTCGAGCTACCAGTTTCAACATCTCAGTATCTCAGGTCATCGGATCTGGCGTGACAGCCGTAACGCTGGCGCTAATGGGACGCTACGGACTGGACTGGGACTGGCGTCGTGTCGTAGTCATTACAACGATCGCTGTGGTTGCGCTTGACGCCGTGTGTACAATGCTCACTACGTGGGCTGTCGTGCGTAACCAGTGGTTCTGGCTCGGATTACCAATTGTCGAAACTATTCCATCAAGTGTCAACTTCATCGTCTCGAGCTTTGTGGTCGTGGAGTTGGCGGACGAGGGAAACGAAGCTGCTATCTATGGTCTTTTGACGACGGTGGGTAACCTCAGTAACCCATTCTCAGCGACAGTCACCAAGGCTATCAACGAACCGTTTGCTGTTAGCAACCGAGATATCCTGAACGACTCGCACGCTACCCGTCGCGATGTCACCATTGTTGTGCTCATTTCGTACGCGAGCAAGCTGCTGTCGCTGTCGTTTCTTGTCTGGCTGCCGAGACAGAAGGCTGAGACCCAAAGGCTGAAGCAAAGTGGCAGCCGCAGCAGGTTGCTGGGTGGGGTTACAATTGCGTACTGCTTGTTCGCGTTAACATGGTCACTCCTTATCAACTTGTTGGGTATTTTTGAAAGCACGAGATGCCTGAAGATTGTAGGAGGATGCTAACAACATGTTACTCTGGCAGAGGGATGCTTTAATTCACCAATTCGTAGCTCGAAGAACTATTGTTACTATTAAATACATGTAGAGGATTGGGTTGGAGGGAAAGGCAGTAACGTATTACAACATTTAAAAGTGAAATCCAATGGGCACTATAATAAGATGCTACTGAAGTAACTGTTAAAGCAACTGTATCGGTAGAAAAAAAAAAACGGCTTGACGACAGCTTACTCTACATGTCTACTAAGGTGCCAACAGTGAAAATTCCACTATTTAGGTCGTCAACCATGCTTCTTTCCTTTACAGCTTCAGCTCCAATTACCACTCTCAATTGAAATACGTGCTCTAGAGAAGTATACCCAAAGTGCCGACATACACCAACAGATTCTGCAGCAGCTCATATTGCATTGTGTAAAGCAGCTACCTCTTGCAGGAACGTCAACTTCAAACATGTTAAGCTCGTCGTACCCACCTCCCACCAACCCGAGCACCAACGTTATCTTCACTGGAGATAACGTTGGCCAGCCTGGATATTCTCCGAACTGTTTACGCACCAACATTTTTTACACTAACTGTGTCACCATGTCTCTAACAAAAATGCAAAGTGAAGGAATGTGGCCAAGTCTCACCCCACCCCATCAATACTTAGGAAATATCACAATAATCCAAAATTTCGTGGCCGTGGAAATGTCATCCACATCATAAAACTGAGAACGATCTGTTTCTTTGACATATTTACCTACGTACTGCGCTTTATTTATCTTCGTAACTGTAGCAGATCAAGGGATTGTAGCTGTTATCGACAGTTGGATCGGACATGCCTGACCGAACAAGACAGTGTGTGCTGCCGTCGGACACGTGAATGCGCATCCACCGCTTGCGCATTCGCCAGAGGAGTCGTTCTCAGTCCCCTGCATGGCAAACGAGGTTCAGTAGACTTGGCTAAGACACTCAATCAACTCACTTTTGATTTTGCTTTCAACGGAATGGACAGCAAGTCAACTTTAGCAGCTTCAAGTCCGTCATATCTGGCACGACTCAGCACGACGCTGACGGAGACGTCGTTATGGCTGTGAGCCAGCCGGTGTTTGAGCTCGTCCAAGCCCCGAAGATCGAGGATTGGAGCCAGGCAGAAATCGTCGGTCTAAAAACATGTTTTGACAAAATTCTATTTTTCCAAGGAGGCATGATTCTCTGAGGCACGTCGCTCGGTAAGTTTCTTACATCTGAATGCACTAATCGAAAGGGTAGATCATGCTCTTTCCAATGGCCTAAATCGCGATTCGTACTTAGTTTTGTAATCATCTTTTCGTTTGACACCGTATATTCTGATGATGTACCTGGCATACCCCGCCGCCCGTCTGGTGAGACGTAAACCCGGTCTCAATAAATCTGCGGGGTAATATCATTGTACACACTAACTTCTGGCAACTAAACAAACTATATCTTAAGTTTTGTGATGAAAAGTACCTTGTGTCCATCACCATCCCTTCCTCATTGACAAATCATCGACATTTTGTACCTGTGCACTCTTTATATTTAGGGCTATTAATAAATTTAGAGGTTGCATTTGACACCCTGGTATGAGTAGCGTCCACTAATAAAAACATTAACGAGTACAATAACAAAAAGCGCGCGCCTTCTTTACGCCCGAACGGAGCTAATGAAAATTTTATATCATACGATATTTTTGATAGTAGCTATATTATTTCGATATTAAGTAGTAATAGTAGCTATTATTTTTTAAAAGCTAATATTATATTTTTTTAAAATTAGCTCAGAGATCTGAAAAATATTAGGTGCTAGATGAAATACTCCCTCTTAAGTACGCGGCGAAGCTATCGGCAGATTACAAGAATAAGGTATTAATAAGCCATCGGTTCACAGAGGGTAAGGTGGTCAGAAACGTACTTAAGTGAAAACATATCAAACAATATCAAATATTATCTTAAATTTTTCAAATGTCTAAGTTAATATTAAAGTGTTTTGCTAATTTAATATAGACTGAGTTACTATTGATATTTAATATCTAAAGTATTACTATTACTATTGGAGGTCCTCCAATCCAAGTACATTTATGTCTGACTACCCCTACCCGCTTTTAATAAATAAGTCTGACTACCCTCAATAACTAAAACCAATTTCTCTATTAAATACCTCCACTTTACCTAAGTACTGTAAAACAACACAAAATTTGTGTTGTTTTACAGTACTTGGAGGTCAGAGCTGACTTTACTGATATGAACCAATCATCGTCGCCGACGACCTGGAATCTGGGATTTCAGCTTTTTTTTGCAGATCTGATTAGTTTAAACAATCCTCTTTCCAAGCAGATCATCGGACAACATCCCTTCAAATGCGTATTTTTTTACAATATATTTGAACCAGAGCACCTAGATCAATTGGAGACAAGAAACTGCCGATCGAATTTCTTTTGTTAAAAATAAAACAAAAAATAATCAGTTTACTGTCCTTTATCTTCTTTGAAAAAGAAGAGTGCGGTCGTGAACAGCATGTCATCTGTTAAATGTCTTTCATTTTTAACTTCACTTTTAATCACACAATTACCGAATTTCTTGTGTCACAACTCACTCTTAGGTGGATATGGTTGCTTCTGATATGTCCCCATGAAGATCGGCAGAGGGTTTGGTATTATGTTAAAATGAAACGTAGCTGTCCTACCAATCCATTCAGTTCGGCGGGGTCCACATAATCTTTTGCATTGTAAACAGCTCTCTTTGAAGCTACTACTGGTACTGCTATGCACCCATCTATGTGTACAGTACATGCATCTTTTCCGGTTGGTATCCAGTCTGCAATTTACCATCTTAAGCCACAGTGGACTAACATCGAAGTTGAAACACAAGCTAACCAACCATGCGACACTGGAATGCAATGTTAATTGCAGCAATTTTCCTTTCGTGTCTGTCGTTCTCTGTGGCGATAGACTCAATAGAGCGGCTGAGGACATCTACAACGGCTGAAGTGGGGGAAGGAGAGAGGGCAATTATCGGTTTGGATAAGATCGCTGATAGCTTAAGCGATGTTGGCGTGTCTGGAGTGTTGTGGTTTTGGCTGTTATTTCAGAAGAAAACTGCTGATGATGTTTTTGCGTATCTGAAGCTGTGGGAAACGCCCTTTCCGATAAGAAATTGTATACTTTTAGCAAATACGTGGACATTGTCAACACAAAATACCCAGAAAAGAAGATGTCGGTGCTCGGAATGCTCACGGCAAAATATGGGGAGGTTGCAGTTGCCAAAGAGCTTGTGACTGCGAAGCGGTTCGCCCTATCCAAGGATATTGCTACTAAGCTGCAGACGGAGCAGTTGCGCGGGTGGCTGAATGGCGAAAAGCCTGCCAAAGATGTTTTCACGTTACTTAAGATAGTTGATGACGATGTCGCGTTTGCGATAAGTCCAAAGTTGGAAACGCTGGACGAATATATCAAACTGCTCAATGCTAAGAGCTCGCAGCACAAAACAGACTTGTTTAAGACGTTACGGGACGGTTTCGGAGGTGAAGACAAATTTGCAGTCGTGGTTTCGAAAGCTGTGGCGAATGCTCCAACTGCGTCTAAAGCAGGGCATGGGAAATACAATACCCAGTGTTATTTTGCGTGAATCACATCCGTAATAAAGACTACAATACCTGGCAACACAATAATAATCACTGCAATAATCACAATATATTGCTATCACTTAGTCTTCGATGCAACCGAGAAGGGTGGAGCAGTTCCACATACGGCGATTAGCACGAAGAAACATGGCCGTTTCAAAATTAGCTGGTAAAGTAGATGAACGTAGCGATGTAAAAACAAGCTTACACTCAGAGAAAAGTCTCTCGCACGTGTTGCTTGTCGGAGGAGCGCAGAGCAGGAGAGGATCATACTCGACAGACGCCTGCGATGCAAGCCGCGGCTTCTTGGCTTGCCGGAGGATGGAGGTCGTGAAGTCCGCCGCAGTCGGCACTTCCTCTTGTGCGGTAGACGGAGATAAAATAAAACTGTCGACTGCATGTAATTCATCCGCGGAGAGGGGTAGGTCGTTTTGCAGCTTCACTACTTCACTATTGCAGACTCGAAATGGGGCGAGTGAACAATCTGAGCTGTTGGCGCTAAGTAGTTAGCCGTGACAGGATACTTAGCAGCACACGCATCAAACAACAGGCGCACCTCGGCAAGCGTGCATGACTCCGCTTGATTTTTTCACACACACTGTCCAGCTCACGAAGCTTGTCCAATACATCTCTAACGCGGCGGTGCGCATGTCCACGAGGCACAAACTCTTCAACAGCCTCCACCGTCAGGATCGCATCACGGATCTTGCAATATCGGTCAATCATCTGGAATGTAGACGACCAGCGCGTAGTGTTTGCCTTAACAGGCTTGTAGTTGGTCGCCTTTGCCAGTGCAGTAGCATTTTTGACATGACGCAGCTGAATCATCAGGTTTTGAATCAGATCTATCTGAGACTGATAATCCTGTAGAAATCGATTCACCGCGAGGTTAAATCGATGACTTGCACAGCCAATGAGGGGGACGCCCATTCGTGTAGCCATACTCTGATTGGTTGCACAATTGTCCCCCACAACATAGCGCACCATCTGCAGGTTCTTCTCGTACACGCTCAGTACGGTGGATATATGATCCAGGTGGGCTTCAGCTGTCTGGCCGTCTTCCATTGGCGAAAGCGCAAGAAGGCGCTGGTGGCGCACACCATTGTAGACGTAGATCGCGTAGATGCCGAGGAAGGGAAGTGAGTGACTAGTCCAACCGTCGAACATTAAAGCAAAGGAAGTTCCCATCTCCTTTGCAATGATTGCTCCAACGGCTAGAGCCACATGACGCATGTACCGCTTCAGTGTCTTGGTAGTCGTAGGCTTCATTGTAACTACAGCACGCGTAGCCTTGTTTTCCACTTCAGTGATTGGTAGATTTCTCTCGATCACCCATACCATCCATTGGTAGATATTGCGCGTCACATCGTCCACAAAACCAAACGTGGTAAGTGCTGGCGTCTGCGTGGCATGAAGTTCTGCAAACCCAGCAGCATACCCAGCGTGCTTGCTGTTAAGGTGGCTGAGGAGGTTGCTGTACCCCGTGCCGGGCGTCTGCTTCCGAGGAAGCCCACAGGATTTACACTCAAAGCGACCTTCACCGAGGTCGCTGAAGTAAAATGCGCAGAGTTGACGGGAGGTCATCGTGGGTAGCGTGGTGGGTAGCGTGGCTAAGAGTGGTGGCTTGTTCTCTAAAGAGAAAATTGAGAAGTGGGGAGTGTGTGAATCAAAGCGCGCAGGTGTATTTGCAAGGCAGTAGAGAACTGTTGGTTGTCAGCGCTCCTGGAAATGGTTGGAAGCGTGTAAAATATTGTATTATTGTGTACAGTTATGTATTATATTTATCTTGGAAAAATCAATAGTAAGTTGCTCCGTAAATATAATACCCGTAATATTGTTATTATACTTTTTTTCCCATGCCCTGGTCCAAAGAAGCGCTCGAATTCCAGGAGATGATGTTTAAGCGGTGGGTCGCGAGCGACTATGATCCCATGACTGTTCTTACAAAGGTGTTTTATGTTCCAGAGAGCAATTTAGCTTCTGCTACGAGTGAAATGAGACTAGTCGCAAACCAGTATAGACCGGTTTTTAGCAGAGCCAACGGTATCGAGGTGCCCAGCGTTAATCCTCGACAGCTGACGACATTCATAGCAAAATACGAACGATAACAGAAACATTTAAGAATGCCACTTGCTAGCTGATAAACGATTTTTTTTACTACTCGATATTAATAGGGCATTCCTACCAAGAATGATCAATACTTTCGTGCGATACCCGGTTGCACGCAATCTAAACATAGTTTATCCGCACTATTTTAGTGTACAACAACAATTTGACGACTAGTACCGTGATAATCCGTTGGGCCCTCGTTCTTCGGTATCCCCAGTACGTATGCGTTTCTATTAATAATGAAGAGAACCTTGTGCACGAAGCGACCTCGAAGAGGGGGGAGTGTACACAAGCTCTACTTGAACTGTATCAAAACGTAATCAAGTGGAACAGTAAACTTGATTTCCTCCCAGGTTACATGTACCGACATGTACGGCTGATAGCATACAGTAATTTGCAGCACAATAGCTGACACGTCAACAAACGGATGCACGTAACCGACTACATGTACCGACTTGTTTACACTAAAAGATACCAAGGCTTGGTCACCAAGCCATTTCACAATTTGTCTATTTTTTTAGATTTTAAACGATATTTAAATTTTGATTTTGCTAATATTAGCTGGTTACGTACACCAGTAACACATGACAGTAAGGCCTGGAGCCCACCCAGGAGGTATGTGTAAAACAACCCCTGTACCGCCCCTCCTAAGTGCCCGGACCGATCGACGATTGAAAAGGCACGACGGCTTTAGTTCGGAGGAGAGAGGTTTCAACGCCATGAGCATTACTGAAGTGTTTAAGGTTGGCGGCAAAAGCTCGACGATCTGACTCTAGAAATTGATTACGGAAATAGAGATTCAACTAGGTACCGTAAAAATCGGCCCCAGTGCGACATCGATTTTGGTCAAAGTCAAGTCAAATATAAAATCATCAAGTTTTATTCAATGGACCCTTTTGATGACATCCGTCCTAAGCAGGTCTTTTAGAGATCTGTCTCTGGAGAATGTGCCATCAATAAAAATGGGAACGTCGCACTAAGGCCGATTTTTACGGTACTCGGAGTACGTTAATCCAAACTGACCTTTTTTACTCGATAAAAGTTTTGACGAGAAGGAAAGTATCTTAATATTAGTAGTGAAAAACATTAAGATGTAACATGCGTTCTTAGCAACACAATGAAAGATGGTACTCAGATGTTGGCGAAATTCACCGTCGCTGTCTATATTCTATAGGGGAAATGTGATTTTGCCCCATTATCAACCGCGGAGCGCCACCCCACGCAAGGGGCGCTGTCTGTGTACGCGTTAGCTAGAACTAGTAGGCAGCGACGATCAGCACACACGTAATATATTGTCACACAAGCGGTTAATAAAAGTTGTGGGCCCTGGGGACTCATATTGCGTCTTGAATAGCCATTCTAGAACTTACTGCTAGAAATATGATGTTTATAGCTTCGTAGTACGTTTATGATAATTTTACTTACAAGATTTTTTGCGTAGTAAATGTCTTTCATATTTTTGCGTGCAATCGTTTGTAGTAGTAGTACACGTAATTATTAAATTAGCGTTAGATAAAAAATACTACTAATACTAAATACAACAAATTTTTATTTCTATAGTGGCCTCCCACCCTACACGCACACAGGCCACTCCGTCGCCGCGACCAAAATAGCATATTCCTTTGTATTTGCGCGCGTAGTGTGCGACCCTAAGAGCATGTGCACCCTTACGAACACAATACGTAGGGTACATTAAACGCACTGAGCCCGGGTTTGTCATTGAATGAGCGCGTAGGCAAGTGATTAAGCAAGAGCACGAAGCGTGGAAGAACACCAAACCAGACTATGTACACGACGGAGTAGAAGTAGCAACATGAAATAAGGAAGTCCACGGACGATGAAAAAGGACTGAGTCTTTGTTGACTGCGCAGTTTTATGCAAAGCACGAGCCACGGCAGTCATTAAAAACACAGAATGACACCTATTTACGGAAGCGGATGAGAGATATAATGATTCTCCACATGCTGAAAAGCACGGGCCACGAAATAGCGCGCACGTTCGAAGCCAACGTAGAGCGCGTAGAGTGCACGGAAATAAATTCTCTCATAGCGTCACGGTAGTGCATGGAGCACGGTCGACGAACCAGGCATTAAGCCGCGGGGGACCATAGACGTGAGATCATTGAGCCTTGCAGCAGGCTACCAGGGTAGAACCAAAGCTCACCGAGCCACGGAGCACGATATTACGGCAGCGCACGATAAAGCAGACGACAGACCAAACGCGATACCACAAGATAACACGATGGTATGGACGGTTACCCAACCACTAATCCATGATACAACATCCAGCCACTGGCGCTACAGACGGGATATCACCGAGCCACGGAGGGCGATGCATGTAGAAGGGCGCATTCCCCGAACATCTGATACCAACGAGGTTATAAAGTACGACTAAGTGGTTTTTCAAGCCGTCATACACAGGGAAGAGGACACAGACAACCATTGTATACCGCATCAGTGTCGATTCACATCAACGCACACCCAGACGAGTTGCGGATCCTGAGGGGCGTGTGATTGTCATTACTGTATCGTGTAGTGTAGCGACAAAGTGTAGTTCCGTCACCTGTTCTAGCACTCTGCAACTTCCAGTTTTTTTGCATATATTGTAGTATACTACTGGGTGGAAGTGATGCATCAGACGAACAAAGCGATGTATATATCGGACTTGAAGAAACGTACCGAGTCGAACAAACTATTTACACTGCATGATTAAATCACATGTTTTGGCATAATTTTCTTCATGATGCTTGTGGACAAAGGGAATACGCCAAAATTTGGGACCAGCAGGCTGTAGACGTCAATGCTTGAGGAAACCATTCGGGCATATACACAGAGATGACGCTTGGGTGGAAGTGCCGCATCAGGCGAACAAAGCGATGCATTTTTCGTGTAATGGGCCTACTTTAAGCCCACTGTAGACGTTAGCGCACGTGTATGAGATAAAGTTTCGTTTCACTTAGTTTAACAATACTTTCGTCCGAAAGTAAGTATTTAATTAAATAGAAAAACAAAGCCCATTTCCAGTAAAATGAGAGCGGTGTTTTTGTTTGTTTGGGCTTCCTTCGAATCCATCCAAGCTAGAACTACTAGAGCTGGATAGGGTCTTGCATGTGCAATACGGTAGGTTCATCGAGCCATGCTTTTCGGTCGTGACTTGATACGGATTACCAGCTAATTGGCCACAATGGATTTGTCGAATACAGCACAACAGCGTACCGTGAACAGTACCTGGTTTCGGCGCAGCAAGTCATATAGCACTTTGTGCCGTACATGGACGGCTTGTCCTTATTGTAGACGGACATCGGATTGTACTGGCTGCAATTCGGAATGGTATCTTCATCAAAGCGTACTCGTGGACCCAGCCGGAATCCGCGGCGGAATGTCTTCTCGATTGTCTGCAGAATGGGTCGAACTTTCCAAGCTTTGTCAATCAAACCGGTTTGACTGTTATTGCTGGTAAAGTGAAGAAAACGCGTGATCGTCTTGAATGTCATGCTTCATCTACAGACCAAATGTTTGACGAGGAACGGCTCAATCTTTCCGCGATGACCAATGACCGCTCAACCCGTCTTTGTGTCCACAAAGTGTGCGAGCCACCAGCAGACCGATAACATGAATAACCTCGTGAACTTTGACGGCCTTCGTTTTTCAAGCTTCCGAACCATGTCAGCAAGGTCGACGACATAATTCTGCGGGTCCTTCTAACTCCCGTTCTCGTTGATTATGAGCAATCCCAGGGATGCACTCAAAACGATACGCCTCTGTCTCCTCCGCGATTTTCATCCGCCGCTTCTTTGAAAGAAAATAAAATAAAATTTCAATTGGCGATTCAGCATACACAGCTGCTGATCGAGTCGGCCCACATGAACCACCGTACAATTCAGCTACATCCAGCTTCACATCACCTACAGTGAGTACGGTACAGAGTTAGACTGTACATTATTAGTAAATTCTGTTTAAAACAGACTTTACGCCATGGGCTTCATCGTAGATATCCCAGCGTGAATTACCCAATACGCGCATCTCATCGTCGTCCTGCTCGAAAAGAACGCTCTCATCTTTAAATTGGGGATCTGATTCAATGTCACTCTCGTAATCACCGAAGTCATTTCCTTGTTCCTCAAATGCACTTTCGTCATCTTCGAGGTTATACTCGTCCAAAATTGGCTATTGATATTGTCCGACGCGGTAGGTTCAAATAGGGCCTCTGACCGGAAAGCGGCTAAGAATTCTTCGCCGTCAAAGTCATCCAATGTGTCAGACCTTTCATCAGGCTTGGTATACACCTCGGATTTTGCAGTGTCGGAGTATTCTTTATCATCCGGAATATAGACTTAATCGCTAACGACGTGTTCTGTATAGTCGGGAACCGGCTTATCTTGAGCGGACGGTAGCGCTCCATCCTGCACCTCAGACGTCTTTTCGCGAGAGGAAGAGGTCGAAGACAGCACCAAGCCCAGCGAGGGAGCTGGTACTTGCCTACGTAAGCCACTTGCTTCCCCATCGGCGGCCTCTGAACAGAGCTCAGTCTCGGGATGCCAACTTCCACTGGAAGATGAAACAGACCGGCTTGGCGCGCATACTTCATCAGACTCTCCTCGCCTGTAATGCAATATTCTGTTAGCAAAAGGTAATGTATCTGTTCATCAATACTGTAAAGCATACCGACAAAATAGCCGACGCCATTCTTGTCTGCGCGTAGTCCGCAAGACACGCCTGGTTTGACGTAAGAGTGGTGGCTGCTATGACCCGAGGGATTTCTCGGCTTCCATCTTTCCTTGACCAACTCGCGCCACAGCGCCTTGAAGGGTCTTTCGCCGGGTCCGTTCATCTCGTCTTGCAGAAACTAAAAAATGAGTGGCAACGAGGGGGAAGTGGTGCCATTGATTTAGAATTTCAAGCCTCTGGGTCATTTATATTGTATTTTCTATGGCGGTCGAATAATGCCCGTCAATCTTCCCTTCTCTTCTTAATCCAAAGCGATAAGTTGACCAAACCCCACTTTTACAAATACATATACGGAGGACTGGACTCCTTCTGTTATAACGATATCTCTGTAAAATGCAGAATATCGTCTTAGAAGGGTAAAGAGACCTAGCAATTTGCAAGGTTTCACCTCCTGATGGCAATGTTGCCTGTTGAAACCATCTCATCTCAACATAGTCTTAGTTGTTTGTGGTGCTAGACGCCAGCCGCTAGCTCACGCTTGCATAGAACCGTAGTCGGCAAGGTTTCACCCTGATGTGGAGAACAACCTTCCTAAAGCGAGTCGCTCAATGTTGCCTGTTGACACCATATCATCTCAACATAGTCTTAGTTGTTTGTGGTGCTAGACGCCAGCCGCTAGCTCACGCTTGCATAGAACCATAGTCGGCTACGTCGTAGCCGCGCCTCTATCTAACTAGAATATCCTAGAAAAAGCACGACCCCAACGCTCTCTCCGCAAAATTGGCGGTGTAGTTGTTCGTGGCGTTAGCGCTGCCGCTACCGAAGAGCATGGGCGTGCACGAGCGTACAGGGGGCGCGAACTTGGTGATGCATGCGGGTGTGGTGGTCGTCTAGGCGCGCTGCGGATTTCGACTCGCTGAGCTTATGAGGAAAATGGGGATTCAAAGCTGGTAACAGGCAAAATCAGCCAACCATACTGTAATAGTAGCAGATTTTTCATGTTATATGCCAATATTCCTTGATGTTTTACTCTGCCCCCGATTAGAAATAAATGATACTGGTTATTTATAATGGCCCGGGTGGTCAAACTGGCGCGTTACCTTACAATGAATTAAGTTTACGCGCAACCGGTGGGATGCCCCACAACAGATCGGACCACTTCTAAATTTTTCTGTCTGCTCCTCGGCCCACACTAAAAATGCTTACTAAAATCGTCACTGTCGCCGCTGGACTTGCCGCAGCGACGGTATTTGCCGACCAAGAGCTCTGTGGCGAGTGGAACTCCACGGAGACCGATGAATATATTCTGTACAGCAACCTGTGGGGAGCATTCGACGACCCCAATAGTAGTCAGTGCACGGGTCTCGATAGAGTCGTTGATTCGACTATTATTTGGCATATGAGCTACAGCTGGGCCGGGACCCCGTACCAAGTAAAGTCGTTCGCTAACGCGGCACTCAAGTTCCACCCAGTGCAGCTTTTACGCGTCAAGTCGGTTCCCGCGACCATCGAGTACGAGTTTCAGCACAGCGAAAACACCATCGCTAACGTCGCGTTCGACCTTTTTACCAAGGCGGCCATCGATGGAGAGGTCGAGAACGAAGTCATGGTGTGGACGGCAGCCCTGGGTGGTGCTTTACCTCTGTCGACGTCGGGCAAACCGATCAAGACGGCAACCATTGGCAATTTCGACTTCACCCTGTATCAAGGCATGAACGGGAACATGACCGTATTCTCGTATGTTCCCGACAAGATGATAACAAGTTTTTCGGCCGACCTCAAGAAGTTCTATGACGGGCTTCCGAAGAAGTACAGGATCAACCCGGCTCACTATCTGACGCACGTGCAGGGTGGCGCAGAGATTCTCATCGGAAATGGCACGTTGACTGTATCCAAATATCAAGCGGCAATCCACACGACTAAAAGGCAATGAATCCAGTACAACTAGCTAACTAACGATTGTAGGCAATTTTACTGCTAAAGTTGGATGGTAATGGTCAAACTCTTCGATACCACAGGAATTTCGCTGGCTTGAGTGATTCATTCGAAGATGGGATTCTTAAATAAATTCTCGACAGTTGTTGTTTCCATTGTTGTTCCGCGACCGATCTCTTGATGGCGCAAGCCTTTCCAAGCCCTATCCTTGTTTGAAGTCTGTAAAATATAACTGCATACTTAAGTATATAGTAAAATACATGCACATTCTATTTATACTGATTACCATGTTCGACGCTGATTACTCATATGGGAATCAAACATTAACTTTCACTTGGAAACGGGCAAAGTCCCAGTCAGAGCCCGAAACGCCCTCTATCGGAGATCACTGGTGACTCTTGCATCATTCCTCAACTTGCCTAGATGAAACTCTCTGCTGCCCTCACCACCATTGCAATCGCCACCGCTTCCGCCGAGACGGAATTCTGCGGCGAGAAAAACAAGACAGAGACCGCCGACTACGTCCTATACTACAATCTATGGGGCGCTTTTGACGATCCCAACGGCCACCAGTGCACGGGCCTTGATAGTGTCGACGGCTCAACTATCTCTTGGCACACGAGTTTTAGCTGGAACGGAACTGCGTGGCAGGTCAAGTCGTTTGCTAACGCGGCTCTGAAGCTCGACCACGTTCCAATCGCAAACGTCACATCGATTTCCTCGACTATCGAGTTCCTCTTTGACTAAGAAGAAAAAATTGGTTGCCAACGTCGCCTTTGACATGTTCACGACATCAAGTCTTGGTGGAAACGCAGAGTATGAGGTCATGGTATGGCTTCAGGCCATCGGTGGGGCTGGTCCCCTTTCAAACACTGGTAGACCGGTCAAGGAGGTGAACGTGGGTGGCGTGGATTTCAGTTTGTATCACGGCAAGAACGGTAACATGACGGTATTCTCCTATGTCGCCGCTAATACCACGAATAGTTTCTCGACTGACTTCAAGCAGTTTTTCGACGAGCTTCCATCCAACAACACGATTGCGCCCGAACAGTACTTGATCAACGTTCAGGCCGGCACCGAGCCTTTCGTCGGAAACGGAACGCTGACTGTATCGAGGTACTCAGCTGCGGTTAACACTGCCTCGACGTAACCTTACAGGCGGTACTCCATTAAAACAGATTACTGGACCTGTGTAGCGTTTGACAGAACGAGAGGTTTACTATAGTATTGGCAACATAATTTGACGCCCACGTACAGTTACATGTAGCCCGATAAAAAGAGTAAAAAGGGTACCGCTTGCTTCAATTTCATTTTTTGCTCTTTAGTTTCAATTTTTAATTTGATGTGGCCCTATATTTCATGTAACGGGTTCTTCCAAATAATATACGGTATACCATTCCATTAGTATACCCAAAAATTGCATACTTTTGGAGTGGAATTAAAAATTTGAGGCGGCACCAGTTAGCAGACTGTGGTCGGTTGTTTTTCAATATACCGAAAGACTTTCTTCGCTTCGACTCTGGGACGTCCCAGCGCTGAACAAATAAGTTTTGTGCTGTGGATTTATGATATTGAATTGCTCTATATAATCGTCCAGAGCTTCTAGCTTCCCACTTGACGCAAACCAATGAACATTAACTTCACCTATCTTCAGTAACGTGAAAACATCTTTGACGGTCTTATTGTTCTTTAGCCAATCGTGTAGCTGATTAGCCTGTAGCTTCGTTGCAATACACGTGAACCTGGTGGCCTCCTTCGCGTTCACGAGACATTTGACAACAGCACCCTCGCCATACTTTGTCGTGAGCACCCCAACCACTGACACTTTCTTCTCTGGGTACTTTGTGCTGGACATTTCCACGTAGCTGATCAATACCTGCAGCTTTAGACTGGCAAGAGCCGCATCCACGCCTCTATTCAGCTTTAAGTTCGCGACTACGTCAGCAGGTGTACTTTCATGGCCAACCAACATTCAACTTCGTTCCTTCGGTAGCTCGAGAGAATTTCGATTTCATAGGAGCCAAACCGATTGTGGCCCTTTCTTCGTTCTTCTCTGTAGTTATGAGTCCTATTTGGATATGCACTTTAGTTCGTATGACCACGACCACACACTTAGAAGAGAAAATGGAAAGTAAGATTAAAAACTCATTGGCGGTGTTTGCCTCGAAGCTCCAACATTCTTCTCAAGCGAGCTTGAACAACTTCTCAAGCTGACACCCACTTCACTTGACTTCATTATGCTCCGACGCACTGCTGCGCTTATACTTATACGCAGAGTCCCATAGTCCGTTGATCTTCAACTTCACCAACGGCTGTAATCGACCAATGGATTACATCTGCACTCATGGTGCTTCGCCAATATTCATTCCAACACGCCTCCCACGAAGCACATCCTGCTCAGTAACTTGTACTTCGTAAAAGTGATATCCTTCATCAGGCTTGACAAATACCAATGAGCTCCAGCAGAATGCGCAAGCGATTCTTGTCCAACGGCTTTGTGAATGCGTCTGCGGGGTTCTTGTCGCCTCTGACCTTATGCGGCTCAATGATTCCCTTTTGAGCTTGTTCTCGAATGTAAAGCCATCGAAGTTCGATATGTCTTGTTCTGCGACTGTAAGTTGGATTGGTCGCCAAGATATGGGCAGCCTGATTGTCAATCCCGAGCTTCAGATCATGTTTGCATTGTGGAACTACTTTTTGCAGTATGCTACTCGCAGCTGTAGCTTCCATAGCTGCCTCACAAGCTGCAACATACTCGGCCTCCGCTATTGAGGGTGCCACGATAGACTGACGTCGCGACATCCAGGAGATCGCACCTCCATCAAGCGAGAACACGAATCCCGTTGTACTCTTTCGCGACTCTGGGTCGTTAGCCCAGTCACTATCACAATAGCCTTCAAAGACTATAGCATCAGGTACTTTATCCGCACGATTGTACGTAATATCATAGCGCTTACCGTTCCAGCAAGATATCTCAAAACACGTTTTAGTGACCCGACGTGCTTGGTTGACGGTTTGGCCACAAATCGACTTAACCGTCCTACTGCAAAAGCCAAATCCGGTCGTGTACCAGTAGCAAGGTACATTAGCATCCCCACGGCCTTTCGATATTCGAAACTGGTGTCGGACTCTTTGTTCTCACTGAGCGATGACAACTTCACGGTAGTCTCCATCGGGTTCCCAACTGCGTGGGCCTGATCATATCCGAATATCTCCAATACCTCACGTGCATACTTGCTCTGTCCAATCGTGATGCTCTTTGAGCTTTGAGCTACCTCAATGCCCAATTGAGGTAGCTCAAAGTTTTGAGTCAACAGACCTTGATGTTTGTTGCCATAAACCATATCCAGGTCCTCGAACAATCTCTCCTTGACCTCCTCATCGTTCGTAGCCACCATGATGTCATCCACGTAGACTAGGATCAGCATGACGGTGCTATCATTAAAGCAATAATACAGACATGGATCGGTCATTGATCGTTAAAAGTAACGCTCAAGTAGCCATTTGTTCAATTCAGAGTTCCACTCTCGACCCAATTGCCGTAGTTCATACAATGCCTTAGCTACCATGTAGACCTGTCCGTCAACTGCACATGGAAAGCCGTCGATTGATCTTAGATATTGTCGTATCCTTAGCAGCGCATTCAGATATGCGGTGCTGATATCCCCACCGTACAACTGCAAATACAATGCCGCAGCCAGAGCCACAAGCAAGCGAAACGGCGACATACGAGCCACCGGCGAAAGGGTCTCACAAAAGTGAATCCCTGGTCGCTGGTAGTTACCGAATGCCACAATTCTCGCCGTGAAGCCAATTACATACCCCTCGTGATCTGATTTAAGGGTATAGACCCATCCAGTAGTAAGCATCTTGGCGCCTTCGGGAACTTCCAAACTTGGTATCTCCACAATGACACCCTTCGCTCTCAACGCGGTTATCTCATCACCTTCTGCTAGCCCCCATAAGCCTGCAAATTTAGATCGTCTGGCTTCGCACCTTTTTCGAGGAATCTTCACAGTGCTAGCTTTGATATACTGACCACTCGAATCCTTGATCCGAGATGTACTCTGGATTGCATTCACGACATAGTCATTCAGGTACGCAGGCCGACGTCGTTCGTAATATTCGCAAAGGTCTGTACGTGTGCGTTTCGCTTCCGGTTTGTCAGCAGGACGCTCAACACGCAACTCTTCCGAATAAGTCTCATCATGATCAACGCGTTTTCCGGTTTGCTGATGATAGAGTAAGCTTATATCCATAACTTCACGGCTCCCGATTGTATAATCCAGGTCATTGTTCATCTTTTGTATCTCAGTAACCTAGCGATCCAATCGAGCTAGCCACTGTAATATCGTCCCCATTGGCGGCATCTTCAGGCAACATATCGAAACAAGCTGTTTCCTCATCATCCGCAATGGATCCGCACACTCCAGCCACCGATTCGTTTCCATCACTAGGCAGATCAGCATACGAGACTACCTCCCCATATGCTGATCTACTGATTTCCTGCGAATGCGCCTGGAGCTGCTCAGTGCTCAGAACATTCATCGTACTCTTATCCAGCGTGTTCGACACCTTGTCACTGCGTGAATTTGTCTCCACAACCGCCTGTGGATCATTATCTGGAGTTACATGCCCTTCGGATGCATCACTGTACTCACTTCGTACATGCCCTGTACACATCTCGGTATACGCGTCTCCTTCGTGTACTTCCGATACTACTGTACCCGGATGGTCAATCTCAGAGGCTTCGTCCACTTTGCTCACCTCGAGATCCATGGTTTCTTGGGTCTCAGCCACACTCAAATCGGACGAAACTGCCGAGGTTCGCATGTTGAACGCATCGGTAGTACTCCCCAAGGACACATCTATCTCATTGAACTGCTCAAAGTGTAGTGACACTAGGTCAGAGTCATCCATAGACGCATTGTGACGATCTCGATACATCACGTCTTCAGATAAATCAGCCACAAACTTCGCTGTTCGGTCATCTGGAAAGAACACTTTACACCCCACGACATCTTCAGCATAACCGAGAACAAATTTTTGTTTGGCATTACCGTGGTGTTTCTTGCGTCCAGGGGTCACAGGTACATGTACGTAAGCCAGTGCTCCGAATTTACGGATATGATGTAGATCAGGTTTACCCCCCCCCCAACATCATCTCGAACGGTATCCCTCGAGTTCCTTTGTTGAATACTCGATTCTTTATGTAGCCAGCGTTGCTCAGAGCCTCCGGCCGCATACTCTTGGGGAAACCAGACTGATGCATGGTGACTTTGGTCATACCAATGAGCGACTGGTCAGTACGCTCACATGGATTCCATTGCGAGCTCTTCGGAACGACGAGAACATGCTCGATACCGTGTACTTTGTACCAACTCTCCATTTCATCGTTGACAAACTCACCACCTTTGTCCGTCAAAATCCTCTGAACCTTGTATGCCACCTTCTCCAATTCACTATGTTGTCTACCCGCTTGACGCTCTGCCCACAACACATACTCCTTGATGTGGCGGTTAATAACAAAGCTTAATTTGCAAGTCAGCATGGGAATTTTGACAAAGCGCGAGTAACCATTCAGGATCACAAGGACGGCTTCGAACCTAGTTCCATAAACTTTGCTTGGAATCAGAAGGTCGACGTATACCATCTGATTCGGAAGCCCCAGGTAGATTCCTGTGGTGCTGCCACAATCACTGTTCTCCCCTCATCCATTACCCTGAAGTTCATGGTCTCACGATCATAATCGAAATCAAAGCCCTGCTCAGCAGCGAGGCCAGGAGATAGAAGTGCATGTTCAGCTCCTAGTAAATAGAAAACATCATATAGGTACACCGCCACCGGTTTCCCGTCAACTTCGGAGACAAAAGCAGCTGTTCCAACACCGGCAATCATCGATGCAAGTGCTGTGGTAACCCCATGAATACTCTGTGATTGACTGGTATTTTCCGCGAATGCCACGCAGTATGATTGATTACCAGTCAAATGAATGTTTGCAGCTGTGTCGAAATACCACCAGCCATTATTGGTGTTCGCCGGACCTTGGTTCTCATGAGCTTCACGCACCTCTCTTATTGCATTTCGCCCGAATGAGGCTGGCTAGTAACACTAACCTCTCCCTTAATTCTAGCGTCGATCATCATGGCATCCAGTGCACCGGTTACTACTCCGTTTTTCACGGCTCCATGTTCTGAATGCTGTGGCGCGTCCTCACTCCGGCGTATAGTCACATTCCCACGAGGATTTCGCTTTTGCTCATTAACAGTAGGTCCTCCACCATTATGAACCCCGCACGCTCAGGACAATCGGCCTTCAGATGCCCCGTACTCTCGCAGATGTGACACTTTTTCTGCTTTTTGAAATCTTTAGACGTCTCCTGCAGCGATCGATTATTCTTCGCACTGTTGTCCTTAGCTCCATCACTATTACCATCATGCTTCTGATTACCAGGTTGTCCTTTATTTTATTCCGGAACTCCTTTTGTCTTGGAATCAGCAGCACGAATCATATCGCGGACACTATCTGGAGTGAAGGCACCATAATTCGGATTATACCGAATAGTAGCCTTCATGTTCTCGAGCTCAAGTTGGTTTAGCAAACGTTCAAGCAGTATCTCCATAATGTCAATATATTCCACAGTATACTGCAATGAAGCCAACTCTGTCCGCAGATTAAACATTTTACTTAGGTGCTGATTCACTTCTTCACCAGAACTCAACTTAGTGTGCCAGAGCTCATTTCGAAGACAGCGAATACGATGGGTCATTACCGCCTTGTTCGCTGTGCCCTCGAACAGATCACACAAGGCCTTCCACTTCTCTTGTGACGGGATCACACAGCACCTTGCACAGAGGAGGTGCTTAAGGGTATTAACTACCCGAGTGAACGTAAGTCCACGTGTTCCCGGCCTCAGCGGGAACGGTTTGCTACTTAGAGGAGTAGATTTAAGACTGATGTATTTATATGTAAGATAAGCTTAGGTCTCATACAAACTAGAGGTTACCTATAGTGAAGCTAAGAAGTCATGCACTGACTGGCTCCGAGAGCACCTGGTACCGTGTACCAGGTGTCTACAAGAGTGACGGATCACTTTTTATGTAGCATGGGGCACACTGGATTGTACCCCGTTACATCCTCCCGCACTTTACTGAGAATCACCTGATTCTCCAATCACAACCGATTCTCCAATCAGAAGTGAGAGAATTAAACCACCAAAAGGTGAATTCTCACACTGAGCAGCCACGAGACTGGCGCGGCTCTCAGTCACACCCACAGTGACTTGTGCTGCCAAAGCTCACTGGGATTTGCATCCCTATGCTCACGACTGTGTTGGCCGCAAAGCCTACACTCAGAGCTGCCTTAGCTCCTGCGCTAGCGCGCGTACAGTGCTTTGGCACAGGGTGCAATAGCATCCGAGCGTGTGGCATTCGCCCACAGCTCGCACCACAGGACACGACAGTCCTCGCGAACGCTTCCGGAGCATGGTGTCTCCCGCGAGGGACGACACCAAGAAGGGCAACACCTTCCCCAGCTCTAGACGGAGCTCTCAGCTCACCTTGGGCCATGCCGTTGGCTCCAGCAAGGATCCATCCTTGCGGGCGGAGCTTCTGCCACGCTCTCTTCGCGTCTTAGTCACCATACCAACGGCGCGTAGGTGTACACGTCGGTCAAGCTGGCGCTGGAGCTGCTTCATTATCAGATGTATCTTACGGGGACGATACAGACGGATAGATCAGGTTACGCTGCTGGAGCTATCATTACGAAAAAGAAAAAAGGTGAACAGGCGCGAGGTACTGGTGCCTCCGCAAGGTACTATCAAGCTGGCTCAAAACAATGTGTTTCCGCAACTAACTGCTGCCATGTGGATGGACCGTAAACCCGGTGCACCTGCTCTCAAGTGGGGGCAGCCGCCGAACCGGCACCGTGAGTACGTACTACATGCACTGGGTTCCTATTTGGTTGTTAGCACTAACTGTATTTGTATTTTAGTGAGACGCATCCACGGTGAAATGACGCCGGTGCCGGCTCCAGAGTTTGTTCGCGACTACCACTTCTGGATGGGTGGAGTCGACGTCCATGATCAACTCCGGTTGCAACGTTACAGCGTGCAACTTTGCTACAAAACACGCAAGTACTACAAGACTTTGCTTCTGGGGCTTCTGGACATGGCGCTCGTGAACGCGTTTATCGTTCATCGACACTATCGAAAGGTGAACAACAGGCGCACGCCAAACCACTTCTCGTTTTTTGAGGAATTGATGGAGCAGCTACTGGCAGTCGATTCAATCGAAGCGTTTGCCGAGATTGACGTAAGTCAAATGCTGACCAGTCAACATAACCGCATCTGCGTCAGCAGTCTTTCAACATAACAACTAACTTATGGTGGGTTTGACTGTATTGGTGCAGCAAGCGACATCTGCGCAAGATAGAGCTGCCACCTCGTCGGCAAGAGGATATTCAACACAGCTACAAGGAAGCGCATCGTCAGCTATCGACACGCATTGTTTATAGAAAACCCCAGATACTCTCGATTGCGAGCAGGGACGCCACCGATCATGTAAAGTCCGCACCATCTACAAGGTCAAGCCTCTCACGTTTACGAAATACTTCTGCCCGGAGTGCTCAAACGGGAACAAACGGTGCGTAGCTTGCTTGGTACCTTTACCATAAGCTTTGGCTAACTCGTTTTAATTTAGTAAATACCTATGCAACGTTCCGCGTGAAGGCAGGGCCAGTACGTGCTTCAACATTTGGCATGCTGATTGGAACAACGACAACGACATTCCGCGCGACCTACTGCAAGAGCACAGGACACATGAGCGACCGCCAGCGTCGCGGCCAGGCAAGAAGCGGAGACGCAGGCAGCAGGTACAAAAGAGCGGAGCAAGTGCTGGTACGGTTCTGGGGAGTCGAGCGAAGAAGAAAGATGAAGCGGTGGAGGAGGAGACATAGTGGTTGCGCCGTCTACGTGAGGTCGTAAATGTCTATGCAAGGAGCAATTCATTGATAGAGCACTTGATCTTTCTTGATATTGGCTATAATAAATGAACTCACCGCTGCTGGACGTATGCAACAACACAAAGATGGTCTAATCAATAAACGGTGCATATCTTACGTTTATTTATACAGCATAGTCGCATATGATCGTCTCAATGTACTACATAAACCCTCCTTTATGTTGGAGAATCCATACTATACACACTGGCATGTCATTGTTACCACCCCGAACCCGCGCCAAGATATCCGGACTAAATTGAAAACCCATACAAATTCCTTTATATCTGTATATGGGACGAGGTCAAAATATACCCTCATATTTTAGGTCGGGAAATAGAGGGTTAAGGATCTCAGAACCCAAGCGCATCAGACGCTGCTTGCTCACAGCTTCTAGGACGTCTTCGTCCAATCCGGAGGAGGAGTTCAAATTTTCCCGAGTGGTCTCTGGTCTTATCTCGGCAATCTCCCCAACCTTGAGGCTGGCCAGGAAAGACTCGGTCGTCATTTCCTCGAGGTTTAGTATCTCTGCAACCTCTGACAACGGCTCCAAGTAGATGCTTTGATGGGTAAACCGGTCTCCCCATCAAAGCTTTGATAGCACTCTTCCTCCGGCTGGGTCGGAGGAGTCCGGGCCCTGGACGTCTAGTCGCTTGAAGCGACATCGATCTGAGCGAGATTCAGATCCGATTTGTGGCGGCGGCGTCGTCATCGACGGCGCCCGTGACGTTTAACTTTATTACCCACATCTGGGGATGTCGTGATGTCGACATCTGAGGCACTTCAGGCCTCGTGTGTGTTACCTACACAGGAAGCGCACCCCGCGCCTTCCTCTTTAGTTATGGTCTGGGCGACCGCGTGGGACTCTGTGTTACCCACACAGGAAGAGTATCCAATGTTTTCTCTTCAGTTAAGGTCCGGGCGACCGTGCGTGGAACTCTATTACCCACCTTGAAAACGCTATTATCAGCGTTCGTGACAGCTGCGGCTGTCTGCGGAGCTATGTTACCCGCTTGTGGATTTAGGTTACCCACTTGGGCAGCGCCTCCTAGCGCCACCACCATCGAAGCTTCGTCGAAGTCGTCATATACGTCAGCTAATGCCAAGCATCTGTCGGATGCTTCGGTACTCTGATAGCCCTTGAGGGCGCACCGGGTCCTGACAGAGGTGGGAACATGACTCACCAATGCTGTGACGTATATCGCAGGGCGGCCGGCGCCGATTGCATTGCCTCGCCAGTCGATCCAGGGATCGTGCTTTTCCAGCCAGAGCGTGCCCAGGGTCAAACCGTGAAGATCCATGTCGAGAACAGTAAACTGTTCTGGGCTGTCGAAGTCTTCGAGCTTGACGGCCAGATCCATTTGGATCTTGGGGACAATGACGACCTTTGTCGGTCAGTCGCACTGACACTGTCCCGTTGTCTTTGCTTTCTTTTAAAGCATTGGACAACTAGTTGCTATTTTGAGCAATCGTCTGGCGGCGTGCGAACTTCTTCGACGCCCCAGAATCGACCAAGATTCTAAAGGGGTGATCGTATCCCCGTACACACCCGTGTACTATAAGCCGCCGTCCGCTGCTCCTCGCCGATTCGAGAGTGCGAAGACTCCCAGGGGCAAAGTATCCGTGGTACGCGCCACCCGCAAACATCTCACGAAGCCTTAGCACTCCCGAAGTAAGGAGCCCCGCCCCTACTGGTCTCCGGCGTTCCCCTGGCCCAGGATCCTGGATTCTGCCAGCGACCCTTGAGGACGGGCTTAGAAAAAGTCCGCCTGCGGTGTCTCTCCGCGGGACAGTCACGCTTTAAATGACCCAACTTCCCGCAGCCGAAGCAGTGAATATCGCGCTGTTCGGCGGACCTGAGTTGGTCCGGTGGCGTTGGCCCGACCGGGATTCAACACAGAATTCCCTGGACACGCTGAGGCCTGCGCACGCGCCTGGCGATGACTGTACACCTCTTGAAGAGCCACTTGAATCGCATCTTCGAGGGTGCTTGACTGCACATGGAACCGCTGAGTGTGCGCCTGGCCCACTCGAAGGCCGTACATGAGCACTGTCCCCTTCATGTCCCCTTCGTGTGTTCGCTGAGCGGTTGCCCACTAGGGACACCGTGAGCTCCTGCATCCCTTGGACGTACTCATGCAGCTCGCGGCTTTCTTGCTTGCATGAGAGGAAGCACGAGCGCTGCCGGTACTCGCAGTTCGCCTGGACGAACGCGGCTCGAAGCTGTTTGCACAGCTGAGCCTAGGATGTGAAGCTTTTCATCCAGGCGATTTCGCCTCCCGCGTGTACGCCTAGCTCTTAGCACGACCGCTAAGATTGGAGAACGCAAAACCCATGCGGAGTTGCTCGATCGAGATCAGAGCCGCGTTCGTCTCGAGCACTACCTCTCGAACCCAGAAGTGTATGCTCTTACCTTCCTTCCCTTCATACGCCTTCACCTTCAGCCGTATTGCCTTCAAGTGAGACGGACTTGTTTACGCCGCCGGAGCCTGCAGATTGCATCGCACATGTGCGATGAGCCCTGGCTCGTAGGTTATAAACGCATTGACGCGCTCGAACTACTCGGCCGGTGTTGACGCCACCAGGCTCTGCAGGGCCTTCATCCCGAAGATGCCAGCCATCTTCCGAACCGACTCGAACTAGGAGAAGTCGTTCCTACCCATGGCAACGAGCTTCAGAGAGGTTCAGGTAGTCTACCCGCGTTGGCGTGGATGGACGGCACGTGCTACCAGTGTGATGGAGTCACACAGCACCTTGCGCTGGAGGAAGTCGGATTTCGAGAGTATACAAACTCTCAGTGAACAGTAGTTCGCATGCACCTTTTGTCGCATAGAGAGCGAAGTGACCAGATTAAGGTAATTTGTAAACTGAATGTATTTATAGGTAGGCTAAGCTTGAGTTACATATACAAAATATAAGTCATCTATTGCGTGCCCAGCACGAGGTCGATCTCGTGCTGTATACCCTTTTCGACCCTGGTACCAAGTACAGGTATCCCAAAGTGTTGACGTGTCACACTTCATGTAACGAGGGGTACACTTGGGGTTACGTACCCCGTTACACTAAGCGCGATGGCGGGAGCTCCCAAAGCTCGGCTGGACATCCAACAAGCCTTCAGGACTCAGCAGCGACTACATCTACCTATTTCCAGGCAAGAAGAAGAGAGACGGCATCCGGGAAAGCGACTACTTCATCGAAAAGGAAGAGCTGATGGGATATCTAGACCATATCGACCTGGGTAAGTCTGATGAATGTTTGGTTGTGTACATTACGGCTCTGACACAGATGTGTGTGTAAAGGTTAGCTGAGCTACGCGCAGGAGCGCAGGGCGCAATCGAGCTCTCGGAAGGATGATCAAGTAACAGCAGAACATCTTATCTCTGTGTTATCCTGACTGTTAGACCGACCAACACCAGCACAAACCGTTGCGGATGTGTCGGTCACTCCTCCATCTTCGCACAGAGACCCTGAAATCATTCCAGGCGTCTCCCCACCCGGCACAACTTTCGGCGGCGAGGCTGGCAGCTCCGTTGACGACAACAACACCACCACTGGTATGTACCTGTATATACATGCTAAGCGTAGAAAATTAGCTTACAAACGTGTATGGTTGTCATATCCTGTAGCTACTTCGCCCTCTACTCGTCAAAGTCTGGACGGTGCTTTTGTTGACGTTGTTGGTAGTACAATACTTGACACGAACTATCCATCTCAGACTGAGACCCCTGCTGCAGCGTTTTATGGTGCATATGGTAAGCCAGCATATGTCACTTAAGGTGTATATACATGATTGGATACTGCTGTAAATTTGTATTTACATTTTTCCTATTCAGATATCACAACCATTCCCACCAAGACAAAAGCCGAGGATGTGAAGTATGCCGATCCTAAACCAGACGGTGATAATGACAAGGGCACCGCATGGGGCGTTGACGAGCTTACAGAAGATCCGGACTAGCGTAGGACGTCGATGACGATGCGTCACCGCCGCCTGAGTTGCAATTTGATGCATCACTGCTTCATTTCGTCGGAGGCGTTGATCAAATTAGCTTCGGCGATGTACCAGATCAATTGTTGAAATCGATGGCAAAGATTGGTTGAGGTCCGCTCACAAAGCAGACGCCTTATAAGTGCCTCATGTGTCCTTACGAGCCTCGATTTTCAGCTGCAATGCTGACCGATTACCCAAGACTGCACGATGGAGAACATGGCCCAACGTCCAGAGCCTTAGCCGCTGCTGCCACCCCGTCCGGTGCCTTCTGCTTTTCATGCGGCCGACGCTACGGGAAAACATTGCCGCGGCAAGTAACGACTACTTCTTGGAGAAATTGGATGAACGTGTTAAAGGCATCTACAGCAAGCAAGTTGCCAGAGAGAAGATGTATTCTAGCTAAAAGTGTAACGGTGTTACACGCAAGTGGAGCCACTTGGTCACGAAAAAGGGTTTCCACGTGTGAGATGTACTAATGGCTACATTTGGCAGATTATTAGTCTGTATGTATTTATGGCATTCACTGGTTGAAAGTCATTATCTTCAACCAATTAGAATTGTAGGATTCTGTCAGCCATTCGTTGGATAAATACCTTTCATTTTGAATTGTAGATTAGGAGGAAAACCTAAACAAAACAAACAGCTCTCATTTTTACCAGAAATCGGATTTGCTTTCCTATTTAAGTAAATCTATACCTTCGGCCGAGAGTATAGTTAATGTTTTTTAAGTGAAATGCATCTTACCCTTCCTCATACACGTGCGCTAACGTGTAAGCCGAAGTAGTGAGCTTACATTAGGCCTAGGTGGATCACGGTCCAACACTATGTCAAGCGGCATTACATGGTTTCGAAACACCATGTCAACAAACCGTCGTGCAATCTACACGACCGTGACTTCAGCTGGTACTGCAGCAAGATAAACCGTCTAGCTGAATCGGTCAACAAAGACCACAACGTCAGTCCTCCGTTTGTTGTCTAGCAGAAAACCGAAAACAAAGTCCATAGAAATTGACTGCCAGTACTCCGACGGTGTCGATAGTGCTTTTAATAGAGCCTGCGAATACGCAGCAGGCTTCACGCGTTGGCACACGTACAAGTTCGCACACCGTCTTGTACTGGTAGTTCCAGTGGAAGTCACTCGTGATAAGCGTGTATGTCTTCTCACGGCCCGGATGCCCTGGCGTAGGGGCATCGCGATACTCGTACATGATTCGCATACGCAGTTCCTAATCATTCGACACGATGATGCGATCCGCATCGTCATCCACTGCGCTGTAAGACAGCGGTCCTTCGTGCACATTATTTAGGTGTGCACGAGCTCGTAGATGTGGCGACAGCTTCCGACGTGACACGTCGGAAAGTGCTCAGATATAGTCTAGCAGTTGATCCGCGTCTGTGTCACTTGTATGTTTGTTTTTTACGTCGTCGATCGATGTCGACGACGGAGCACTTACTCGTTCGACGCCAATCCGATTGTCGTCGGCTGTCTTAACAGCATAATCAGGTCGACGCGACAACGCATCGGCCACCACAAGCAACCTTTCAGGTTTGTACTCAACCTGGAAGGCGTACTCCGCAAATAACAACAACCCTCTCGTCATTCTTTCGATATTTGCGAAGTCTTCACTGGTGTTCGCAGTGAAGCGTGCTCGGTGTAGACCACGAACGGTCTACTCCCAATTAAATACACTCGGAGCTTCGCGAGTGCATACTTCATGACAAGGGGCGCCTTGTCACGGACGGGGTAATTACGCTCATCTGGCTTCAGCTGACACGACTGGTGGTAGATCACACGATCACGACCCTCTGGATCGTGCGGCATCAACGCGCATCCGATTGCAAAGTTGGATGCGTCACACCCGATGAGGAGCGGGCGATCTTGGTCAGCCACTGCCAAGATCAGCGCCTCGGTCAAGCCCTGCTTGACTGTATCGAAGGCTGGCTGACACCCAGCAGTCCAAATCCACTCAGCCTCCATTTTCAGGAGCTGTGACACCCGCATAATTCTCAAGGTACTTGCACAAGTACGCTGCAAGTCCAAGGAACTGTCTTAGTTTCTTCACGTTGGATGGCGTAGGCCATTCATGAATAATTCTGACCTTTTCTGGGTCAGGGCGTACGCCGCTGTTCCCGACGAGACAACCAAGGACGGGTATCTCGTTCGCCCCAAATCTACATTTCTACAGGTTCGCAAAGCGATTATGTTTACGCATAAGCCATAGCAGTTGACGGAGGTGCTCTTTGTGCACCTCAACGTCAGTCTTCCAGTTCACAGCCCGGCTGTGAACGAACGTCATCGAAGTAGCTCGGTACAAAGTCACGCACGGAGCGCAATAGATTTGTTACACATCTATTGAATGTTGCAGGGGCGTTCTTCAGTCCCTGCAGCGTTACGATCCACATTACGATCCACTCCCAAAGCATACCGCTTGGAGCGTTCACCGCCGTGAGAGGGGTGTCTCTCTCACGCATCCGGATCTGACAGAGCCCGTCGCGCAGATCAATAGCACTATATAGATGGTGCTCCTGACTATCGAATCGATAATAACATCTTTTCGTTGTATCGGCGTCTGCGCAGGTATCGTCGCATCGCTCAGCTTGCTATTAGCATGAGCGATACGCCATCCGCCCTGTGGCATTTTGACACAGAACGTTGGTGCGCTGTGCGGGGACTTTGATTCTCGCACTTGACCCGCTTGACGAGGACTTCCAAAGAAGTCGTCGATTGCCTTTATTTGATGACGCGGCAGTAGCCACTGCCACGTCACACAGTACTCAGTACCCGGCGCGAGGTCGATCTCGTGCTGTATACCCTTGTCCTGCGGACGTTCTACAGGAATTGGTTCCGGGAGCACGTTCTTGTGCTCCAGCAGAACTTCGTAGAAGGGAATCGACTTCAATGAGTCCCAGCTCTGCTCGTCGAAACACTGCTTCTTCATCTTCGCGCTGCTTCTTCGCCTTCGCGCTGAGAGTGCTCTTACTCTCAGCGGTACTCGCAGCGTGGAGCTGCCTAAACGCCTCCGCCTCACGTTTCATCATTTCGATATCTGAAAGGATGCATAATGTCCGATGCGTTCATCGTATAGGTCCCTCGCAAAGCGCATCCAGTTCCTGACTTGAAGCGACGTCAACGCCGACGCATACGTCGGAGGATTCTCCAATTGCATTGACCACTACTGGAGACCAGTACTGGTCCGTGCCAAGGCTTTCAACGTCTCGACGCACGACGTCTTCTCCGAAGGCTGCCCGGCAGACATCGCTCGTGTCGTCGCGGTCCCGGACCAAGCCTGGCGCAGCTTTCGTCGCTTGCGTCGTCTTTTGTTCTTGTGAAGCCCGGCTTCACATGATTCTCGTCCAGGTCCGGCCTTAGAGGAATTTCCGCTGTAAACGTCGGCGGATTCTTTCCGCGGACGCGAATGATCAAGCCCGGCTTGATTGAATTCCACTTCGTCGTGCAGTCCTGCTGCACGCGTGCACGCAAGCGTTTTCAGTGCTGGACGTTTTCAACCGCCAACACCGCTTGCCGTGTCGTCAGCTCCCGGAGCTGACGAGGTTAATTCATGTAACGTGAATTAACCCTACCCTCGGATGGACAGACGGACACCACACTCCACTAGGGGGTAGATATAATAGTACGTGTGTACACGTCGACGAAGCCTACCAATGCAAAATTAACCCGCACACACGCAGCACCCTTTGCGTGAGGTGGCGCTCCAGCGTTAAAAATGGGGGCAAAATGAAATTTAAGCGGTGCATTTAAGTACAATGTGTAGACCACATACAGTGTGTACACAACACAATGTCGATTTTCGCCAATGGGGGCCGCCTTCTCTGCGCTCGAAAGCTTTTTAGCGAATCGAAGCCGCTTTCGCTGCGCTCGGCAGCCAGTAGAACGCCTGCATTAGCGAAGTTTTATTAGCCCTAGGCGCGGACAGACAGACAACACACTCCACTAGATGGGGTAGATGTAACGCAGATGCGGGCGTTCTACTGGCTGCCGAGCGCTGCAAAGGCGTCGTCGATTGGCCAAAATTGGCATTGTGTTCCGTACACATTGTGTGTGGTCTACTCATCGTACTTAAATGCACCGTTCAAATTTCATTTTGCCCCATTATCAACTGTGGACCGCCACCTCACACGAAAAGAGCGCTGTCTGTGTGCGCGTTAGTTCGAATTAGTAGAAGGCGCGGATGAGCACACATCAACTGTATCGCCGTAGGAGCTGTTGAATTTTTTTAAAGGCTCTGGTGACATATACTTCGGCTTAAACTGGAGCTTTAGTACTTATAGGTTATAATACGATGTTTTAAGCTTCATAGTACTTTTGCAATCATGTTTCCTAATAAAAAGCTACTCTTAATATATTTCATATTTTTGCTTGCAGCTATTAGTAATATAGTACACGTATTAAATTTAGCGCTAGATAAATATAAATGTGTTATTACTAATATTTAAAAGTAGACACGTTTTAGTAGTAGTACACGTAGTTATTATATCAGTGTTAGATAAAGTACACAGCTTTTAAATAATAATTACTAGATACTTTCCAAATGTGACTATAGTGGCGTCCTCACACCCACACACACCACTCCGCCACCGCGAGAAAAAAGTATTCCCTTAGCTGTGATAATTAGTTTGTATTCGCCCGTGTAATGTGCGAAATAAGATAGTTGGCGCACTTCCCAACACGTTACGTAGCGTACATCAAGCGCACTGAATGATCGAGCTGACGCGGGGCCACTGAAGAACACGAATCCAGGTAAGAACACGAAACACTAAACGATATTGAACTAGACAATGTACACGCTGGGGTGGAAGCGGGGGACGGGTGGGCACGAAAAAAACAAAAGCCACGAGCTATTCAGAAAAAGACGAACCACGGGAGAGCACGCAGCCATAAAAATTGGAAGGACAAGATCATGACGGGAGTTTACATACCACGGAAGAAAGCTAAAATATTGACACCCCAGCATGCTGCAAAGCACGGGTTACAGAAGATCACGGACGTTCGAAGCCACGGTAGAACACGTACCGGTAAAAATGTACAGAAACAATTCTCTAACGAGACCACCGTTAAACGTGGAGCCCAGTCAACCGACCATACTTGAGTCCGCGGGAGGCCAGAAACGGGAAATTTTTCAATCTTTGGAGCACGATGCCTGGGTAGAACAGAAGCTCTCCGATCCGCGGAGCGCGCCACTACGGTAGCTAACGATAACACAGACGACAGACCAGCCGCGACACCAGAGATATCACGATAGCATGGACGGTGACCCAACCACTAAATCGTTGTAGAAAACGCAGCCGAAGAAGTTGTAGACGGAAGATCACCGAGCCTCGGAGCACGATACCAGTGTAGAACCTGAGCTTACCGAGCCACGGAGAACAGTAGTAAATTAGAACTCGATTGCATGGTCGGCGGACCAGCCACAAATTACACGGGGGGGGGCTTGGGGTGGCCACGATTGCAAACCGTGGAGCACGATACCATTGTAGAACACGATAACACGGGCAACGCAGGTGCACTACGCGAGTACAATACCATAAACAGCATTACTACACCGCGATTGCACGATAGCATGATCACGCGGTAGATGGAACCTCACGAGGAGAGGACGACACACGGGCGACGGACAACACGACTGGTTGGAGGCACCAATCCATGGGATAGTACCCTAAGGCTAGAGTACTGGCGATGGGAGGCCAACGCCCATGAAAGTATATATATCACGAAGCCGGTGCAACTCACGAATGCGTTTGAGAAAAGAGAATAGATAGCAGCCACGAAAAAGACCGTACTAAAGAGAGTAAAGCCTAAAGAGAGAGCGCGTTGCCACTAAGCAGCGTATGCCACGGGTGAGCAGGGCGCCACGAAGCCAGGAAGATCACGGAAGAGCACCGGCCATTGAAGAACATGACGTCCAACCTGTTGTACGGGGTAACGGAAGCGTACCAACACACGATATTATTCGGGTCCACATGGTACTACAGAATGGTAAGTGGTTAAGCTCACGAAGCCATGACCTACTGGGGTGAACGACGCTCACAAAGCACAAAAACCAAGAGCACTAAATTTGTGGCCACCCCACCTCCAACAAACCATGCCACTCCGCCGCGTAGCGGCGGCGGCCGACTAGTCCTAAACTATCAATGCTAGCACGGTGTATGTCCGTCCGTCACACGAAACGCTTAGGATTTTGAGCTTTATCATTGGCTGTCGAGCGGAGCGACGGCGGCTTTGATTGGTTAAAACTAAATTATGTAACTTACATAAGTAAATTAGTGTGGTTCACAGAGCACATATGGAGATTTGCACTAGGCTATCCATTATTCGATGGCGGCATCGTATAAATACTACGAAGTTTTAATTTGTACTATTTTAATATGGGAGGCGCGGCGTTGTGCTAGAATATCACTATTATCGTATTTGTAGATCTTAATAACTATAAAGAGGTCTGTAAACAAAGCTGTCGACCGTCCACCTCTAGCCCTTGTTCGGTAGAAGCTGCAGTGGTTTCAATGCCTTGCTGCTGCCACTTGACGCAGCATCGATACGCTGAGGATCCTAGACATGGTGATTTTGGAGCTCTCGGGATTTTATGCGAAGTGATAAGTCCGCTCGTATGTGTCGTTAGGCCGTATCGGGCCAGCCACCGCGGGCGTCACTAGTGGTGGACTCGACCGGCACAAAACTTCTCCGAGCAGAGCGGAGATAAGTAAATAAGTGGACGATAAGTAGACGAGCAGAAGAGTAGAGTATCACGTAGGTAGAGCAAAGATAACCGCAGCAGCTCACTCAACGCCGCGGCGACGAAATATATTGCCCTCGGGTGGTGGTCGCCGCAGCTGGTGAGCTCGCTGAGAAATTGTGGTTGTGAGCTCTTGAAAGAAACAATCTTTCCGGTGATAGAAAATGATAACCTCACTCAAATCGTAACACCTTCTTAAACAGAATTAACAAATTCTGAATGTGCTGGAGTTTAGTGTGGTAATGCATCTTATCTGTATATGATTGCTAGAGCAGATACGGTAAAATTCAACCGATATACAAGTGATCGAGTCTAGGTTTAAAAATAAGGTGTTAAAATCTGCAAAATATAAAGCAGCAATTAAAATGACTTCGAATTTGTAAGTTTTCATTAAAAGTAGTGCGGTAAGAAAGTTGGTGCGAAGCCTTTGGCTTTCCACGGCTACTAGCGCTGCGCAGCAGCACTACCAGCCCAACCCTCTAGTTAACGCTTTTTTATGGGGTCTACTTAACCAGCTATATTTTACCTCTCGTGTTGTGTTGCTGTCTTACCGCTCCAATTAAATCGTATCCAACGCGCTTGTCGGCGACACGTCCGCCCGTAAAGTAGTATCTGATTTTGTCTAAACAACTCTTAGAAAGCAATGGTTTACAGCAGTAACACATATGAGTTCATTTTGTTAAATATAAGATTATCTATCATTATGGATAAAGTGACAGCGTTTATTAGCACAGTGTTGCTCTTACGGCAGCTTCTGTTGTACATGTACCTCTATTTGGCAGCTCAGTCGGTTACCTCACATTCAGAAATGTTCTTAACTGTTATGTTGTAGTATTTCTACAACATAACAGTTGTAGTCATTCTTTTAGTCTAATAGTATGGCACGCATTCCTACGTGTACGCTAAGCACCTTGCAGCATAGGAAGCGTCTTTAGGGGCTATTTCATTTGAGAATAAGTAGCACTCAAATATTAATAGCAACATCGTGTAAGAAAAACTGAAAAAAGTAAATTTTCTAAAAAAAACATCTCTAATCTTTTTGTAAAGTAAGCAATATTTTCTTTCGTACACCAAGGTTCTATAGGTTTATACCCATGCCAAACCTTTACTTGGAGTGAAACCTGTGAAGTTTATACGAACTGGTAGAAAGAAAAAAAAATTCGCATTCGAAATTTGTATGAATCGATACCTACTATTGGTGTGCTCACATAATCTCGAATTAATTTCTGTTGGGCTGTACGTACTACTACTCGTAGCACTACCAGGATAAACTTGGAGCCTAAATGACCAATAATCCTGAATCATCGTTAAATTATCAAATAGAAAACACTTCCGTCAGCAGCAACAGCAGCAAGGCGTCTTGCGACACAATATCCAAGTGCTTCAATCAGTTGATTCTGAATCAGCACAAAATGAACGCTACATACATTAAAAATAGTACAATTTGAATATTTTTTAGCCTTCATTGAGTTTGATATGAGAAGTGAAGAGTCTTTAGTTACTTACAAGCAGTACGAGCAGGCAAGTAGTGCAAACTGGACAGGCCAGTACTATCGTTTGCGCTGATGTGAACTAAGTTCCATAGCGGCTCTAAAATGTCCCTTAATATCGAGCACGACGCAAAGCTAAATATATTGTGTGGCGTTTGTAGACATGCTATTTGATGTGCAGGTGATTCTGACAGTAATAGCCAACAATAATAAAGAGACTGTGTCAAGACCACTACATGTAGGATAATCATTTTTAAGCATGGTAAGTATGATGCTACGGGTTTTTGTAGGAATACTTGCACGGCTACTGGGAACTCAGTATTTTGTAGCGAATGGTCTAAATAAAACCCAAATTTATGACATTTAAGAAGTCGATTTAGACACATTGGGGCTCATAGTTTTTAAAATAATTATCCACCCGAAGCGAAGCGGGAAAGGCAAACAACTTGAATAAAAAGCCTAAGCTACCGCCGCGTAGCGGCGGCGCTCGGCTAGTTATTATCTATTGTAGTAGTTTTTAAAACTAACAGATGGAGTTAATAGCAATGTCTGCATGTATTAATACCGCGTATATTTCAGAAAATACTAAAAGATTAAATTTGCAAAATCCGTTTTTTCTTTTTCTTCTTTGCTTCTACAAAGCATGAGCAGATACATGAGCAGTAGCGATGAGTCCGACGCCTCTGTAGCCGTTTCTACAAGTACCCAGCAAGAACAGGGAAATGCGTCGCCGATAGAAATCCCTGCCGACGAGTTGGCCACGAGCGATGAGGAGGAAGAAGCGCCCAAACCACCGCCAACGAAGAGTCAGAAAACGCCGCGTAAATCTCCCATGTCAAAGCCCAACACTTCAAGCCAAAGCAAGAGAAAACCTGTTAAAGTTGGTGGGAAATGCTCCTCCGGAAACTGCAGTAAGAAAGCACTACAGGGCGGTCAGTGCTTCGAACACGGTGGAGGCTACAAATGCTCGGAAGCAGGTTGCTCCAAGCAGGCCAAAGTAATGGGAAAGTGTGTGTCTCATAGCGGCGGGACTCGATGCACCGAGCCAAAATGCACCAAGTTAGTGAGATTAAGAGGGCTCTGCATCGCTCACGGAGGTGCAAACGTGTGCTCAGCTAAGGGCTGCACCAAGAACGCGCAGTCGAAAGGCAAGTGCATCGACCATGGGGGAGGGAAGAAATGCTCCAAGAGGGGGTGTCACAAGCAAGTCGTGTCGAAAGGACAGTGTTTTGAACATGGCGGAGGTCAGCAGTGCTCGCACGGAGGATGCACAAAGCAAGTTAGGGCGGACGGAGTGTGTTTTGAACACGGCGGAGGCAAGCCGTGTTCAATTGAAAAGTGTTTAAAACAAGCCGTGACCAATAGCCTGTGTTATACTCATGGCAGGGGCGACCCGTGCGGCCATTTGGGCTGTGTACGGGTAGCTGACTCGAACGGCTTTTGCTTTGAGCACGGCGGAACGCGTCAATGTGCCTCTGATGAATGCAACAAGCGAGCCCATACAAACGGCCTATGTGTAGGCCACGGTGGGGGGAACGAGTGCTCGCATCGTGGCTGTGGGAAGCAGGCACTTGGGAAAGGAAAATGCTTTGAACATGGCGGAGGCACCAAATGTGACCAGGAAGGATGCAACAAGCGAGCTCTGTCGGTTGGCATGTGTTACAACCACGGCGGGGGCGCGCAATGCATGCATCCAGGGTGCGAGAAGAGATCGTATTTGAGAGGTTTGTGTAGTGCACACGGTGGACCGAAGAAGTGCTCGCGTCAAGGATGTGACAAGCGTGTCAAGTCGAAAGGACTGTGTTATGCTCATGGTGGGGGCACGAGGTGCTCGGAGCGAGGGTGCGAAAAGAATCGCAAACTGGACGGCAAATGCATGCAACATGCTTCAAGTAGTGCTGATAAGTAGTGGAAACTACGTATATTTAGTGATTTTTTTTTAATTTGTTTGTGGCGTCACATAATTTTTTGACGGAGCAAGATTGCCCCAGCACGAACACTAACCGACAAATGGTGATGCAACGATAATTCGTCACTAGCTGGCGCGACTGTTCCAAATTTTTCTTCAAGTTGCCGATGACAGGCAACGCGTGTACTGTACCCATGGCTTGCCATTCCTAAATCCGCCAGCTACCGTCCCAAGCCCCACGGTAGATCTCTACCCATGAGCGATTTTTTGGACGTCCTGGAACTCTCGGGACACCTCGACTTCCTTGGATCGGTTCACTTTCACCATGTAGCCACGCCCATAGCTAAGAGTCAACACAGAGCCAAGCGTATCGTCGACGCCTCCGACGACACTGTGTTCTTCGATAGTGGCAGCAGCAATATTTAGTCTTCGAAAGGCAGCTGCTCGGCAATTAAAGCGGAAAACGCGAAGAGTACGAAGCTACGTCTACTGCTCAAGTGGCAGAATCAGATCACAGAGGAGGAACGATGGGGAAAAAAGAAGATAGCGAAGTCTCCTAGTTAGTTTCGGATGAGGACGTCCCAGAGCCGAAGCGTATAAAGTCTTTCGGCCCATTAAAAAAAATCGATCACTATCTGCTAAATTTACTACAGGTCTGTGAGTAGAACTTGACTAGGAGGCACTCATTGGATTTTTAGAACGCCCCAAACACTGTGCGACGTGTTTAGTGTGAGGATGCATCAAGCAGACTTCATAGTTGTGTAGGGTTTGCTACTAGCAAGCTAAATGCTGGGGACATGCGAGAGAAAAAAAAAACACGAGGGAAATCTGCAGGGAAAATCTGTTATTCTGATTTAGCGAGGACGTCAATCGACTTAAAAACGTCGAGGATCTACAGCGATAGGCTCCTTGATACCGTTGGCCTTGTTGTAGACCGGTCGATACTGATCTTTATCCAACTTCATGGTCGAAGTAACAGAGGCCATGTTATTCTCTTGGACCTTGAACACCTTGGTAAAAATGCTAATGGGATCAATGTCTCTATCAATCCATTGCTCAAACAGCCTTATCTGGAATTTTAAGGCCTCCTTGGATGTCCATGGCGAAATTGCCAGGGCTCTCGAAACCACAACGGCAAATTCTGCCTCACTGCCGAACCCGTTCCGTAGAGCGCTGAACAAATCCGTTTTATGCTGCGGATTCATGGTATTAAACAGCTTAATATATTCGTCCAGAGCTTCCAGTTTCCCACTTGGCAGATACAAATGTACGTCAACTTCAGCGATCTTCAGTAGCGTGAAAACGTCTTTGACAGTCTTCTTGTTCTTTAACCAATCGTGTAACTGATCAGTCTGCAACTTCGTTGCAATATCCTTGGACCTGGTGGCCTGCGTCGCCCTCACGAGGCCTTTGGCAACAGCACCCTCGCCATACTTTGTCGAGAGCACCCCGACCACTGATACTTGCTTCTCTGGGTACTTTGTGCTGAACATATCCACGTAGCTGACCAGTGCCTTCAACTTTGGACCGGCAAGAGCCTCATCCACGCCTCGGTTCAGCTTCAGTTTCGCGACTGCGTCAGCAGGTGTATTTTTCATGGCCAACCAAACATTCAACTTCGTTCCTTCGGTAGCTCGGGCGAATTTCGATTTCATTGGAGCCAAACCGATTCTGGCCCTCACTTCGTCCTTCTCCGTAGTCGTTAGTATTCTTGAGTTCATCGCTATAAAGGCACTCACACACGTCGAAATAATTGCTGCAGCTATTACTAGTAGCCCAATCCAGCTGCGCATTGTACTATGTGGTGAGTAACCCAACGTGTCTACCGTCAGGAGACTGCAGAGCGATGGCCAAAATTTCATTTCAAATCCCCCCAAAATACTTGAAGTAATCCAGAAAGATTACGATATTGACAGTTATCCAGAAAGATTACGATATTACATGTAAATTTTAAAAACCTCACACATATTTTTTTAATTTACCTACTTAAAGTGCACTCAAAAATGTACTTTAAATATAGCTACCAGTATTTGCGGAATAGCGTTAAGGCACCCTAAGAAGACGACAACACAACAACCTTAGAGCGCCCTTAAGGTGCTTCCGCACCATTAGCACTGATCAGCGCCCTTATTTGTTAAAATAAATTACCAACACAGGCAGCCGACAGAGGCGAAGTTTCACGATAGTGCCGTCATATTGTCAATTTTGCATTTCATCACATTTAGTTGTCACATTTGCTTCTCTTGTTGTAGCAGCTCATCCATCAACAACTTTTTTTCTGAAGCACCAGGTATTTAATAACACCAGGTACATGTACGTGGTGCACGAGCTGCGCACTAGAGATGAGCGCGAGAGGCTCGACGTAGCATTTGCATTTTACGGAGAGACAATAAAGGACTTTCACGTGAAGCGAGCGATGCAATGGCGCTCTGCAACGCCGAATGTAGAAGTGAGTTGTCATGGAAATGCTAAACACACATGTGGTTTGTTATATTGATCAGGAACAAAGTAGTAGCGCGCTCCTGAATGTAGCACGATGTTTATATTGATGCGGCGAGCCTGCTGATTTCTTCATCCGTCTTCTGCATTTCAGCTAATTTTTTGGTGCTTGTCGGTACCCGCTTTGTTGTACACAGCAACATCCATGCGAATCTCAATCGCATAACGCGTAAATATGCGTCAGTGACACGATGACGCCCAAATTTGCGAGCGTTGAGCACATATGAGTAAACCATTCCCATGATCATCACTACACAGCAGATACCATTGAGCTGAGTCGGCTCACGGATCCAGCTCGTAGTTTCTTCTTTTGGAAACGATTCTTTTGACCCACTATCAGTATGCCACCTTTGCAAGTACGGCAGTAACTCATTTTTCCATGCGCTCAAAACTTCTTTGCGATAGCATTGCTGATGAAGCGGCTCGTTAAAGTTCACCCTCAGCGTTGTTGGGAGCAAAACTTCCACGACGATAACTTCCCAGTGATCCGTACTCAAGTGAAGCGGCAGAAACACAAATTGCGTTTGAGATAACCATTGTTCCGGTGGCTTTGGCCATCGCAATGTTAGAGTCAGCGATGAAAAGGCAGCCGTTCTCGTGCACTCTATGCTATCAAAGTGATTGTCATGTCGATGGCAGCGTCGTTTAGCCTGCCGCGTAGGACTCCACAAGCAATATCGTTGAACTTTACAACGCAGATTCCCGACTTAGTCTTCAGCTCTGTCATCAGTGATTGTGTCGAAAACTTCTTGATCACATCATCGGACAGTGCTTCGTGCATTTGTGCAGATTCGAATGTAGCAACCCATTCGTTTTGGTCTCCATAGCAAATAATTCAGCTGGGGGGACTTGAACAAAGCGCCATTCCTGTTTTATCGACTTAAGGCTTCAAGGAAACCCTTCGATTTCGACTTTATGTCGTAAAAACACCTCTTTTGGTACAAGAAAAAGCTACATAGACATCACCAGTGTTAGTAGCAAACACATGACTTAATAATTGTGCTGAGACGCTCTTTGTACTCCTCGAGCCACCTTAATACTCTTGTAGCTCCCTTGGTACTGCAAAGAAGAAACTGTTGACGTACCTGTGGAGAGCGATGTCGCTTGAGCCGAATGAAACCAGGAGACCCCATGGTGCGCCTTCCTGATTGGCAGCAAGACCGGCCCTCATGTTCAGCATCGAAGCCGCTGCTTTTTTCAAAAGAACGTCTGGAATAACAGATGAACGTTCCTTGTGGCTGTTCGCGCTGGTTTCCGTTGCAATTTCACACCTAACGGGACGAGCTTGGATGAATTTGTCAGTCATTCGCACTGGGCACAGGTCGAGCACATTCAAGACTTTCTTCACGTTTGGATGATAGTAAGACCACTGAATAATTTCTGTCATCGCTGTCGTCACCTCAGAAGAAAACAAAACAAGAGCAAACTTCAGTTTTCGGGTGCTCCATCCTCGATTCTTCTTTTTTCTTGTTCGAGGTTTAAGGGCTGGGAGCTGGAGAAATTTTAGATCTGGAGGTTTGGGAAGAATGCCGATGACACGGTAGCCTCACCAGGCAGGACTTTGACATGTATTTTCTTATGTCAGATGTATC
Source organism: Phytophthora infestans T30-4 (assembly GCF_000142945.1). Lineage (NCBI taxonomy): Eukaryota > Oomycota > Peronosporomycetes > Peronosporales > Peronosporaceae > Phytophthora > Phytophthora infestans. The sequence goes on from NW_003303727.1 coordinate 427,618, forward strand.
CACGTCCTCATCGTCTGGAGAGAGTTGTAATGCAGGTTGTTCAGAAGGTTGCGCAGGTTGTGTTGTTTCTACAAAACAATATCGGACGGCGCTGTATCTTTGTCTGAAAGAGAAACGCCGTGCATCGAAATTCCCTACTTTCGAGCGAGGTCAGCTAGAGATTCAGCCTTCATGGCCTGTTCTTGATCAACTTCCATTTCGGCCATCACATCTGCGTAATTGAGCTGGTCCAGGTAGCTTCCCGTATCACTGTCGAAGCTATCGTCAATGGATCCACAGCCCCCCCCCCTACTTCTTCCTCGAGCACTGTCTTACACTTGCTCATATGCTGGTAAAAATCAACTGTCGGTAACGCACTACGTTTTCGAATGATTGGTTCAAACATTGCTTGTGCTCTTGCGTATCTCTCAGCGTCGGACAAGACAACCATATTTGCCTGTTCTTTCCGTCGTAGACGCACGTACTTAACAGAACGTGTTCTCGTGCTCAGAGCCGCAGCAGAAATAATCTTTAAGGGTGCTGCAACGACTTGGGGCGCCATAACCGGAGGTGGTCGTGCCTTCACCATATTAACCACCTCACGAAGCCGGCGCAACCCAGTTTTAGACGTCGCGTACAATTCTTCAGTCTTTGTCATGCTCCATCGAGCAGGTACTGATTCTGCTGAAAGTGATTCGAATCCATGAATTTTGCGATCAACAATCATTACGTGCTGGCAAGGAAGTCGGCAGCTTTTATAAAACAAACAAGTGCACGACCATAGTAGATCGACAACATACCATTCTTGACCATACAAACACACCTTCCATTCGGATTGGGCCAACCCGACGTGCCGACATGTAGCTTCACTCTGGTGCACCATGAACAAGTTCCACTAAAACGAAACCTTCACAAATGTGTCGTTAAACAGCTTCGTAGCAACTCGTTGCAAGAACCGAGGAATATCATCTGGTGGACACGACTGACTTAAAAACTAGCGCAACGATGTCAGGACGTGGTTGACATAATTGTTTTGGTTTTGTAGTAATCCCGCGATTGTTCGATCAATCCGTGATTTTTTACCCCAAGAAGCCGTTTAAGCTGGTTCCAATTGCTTTCAATCCTATTCGTCGTCGTATTGCCCGCTGTAAAGTAATTCCCACGACCATGGTTCGACCACATATCGCTACACCACTCCCAGTTGTTTTAAAAGTACGTAAGAAGCTTTGGGCACGGCATACTACAAATATCGGAGCACTTTCCTTTACAGAGTTTCTCGAATCCATCTCTTGCTCTCTCAAAAGGTTCTCTGGTAGTACTGTACATCATCTGCTTGATCGAGATCTCCACTTCATCTCGCTGAACGCCATTAAGCCCATACTCTGCCCGCTTTATAACGTTTTTCCAGCTCGCCATGGTGTCAAACTGGCAGAGTAGCACTGTGGCTTGGGGGAAGCATCTCTCTAGCACTTTCCACTCCTTGAAGGCTTTGTCTATCACAAAGGTCTCGATGTTTCTCCACGAATTGTTGTGCGCCTAAAAAAAATCCAAAATAGTCTCCATTGTCTCCATCTTTTCGTTGAGAGCGATAAAGTCTAGTACAGGCACGCCACGTCCTGTTGCACTAGTCACCAGTAGGCCACCTGCATTTACATAAAAATAAGATACAATTAGTAAGGATGCTACACCAGAGATAAGGGCGCCCTAGAGATAAGATTGCCAAGCATAAAGGGCGCCGCAAAGATAAGGGCGCCGAACGAAAAACATTAAAGGAAATTTTATGACTTCACACAATTTATTAGTAATCTTACTGAGATGAAACCCAAAGTTGTTCGTGCCGTAAGTCCAGTCCATGCATAAAGTGTCACCCCATTGCTCAAAAGCCACCTTTTGAGTGGCACTTTGCATCACAACACCGCACGTCACGTCGTTTTGATCGTGGATCACAAGTACCGCATGATTCTTAAACTCCGCGAGGGTATCAAGTATGCACCTTAGCCATTTATAAGCGGAAGTACTTTCCCGTACCCTTTGCACAATATTACGCGCTTGCTGGAGTGTCACCTGACAGTCCAAGGCGCCCAATACCAACTTTTGAATGCGACGTGAGTCTGTATTTGCATCGGCAAGAAGACCTACTTGTTCGAGAACCAGACTATCTTCCGGTATTGACCCGGCTCCAAAGTAACTCGCGTAAATCGTTGCGTTCGTCCGGTGATTATGTGTCCATGTTTACAATCAACGACATCAGCTTGTTAATAGTTCATCAAACCCTTCAATAATTGTATGGCCACGCCAGTTCCGTAAACCAATTTTTTACTCTGGTTTTTTCCTGGTGCGGCAGCATTTCTTACTGCAGCTGTGAAGCGGGCTTGACATCCAGTAGTGGTTCTCACGGTTGGCAGGTAGGTTTGAACAGCCAATCACATCAAACCTTCCTGTCCTGTTTTTTTCAACTAAAACCTACTCGGAAAACTCGGTAGGTTTGGCCAAGAAGTAAAGGTATAATGTTATTGGTGCAAACGACTAGGAGAAGGTTTGATTTGATTGGTTGTGGCACAACAACATCGCGACCACCAACTTTAGTATTTCATTCTGCCAAAATGGTTAACAAAAGGTGGAGTGCTGAGGAAGAATATGCTCTTCTCGATTACCTGTCTACACATTTAGATGAGTACACGAAAGGAGTCAAGTCGAAGCTCTACGAAGCTGCTCTTACAGTGCTCCCGCAGAAGTCAGCAACGCAAGTTAAGACCAAATGCACGGACCTCGAAAGCACCTACAAAAGTTACAAGACTAAACTCAGTCGCTCTGGCTTTGGTTTGAAAACTACTGATCCTACGTCTATCAAAGGTGTGTTTGCTTGTTATGCTTTTTTTGTTTTATTGGACGATTAATGTTGCTACATCGACAGACATGCTACTCAAGAAATGCAAGTACTTCTACGAGATGGACGAAATCTTTGGTTCGAGACACAACATGGTCCCTCCGTTTGTGCTAGAGCCGAATGCTGCTGTGCTGAATGGACAGGTTTACACTAGGTCCAACACTACCGTCACGACGCAGACACCAGCAATGGTCAGCACCTCCACCGTCAGCACTCCCCGTCCCCAGCAGTGGCCATTGCCAGCATTGTCAGCAGCCCGCCGACGCCAGCAGCAGCAGCAGTCATCAGCACACCAGCAGCAGCTGATAGCAGTACGCCGACACTAGCACCAGGAGAGAGTATGAATGTGTCGGAATACTTTCCTGCCGACAGCTCGCTTACCATACGGTCGCCAACGGCTAAGATAAGCAGCAAGCGTGTCTATAACGATTCGCCGGGATCGTCTATCGCTAAGCTCCTTGCCCAGATTCGTGACGAGCGTGACACGACCCGAGCAGAACGCCACAACGAGGAAATGTTGATGCGCAGAGAAGAGCTGGAACTGAAAAGGCACCAGTTCGAGGCATACAAACTTGAGTTGAAACTTAAGGAACAGAAGATGGAACGCATGTTTTCAGTTATGACGCAGAAGTTGGACTTGCAAGCCAAGAAGATGGAGATTGAGTTGCTGAAGTTGCGTACTACTTCTAAGCAACATGAATAAAAACGTTTTTGTTTTAGTTTTGTTTTCTATTGCTCTTCAGTTAGCCTAGGTGAAAACCTCTCGAACGCAGGACAATTTCTTGTATGCATGTACGCAGATCTTCACTGTCCTCATTGTACCAATCCACTGCTGATGCGTTATCCTCTTGCTGAGTATTGTATTGATCCCTCGGTACCTCGAAGCTGTCCGAACTATCGATGCACAAGTTATGAAGTATAAAGCAGGAAACGATTTTGCTGCAGACCTTCATGATATCGTCTTCATCGACAATTCTGTCTCGGATTCCATCGAGAACAGGAAACCGAGCCTTCAATATCCCGATGGTGTGCTCAATTATAATGCGCTGTTGCGCCAAAAGCCAATTGAACGTCTTGTTTCGCGGTAGTGTGCTAGCTGGCATTTTATATGGGGTCAAAATGAATGGGAAGCAGCACGAATACGCTGTGTCGCCGAGAAGATATTGACCAGCGTCAAAATATGCAGCTGGCTGCTCAGCCATAACCGTCAAACTCATTGCCCGTTTATCATGCAAAGACCCTGGCTGGCCGACCTGTATCAAGTAGAACTAGCATTAGCGTAGTACCAAATGCAATGAGTCTTGCACCTTACCTGGTAGTATGTAATACGGCGGCGGTGATCGCATACAATTTGAGCACCAATGCAGTAGACTGACTTTCGGGAATAGTAACACTCGAAGTCAACAGAGGGAGCGCTACTCAGCTTAAACGCTGTGCCGTCTACACACCCAACGCAGGATGGGAACCCTGAACGCGTCTCAAACGTTTGTGCTATTAAAACCCGTTCCTTCTTGCTCGGCCAGCGAAGAAACTCCGGCTCAATGGAAAGAATTGCACTAGTCACTCGGTCCCTGAATTTATAAACAGAACCTTTTGGACACACCACCGTAATAGAATAGCTAGCAATGCCACTAAGACGTCTGTAGCTGTGAGCTTACCTTCCCCAATGCCAAAATGCTGCGCAATGCGATAAATCGTCAAGTCCTGCAGCGCGAAGAGAAAAACCACCAGCTGAAGTTGGACAGGAGCTTGTTGCTGCTTGCCGGGTACTCGAGCGAAGGCAGTGTGGGCCTCGATGCGTCCCAGCAAAAACACGAAGGTCTGTCTGCTCATGCGTAGGTCGCGGCGAGCACGAACGGCATCAAGCAGAAAAATCCGTTCAGGGCTCCATTTCCCAGTTTTTACGACGTCTGGACGACCCAGGTAGCGGTGGGAGACTATCGCGCAGTAGAACATATCGTCATCGTTTTCGTCGCTCTCGCTTCCCTGGTCACAAAGCTGATAGCTTAGAGCCGAGTGCTGTAGGTGCAGCAGCAGCGCTGCTCGTAGAGATCGCCCCATTCTCACCTTCAGCGCTCACTTACCAATGAAGTCACTGGCTGCGACTGTCAGTAGCCCCTGCACACGCTGCTCACAGTTGAACAATGAAGGTTTGATTTGATTGGCTTACGAAACCTTCGTACCTTCTAACCGTGAGAACCACTAGTGTATCGACTTGGCGTACTGCGCCGACCTTTGCTGCGAGACTTTTGCGACCACCCATGTGTGCAGCGGAGCACCTTGTAGCTGTGCTCCATACTCGTTGGTATCTGCAGAGCGTTCAATCTAGTAAATCATATCAACATGTTATCAGTATTCAATAATATGATGGCACAATCTTTAAACTTACGAGTTGTGCTTTTTCACGGTCTGAGTATCACGGGCTCGGAATAACAGGAAAACATCGCTGCTGTACCTCTCTAAAACGCGGTTAACCTCACACCACGACGAAAAAAACCAGCGTAGGTAGTGGAGGTGTCTTGTTTTAAACGCCTTCACGGTATGATTTCATCGCTATACGAGCTGAATACGTTTCGGTACACCTGGCGCGGGATTGTGGGTCTTGAACATACCGTTTGAGTTGATCGTCACGGGTATCGGCTGTTGCTCCCATCGACAGCGTCTCTGCTCCACTTTCTTCGCCAGTGCTGCTGCTCGCTCCAAACTCGATCGCCGCCGCCGCCGCTTCCCGGATCTTGCTGTACGTCGACGGCAAAACACTTTTCACTTGAGAGCTTGTCTCTCCGGCGAAAGTGATTTTGTAGCGCCTACATTATTTTGTTTAATAATACACAGTTGGTATTTTTGTGATTCAGCAGAGCTCCAAGAAGCAGCAATACAAACCTTGTCGATGAGAGTGCTTTGGCTTCGATTCTGCGCACGCCATTAAAATTAATAGTAAACAAACGTAGAAAGATGTCTAGCAACCGATTGTTCTCACCGATCTCTTCAAGAAGTTCCTGCAACTCCTCGTTTGAATCGCTTATGTGTATAAAATCTTCGTCGCGGTCGTCGTCTGGGGCGTCACTAGAAGAATTACTATCCATCGAGCTCTCGTCTACGGAGAAATACACGTCATGATACCAATCAGGGCCAAGCCGTAAATAAACGCACGTACCCTTCCGCATTGACTTTATCCTCAGCGAAGTGCACGTGCTCGCAAGCGACTCCCGGCGACAGATACTTCAGTTGGCGATCGTCTGGAAGTATCGCGCGCGGAGCCTCCTTTTCCCGCGCTGCGTGTTTTCTAGAATGTTCACTTAAAATCCGACGGCTAGTATTTATCGTACCTAAATGAAAATGTATTGTACTACTGAGTAATTTAATTTAGCACGGAAATTTTATGTTTTACGTGTAATCTTTGAAGCTCTTAAAAATTAAGAAAATTCTTAGGGCGCCCAAACACGTTTGAGCTAACGGGACTTTTTTTATGTAAAAAACTTAGGGTGCTCCAACCACTTTGGTATTTGCGCCGACAGAAATGCAGGTCTCATACTTCTACTTTGCAAATGATACACGACACTGCTGTGACGTAAAGTGCGGACAGACCACGACAGTATGATGACGTGGATCAATGAGGAAATTATATTTAATTTTTTTCTTTTTTAGTTTCAAGTTTTTTTTTTTTAATTTTGATCTTGTTTATAGGTATAGTTGATGGACCCAAGTGGTAATGTTGGAAAGCTTAAGTTCCTAAATGCAAGATATTAAGGAAGACTTGGAGGGCCAATAAAATTTAGTACTATAGCATTGGAATCAGGGGTTCCGAAAATGTTATTTTTATTAAATATAATTTTTATTTTGCCGTAAAATAACTTATCTGCGAGCTTCCATTTCAAATTCAAATAATTTATTTCGCGCTCTCTCCAGGCAATAATCTTTAATCGAGCTCGATGGAGCCCTACGGACCAGCGGTCCAGCTGAACCGCAATCTACAATCGATCTGCCGCGCTCTTGCCCTCTCATTCTGATGGCTGGTCGCCGACACTCCGCGAGAGCCACCTGCATTTTGTGCAGCATTGTCATTGTCCAATCTGTCTCCAATACCCACACCCACCGCAATGCCTCCGAAGCGCACGAAGCGCACGAAGAGCCAGCCGCCCACAGTCTCGGCCACGAGTCAGCCACTATCGCGCCCACGAGGCCGTTAAAGAAGGCCAAGCACAAGGACTAGAAGGCCAAGCAGTCCACAGCTCCGCTCACCTCGAAGGAAGTGGCAAGGTTCTACTTCAAGGTCGTGTTGGACGATGAAGGTGAGGCCACCGTCTTCTATCGCTTTCGTTGTGGTGTCCGCGCAAGATAGAGCCCAACACTGGCTACACAAACCTGCCCCAGCACATATTTCAGTGGCATGCCTACTTCGTGGCCGAGGTGACGGCAGCTGTTGGTGAGAAGGGCACTCTTGTCGGCTTCATCGACGACAAGACGGCCAAGATCTTCGCCTGGATCGACACGGTGCTCACAGCCAACGTTCCATTCAACTTCTGCGAGTCAAAGGCCGCTGTCGACTACGTGAGCATCGACGCTTTGTCGACCAACAGTCTGGTGAAGTAAATGACGCTACTAACTCGTGAGGTCGAAATCATAATTGCCGATATCCTCCCTAAATCGTTTAAAACCATTTTGAACGGGTGGACCTTTCGTTCGGAGCACTTCGTCGCGATCTTCGCCTCCTTTCACCACGACGGGGAGACTGAAAACGTGTTGCTAGCCATTGGCCCCATCGGTGGATGACGATGTGGACGACCATACGGCCCCTGCATATATGTCTTTCAAAGGGGTATACTTAAGCTTTTCAACAAGTCAGCCGACAACATTGCGTACATCGTTGGTGACAATTGCAGTGTAAACTGTAAAATTGCTGAGGAACTCAGTGTTCCTTTGGTGGGTTGCGCCAGTCACCGCCTCAATCTGAACCTCATGCTCGCTGAGCACGATCACCTTCTTGATCAAGTCCAGGCCGTCATGATCAAGCTAAAGAACGCCCCGATCGCCGCTGCTCATTTACGGTAAGTCCCCTTTTAACCTTACACTACTCTGCGATTGAATTCCAATATTTTATATTTTAATTTTTTTATGTTTTGTATTTAGCCGAGTGACCACCTTGCGTCCGGCACTTCGTCAGGCGACTCTGCATTTGCGATGGTCCGCCGCTATGTAGAGCTCAAGGAAGTAATGGATAAGATTGATGACGATGAGATAACGTCGATGCTGCTCTCCCGTCGTGATGAGAAGGCTATTGGGGGTGCTCTAGAGAGCCTTAAGAAGTTCGAGTCAACTTCGAAGCAGCTTCAGCAGGCTGATAGTGTGACGCTGCTGGATGTGCGCGACCTGTTCGACGCCTTCATCAAGTTGGCACCAGACGTCAAGAAGTACCTCGCGCCTGACGCATCGATCGTCAAGAGCCCCGGGTTCGAGGAAGCTTGCGTCCAGGTTCTTCTCGGCAACGAGGCAGCCATCTTAGAGGAATCGTCCGACGTGCTTGTCAAGGTCGTGCCTGATGGCCCCCAGCCCACAGATAAAGAGCCCCCAGCCAAGGCTGCGAGAGAGAATTTCGCGAAGGACATACTTGTGGAGGCACGTCGCCAGAGGGAGAAAGCGCCACGCTTTAAAGGCCACGTAGCCTACATCGTGCCGACCTTTCCCCAGGTGCCAACTTAGGCCGGGCAAGAGTCTAGCGATGGGGACTCGAAGGTAAGGCGCAGGAGGCTACTGATGTTCCTCGAAGAAGGTATATTGGAAAGTGAGCTTGAAATGGTTAGATGTGGGTCGGCTACGAAGCAGTGCTTGTTATCATTCCCTTGGTATCCTATGTAAGTATATACATTTAACTGAACTAGATCCTAAGTAGTCATTGAGTCGAATCTTGAAGTAGCGTAGCGTAGTAGTGAACCGCTGTTCATTCGAACCGGGTCAGAATCTCCATAGTGAATTCAAATGAAAAAGAATGACTGTCAATAAAGCTCCAAGTTTGGCGATACTCGTCCAAACATGGTGATTGCCTTCCGGTCAGGCGTGTGTCTGCCTGGCCGTTCATTGGCAACTTAAGAAGACAGCCGGCAGTCAGCAAAGACAAGCAGGAAGATAATCGAAGAAAGTGGGACGCATTGGTACCAACGTCATGGCTGTGACTTTAGTACGTCTTTACATCCTCCCAGACTTGACTTCTCGTTGACGCTTGTTGAAGTTGGAAAAAAGAGAACCTTCCAATGCGACACACGGCGGATGGCGTTTTCGCGCTCCCAAGTTGATTCGTGATCTGGTTATCCGTGCCATTTCACAAGTCATTCATGTTTGCGATTGAATTGAAGCTTGCGAAGAAGCTTCTCGATGATGTGCATCGTTGCACCAGTGTCGCGTCAATAATCCGTCTTGAGGCCTTTGGAATAGGACGAGTCTTAAAACGCGACGGATTTTCTACGTAATGACTCAACATGTCCACATTGAATGTGGAGCTCAGACGACTCATGCATCGTGGAAGATTCAACTTGGCCACATTTGGGTTTATCATTTTCACAATATAGAATGATCCAATCATGCGAGCAGCGCGCTTACCTCGCTTCTATTATTGTCTTGAGTCACATGAGCGCAAGGAATGCGACGAGTATCCAGGAATCAGTATTAACGCGTCGATTCGTCAGGTTTCGAGCAGCACGGGCATGACAGCGCGTGGTACACTGACGAAACGAAACCATATCGATCGCAGGGCCCGAAGATTGACGCGACAACGCATCGGCAACCACATTGAGGTGTCCCTTAACGTGATGCAAATTGAATGTAAACTGTGCGAAAAACGTCAAATAGCGAGCCAATTTCGCTGAAACCTTCGGGTGGTGCAAAAACTATATGCAACCAGTGTTTTCTGTGTAGATATCAAATTCACGACCATATAGGTAGTGACATCACTTGTCCAACGCTGGTTTAATAGCGAAGGGTTCTTTCTCGTGTGTTGGCCAATTGGTCTCGTGAGGACCAATTTTCTTTGAGAAGAAGGCGATCGGATGATCTTGACCTGAACAAACTTGAGTGATAACGCCTCCAACACAGTAACCAGAGGCATCTGTTGTCACGATGGAACGTTTTTCGTAATCCAATAACTGCAACACGGATGCTTCTTGAAGAGCGGATTTGATTTCCTCAAACTAGCGCGTCCGCTCTGGCCCCCAGCCCCAGACATGTTCTTTCTTAACAAAAGAACCAGAGGCAACCCAATTATAGCGTAGTCCCGGATTAAGCGACGGTAACAACCTGCGAGACCCAAAAAGCTTTGTAGTTGCTTTTGGTTCAGTGGCGTAGGCCACTTTGCAATCGCTTCAGTCTTGCGAGTATCAACAGCAAGTCCTTTGGCAGAAATCATATGGCCGAATAATTTAACTTCGGGCTGGCCAAAGTAACACTTCGATAGATGGTAGATCAACTTCTCACGACGTAGAACCTCGAAGACAGTTTGAGGCTGTTCAACATGCTCTTCCAGACTGGTGGAAAAACCACAAATGTTATCCAAGTAGACAACAATGAATCGGAACTTTGCAAAGAGTACCCTCAGGAGGCGAGACCAAACACACTGTCATATTAGCCAATCCCATAGGCGCTACACACCACTGGTAAGCTTCCGCGTGCGTGCGAAAGGCGGTATACTTGCGACGCTTGAGCGCGATACGCATCTGGTAATATCCTTGAGCCAAATCTAGAGCTGAAAAGATGACACAACCAGACATCTAATCGAAACGTTCGTCGATGCGAGGCAGTGGAATCTTTGGAATAATCAATGCGAGTTCACTTAGCGATAGTCGATGACCCAGCGGGTAGGCAAAGTCGAGTTTTCAGAGCGTACCAACTCAGAGCGAGACAGCTGATGTCCAGAAGTAGGATCTTTCTTTGGATTCCCAAAGATGTTGGCCACCCAAGGAGAATCAGAAACTTCGGTCCATCCTTTCTTCAGCTTCTCTGTAACAAAGCGATCCAGTGTATCCTGCTCAATCTTAGACAGGCGGAATGGAGCGTGGCTACTTGGAACAGCATCAGGTTCAATGCGGAGCTCGAAATCCACACGACATGAAGGCGGTAATCCATCCGGTAAGGTCTGTGGGAAGACATCAGTAAAACGCTTCAATAAGTGAGTGATCGAAACAGAAGTCGAATCACTAACTGGGTCATAGACACTCGTTCAGGATCAGCAGCAGTTGTAGGAGAAGAAGAAGTAAAGCTCGCGGCAGATTGCTCATAACTGTTCTTTCGAGCATATTTCTCCTTGTTCTGCAACTTGAGACACTGCTCAATGACATGACCAAACGTTTGCAGTAACGATATCGCTTGTTAGGCGACGAAGAAGAAGCAGATGGCGGTTTCTAGTACCCCCTGAGTCAATTCAAATTGGCTCGGGTTCGGTCTCCTGAGCTTGCTGCTGGTGCCAATTGTTGCTAAACTGAGAGCGTGATACGTCCTGCGAAAAAAACGGTGGATGATAGCTCTTATCGCGGACATGATGCGATCGATCATACTCCAAAGCAATATTCGTTTCCTGCGACACTGTTGTACTGCGACGATATTTCACCTCTTCGTACGTAGGACTGACGAGCCAACGTGTAAAGTAAGTGATCTTGTTCAACTCACTTATGTATGTCACTTGCATGATGGCTTCACGGAAGCGCGAGAAGTAATTATCCAAGCTAGAGCAATTTTTCTGTTTAAGCGCGTACAATTGGTCACGCAAACGCTCTTGCAAATCCGGAGGCACCAATTCATCGGTCAGCCTGTTCATAAGGTCATGCATGTCCTTGATATCACGCTTGCTTAGCTTGTACCAAGCGGCAGCATTTCCTTTAAGGTTCGCAATGGCCAACATTCGAGAGGTTTGGTTGTCGTTTGCCAATCGAAATTTTTGGCTTCAAAGTACTGAGCAAGTTGCTCGAAGTGCAAATCAACAGATTCTCCTATCGTGCCATAGAATTCAGGCAGACGGATACCTTCCACTTTCACTATACGCTTACTCATGGCTTCAAGCAGCTGTTGCTGCTTGTCAACCATTTTGATGCGTTTCTGCGTGATAGCGTCAGTAGACCATCCTTGAGGATTTAAGGAAGTCATGGTTAATTGTCGAAAAATTCAGCGATGAAGTGCCGAAAAAGGGTAATTGGGTTCAGGTGGACAGCGACGAGGGGTGCAGGTACTGAATTGATCCGGTTCTTTTAGACCAGGCACTTACCGTGCACAAGCAATCAACGATAACGTTGATGAGGGATGCGACGTTAGGTACGGGTACTAACTTGATCCAGTTCTTATAGACCAGACGCTTAGTGCAGTACACACGCATAAATTTCAAGCAGCAAGCTGTATACAAATGAGGTCGCAACGATAAAATCTGACGAATGGGGAGGCGAACAAACGACGCCACACGCTCAACGAGTGGCTTTCCACGTGTCGCGTAGCTTATAGAGAATGAAAAACCCCTCCCGGACGAAGACCAACAAGTGCCACCAGATGTGACGACTGGTGAGAGCACGGCGCAGAGGAACAGCGACGAGGGAAACGTCGTGTGGGGTCGAAGCGGAGGATGGCGGCGATAGTCTAGTGATGGGGACTCGAAGGTAAGGCGCAGGAGGCTACTGATGTTCCTCGAAGAAGGTAAATTGGAAAGTGAGATTGAAATGGTTAAATGTGTCGGCTACGAAGCAGTGCTTGTTATCATTCCCTTGGTATCCTATGTAAGTATATACATTTCACTGAACTAGATTTTAAGTAGTCATTGAGTCGAATCTTCAAGTAGCGTAGCGTAGTAGTGAACCGCTGTTCATTCGAACCGGGTCAGAATCTTCATGGTGAATTCAAATGAAAAAGAATGACTGTCATTAAAGTTCCATGTTTGGCAATACTCGTCCAAACATGGTGATTGCCTTTCGGTTAGGCGTGTGTCTGCCTGGTCGTTCATTGGCAACTTAAGAAGACAGCCGGCAGTCAGCAAAGACAAGCAGGAAGATAATTAAAGAAAGTTGGACGCATTGGTACCAACGTCATGGCCATCGCTGGCTGTGACGTTGATGCGTCGTTACAGGGTGGTTGTTCTTAGGTTCGGCTTCTAGGCAAGGCATATCAGAGCGAGCAGTCCTGTACTGGAGGGAGGGGGGGGAAGCAGTAGATACTGGCGCACCGCAGCACGGAAGCTAACCAAAGATGCGGCTGGCCAGAATCCAACCCTCGTTTGACGAATTGCAAGCTGGCTGTCCGACGTCGAAGTCCATGACGGTATCTTCAACGATGTTTGACTGCTCCACCTCTCATGTTAAATTTTCTGTATTGCAGAGCCTGAGATGCTGCAAACATCGCACCAACGATAGAGTACAGTGTAGCCGGAGCTGATTTGGCGAAGCATGCACGCCTACAGCCGTTTTTTTTTCATGTGAGCTGGTCATGGAAATTGCATGATGCAACTTGCCTCAGTTATTTTTTCGCCGCACACACCTTCCTTACTAGTGTCAGCAGCTAATTCATGTACAATGAGCATCATACAGCGGACCTTTGCGCATCTTATACCCGGGAAAGGAACACAGATGAAAGCCTATTTCCGCCGACGGGTCTTAATTGTCAATTCCGGCTAAACAATAAACTTATATGAAGCTCTGGGAGTGACCTTCTGTCTACGAATCTTCGAAAGTGGCTCCCGCCGTCAAATCGAAAGAGATGAAGTTACGTCTTTTTTCGCAAGTGGCAGAGGCAGCTCGGAAAGATGAAGCAAGAAAAGACGGCCGACAAAGCCGCCTCGTTCCAATTGGGTGGAAGGTCCATGCCTCAAACGCCGATGCAGATACATGCAAGTATTTCTGTATGATCGCTCAGGAACTACATGTAGTTATACTTATACTACTGATACTACCTCCACACGGAAAATACCGCCCATTTCCAAAAATATCTCTCGAGCTGTATTTATTGGTAGAGCCTTTTTAAATGTTCTAAAAACATTTATTAATTGAAATTTACATGACAAAAGTCGTAATCTTTCTGGATTTTGTTTGGGGATGTGAATTGTTATCTCTGGCCATCCCAATTTTCCGGCGGTAGACAAATCATTGAATTGGGTGTCCCACCGCACCACAGTTCGGCATTGGCAATGAAGGAAATAACTAAAAACAGTATTCTCGCTCCAAATATTTAGCAATAATTAACTTTTTAGGTTAAAGTACGTATTAATAAGCAACAGTATTTTTTTTAGGAAATCAAAGCCCCGTAATCAATCTGGATCGAGAATGTATTGGGATCTTGCGTAACCATTCTGGCTAGTATGGAGCACGACCGAAGTTGTTAATAAAATGTGGAATCTGATCGCTACTGTAGATGAACTTAGATGAACTTATCTGTACAGTCGTGCACCTACAATTCGGCAGGGCGGCCCATATCAACAGTGCCAGGGCATAAGTGCACAAAGAACAAACGCAAATCCAGTGCATTGATATTTTATTTATTAATTCAGTACCAAATATACGCCAATCATCTGCATAATCTTGGCGTCAGACGCGCGAATCGCGGGCGCGCAACAGCGCTTCCGGTCGCGATAGGCGTCCGGCAAGGCGGCAACTTCCGCGGACCGCTTAAGAATACTCTGGACGGTAGTGTGCTTTACTGCTTGGGGCCCCCAAGTTGGGGGGTCTTAAAGCAAAAATCAAAGTGTGTGTTTGTATGAAGACGTCCGATCCAAAATTTAAAATCAGATCGATGCGGCGTGTCATCCCTCGGCGAGGAGGGGAAACCGTTGAGGTTAATTGCTAGGGTGGTGATGGGCAAAGGTAATTGCGCATCCGATTCGCGTAATCATAAAATCTGGCAGGGTATCGACTGATACCGGTGCCGAATTGTAGGTGCACGACTGTACATGTAAAATAATACTTCATACTGTCTTGTCAATTTCGATTGATCAAGATCGTGGTCAATCAGACTTAGAGAAACGTATTCATCTACTGTTGCGTAATCTTTCTGGCAAATATTTTGAAAGGTATTGCTCCTCGTCCGCAGTTTTCTTCACAAACAACGGTAGATACTCCGGAGTGAGCACCAATTGTACATTCAAGACAATGCGGCACTAGTTTGGGCTACTAGCTGTGGCGTTGCTTCTGACATGCGAGACAGCCTCGGTGGCAGTTGACTCAACAAGACTGTTGAGAACTTCAGCACCTACGGAAGTGAGGGGCGAAGCTAGGGCGATCTTCGGTTTGGACAAGATTATCGGTCCAATAAAGTCGAAATTCGCCAAAGGAACCGAATCCATAAAGTTGAAGCTTTGGCTGTCACAGAAGCTGACGCTTTTTTGACATCTTGCCAGTCCGAAGTTAAAGATTCTGAGCGATTACGTGGAAAGGTCAAGAATAAGTACCCGGAGAAGAAAGTTTCAGTGCTCGGGGTACTCTCAACAAAGTACGACGAGGTTGCTGCTGCCAAAGGTCTCGTGACTGCGAAGCGGGCAGCCAATTCCAAGGATCTTGCAACAAAGTTGCAGGCGGATCAGTTGTCTGGCTGGTTGAACAGCGAGAAGTCTGTCAAAGACGTCTTCAGGTTACTGAGGATCACTGACACCGGCGTCTTATCTGCGAAAAGCCGAAAACTGGAAACGCTGGACGAATACATCAAGCGTTTCAACGAAAAGAATTCCCAACATCAAACGGATTTGTTCAGAGCGTTACGGGGCAGCTTCGGAGGTGAGGACAAGTTCGCCGTTGTGGTTTCGAGAGCTATGTCGTTTTCGCCGGAAGAGGCCTTCAAAATCCGGCAAAAGTTGTTTGAGCGATGGATAAAGAAGGAGTATGACCCAGCTAGCGTTCTTACCAAGGTGTTCAAGGTCCCGGAGAATAACATGGCGTCTATCACTTCTGAGATGAAGCTGGTTACAAATCAGTATAAACCGGTTTACAACAGGGTCAAAGGTATCAGAGAATCGGCCACTTACTCCTCGACGTTTTAAAAGCGATGCTTGCACGAAACATCATTTTCGCTGAAGTGGCGGTGTCGGATACCATTTCGTCTTCTCCGATTAAAGTGCCATTTTTTCGTGGTTACGCAATAGTACCTTTGGCTTTCAGTATGATCGTTTATCATTTCCATCCAGCATTCGTCAGTTTGTTTGTTGGTTGGTGAGGCAGGTTCTGCAGATGGTATCGATGTAAATCTATACGAGAGTAGTCCCGGGTCTCCAAAATATGTAAGCGATATACGCTTAAATTGCGTGATCACGTGACCAAATTAACTAAAATGTTTTAAATCAGTCGGCAAAACAAAATCATCTGTAAAATAAACTGCAACATGATCTGATATAATCCGTCAATTTGGATGCAAGCACTGCTCCGAAGCTGATCAAAAACTTTGCTGTGAAGCGCGACGTAGACTCCAACTAACATTTGTCCTTGCACGCACAGCAAGTTTTGCTATCAATGACAAAATCAAAAGCAAAGAAAAATCGTTTTTTTTAAGCGAGGAAATATCTAGAATGACACACAGACACGAACACGAACACAAAACAATGTCCATGTAATGCATTCGAGGAACACGTGTTCGTACGTGTACTAAGACGGATTAATCCTGACGTGCATGGTGATATGACCTCCCGCGGACGATCGAGGAGTCCACATCAGTAATGACCCACCAGATTTACCGGGCAACCCCGCCAGACTGGGACGCCAGCGGTCCAAGTACATGGTCTTATCCTCCAGCTCAGAAAACGTCGCTTGCCACGACGTGACATCACCCGCACCGATATCAACTTTCGCGTACTCGTCACCACCCAAGTGGACTACAACCGTCACATCCTTGGTATCAACGCGCTCAAAATTAAGGAGGATAACGCCATCACCCGCGTGCGTGTACGGCCCGTAGCTCCCCACAAACGCCTCGTCCAAAACTTTGAGTCCTAGTGCGTCGTACAGTGTTCCATCGTCGAGTTCACCCACGTAAGCAGTGGGTCCACATATCGGCTGTACGAACTGTGAAGCCATGTACGCGATGCCTGTCGGGTCGACCGTTGAGAGTACAATCAGACCCATGTTTGACACCTCCAGCATATAGTCGTCATCTGGGACGTCCTTGCCACCGTCCGTCTTCCCCGTTTCTATGAGCTGGTCAACGATTACCCCGAACGTCTTACGCAGCAAGTCGCGCGTCTCGTATGCTGCTGTCTTCAATTTCGTTGTCAAAAGTTCGCCCATGCAGTTGTTCGTGACGATGGGGATATCGTTCAGAACGATCGACGATTTGTACACCCTCACTCGAATGTCGTTAGCCACAGTACTCGCGTTTCCGTATTTGAGCACAGCACGAGTGACGCGATCGGTGAGCCGCTTGAGCTCCCAGCCACAACTCGAGTTCTGGGCAATCAGATCGTCAAGTTCGGCTACTGTCGTCGATGATTTGCTGACCATCCCATTGCCAGTGACCAGACTCATGATACTGGCTCCGGTCGAAATGATTTCTTCACCGTTTGTGATGGCTTGCTTCACGATACCTTCGACGATAATCAGCACTGTGTCCGCGAGCTGAGCATTTTGGAGGACTGGGATCTTGAGACGGCGACGGGGAGGTCGTACAAAACGACATCAGCCTGGTAGGCGATCGTTAGCATTTCGGCAGATTTACGCTGTCGTCTGACGGTATCGGAGATAGAAGACCAGACCCCTGATCACCTCGACGATATTTCGAACGCACAAGACAATCCACTGCGTGATCTTATACATTGCCAGCATCTGGCCGAGCACTCCGCTAGTGGCAGCATTGAGCGCTACAGCGACCACAGAGCCGATTTTTGCGAGTGCTGTGAGGACGCAATCGTCGTTTTGAGGAATGCACTCCAAGCCACACGAAATCGGGTATGACAACGGACACCGGGCTGCACAGCCGTCGTCATCCTTGCTGTAACCCAGCGAACAAATGTTGTTAATATCAAAGTCCATCGAGTTTCGATAGCAGGCGGTATCACTGGACTTGCCGATGGTAGGACCCACCCAGTTACGAATTGTAGTACCGTATGTACCATTCCCCACCCCCGAAGGATCGTTGGGAAATATACTCTTCACCGTCTTCCTCGTCCATATCGCACCAATTTGGTCCACTTCGTCTGCAGCACGACCATACAATCCACTCAACACAAATCCCTCCGGAGCAGTTGCGACTCCAAACTTGTTGGTCTTGGTTTTACCGAAAATTGTTTGACCAGCGGTGGTAGTGAAACTGATGTAAAAGACTCGTGTGCTTTTGTCTTTCTTGCTCCAGTGAACTTCTATGGAAGTGACGTACTCATCAGTAGCAAGCGTGATTGTCTTCTCTGTACCTCCGCGTCCTCCATGATTTAAAGTGAGCTTTGAGGGTGCTACAACTTGCAACGTTACTGCATCGACTCGCTTGTTCGAGGGGATCGTAATCGAGCTAATAGTTGGGCCAAATTTAATGTCGATGTCCGAGAATGCATTGCCGTGTGGACCGCCAAAGAGCTCTACAAGTGCGATATCCTCGTCAGCAGATACCGTGGCGGTAGTATTGGTTTCGTTGATGGGTGCAATGCTCGACCACACTGCTCCGATAAAGGTTATTTCATCACCATACCGGCCAAAGAAACCGACAAGCCGAAAGCCTTTTGGTGCAGCCACTGAGCGCTCCTCCTTCGTTTGCGAGCCGCCCGATACCGTGTTGCCGTTGTTTGTGCTCCAACAAAGGTAGAAAATGCGCGTGCGACCGCTTTTTAAACCCCAGTGAGCTTCCAGTGTAGTTATGTATTCGCCAGACTCGGGCGTAAGTGTGTTTTCCTTACCACCCGCCCCTCTGTGAGTAAACTCCATTCCTTGGGAGCCGAGACTTGCACTATAAGACCGTCAAGACGCTCACCCGCTCGAATAGCTACAGAGCTGATGGTCATTCCAGACGTGCAAGCCAGCTGATCGGAGAACTGGGTTCCATGGGGCCCACCAAAAGAGTCACTCAGCTGAACAGGGCCTGTGTTCGCCTTGGGCCTCACCTCTGACAGACTTCCTGCAATGTCTTTTGGAGCGACAGTGCCTGGGGAGTCCTCGGGTGTAGAAGGTGTTGGTTCTGGTGTCACGAGATCAATGGACGCCCAAAGAGCACCCAGCTTGTCGATCTCTTTTCCAGATTTGCCGAAAAAATATTGATAACTAGAAGCCTTCCGGTGAAGTCACGGTACTCTTGTCGGCTGTCATTGATCCTCCGACCAGCGAGTTGCCGGCACTTGTAAAGAAACTAACGTAGAAAATACGAGTACGCCCATCTTTCCCCCCCCAATGAACTTCCATTGAGTTGACATACTCGCCTTTGCCGAGTTTGAGTACTTTCCGAGCGCCCCCTGTTCCTCCGTGAGTAAATACGATTGTCTTGGGCGCTAAAATGTCCAAACGGATGCCATCCAGACGTGTACCAGCGAACACGGATATTTAACCTACTATTTGTCCAGCGGAAATTCTTGTAAGAAAAGTCTCTGCCGTGGGGTCCACCGAAGCTTTCACCCGATTGGATGAAGTCTTTGACAGATATCGGCTCTTCCTCTCCTGTCGACCCTGCCGCCGGTTTGACGCCTCCGGAGTCGCAAAGGCAAATTCACACCCACATGTCGCGCCGCCAGAACGCACCCCACGCCGCGCAGGGTCTAGCTGTAAGTTTTCTTCCGACTGGACCATTGGTCCAGCAGCCGACGCAACTGCTGATGATTCTACTTGCGACGCCGATGACGTCTGCGTAGTGGTTGCTTTAGAGCTTCCAATTGAGACGTCCGATCCTTCTAATGACGTAGCAGACGAGTCTTCAATCGACCCCGCAGGTTCTTGTACAGACCCGACCGCAGAGTCTCCAGTCGACGCTACAGACGCAACGGAAGAAGTCGGTTCTGCTGCGTTCTTCTTAGTGGTGTCCTCACCAGAATCGGAAGATTCAGTTAAAGCCCATGCAGGCCCTGTCGTGGCAAGAACTCCACTATTAGATGCAGAAGAAGCAGGAGATTCTGTACCCGAAGCTTGGTCTTGAAATTCGTGTCCCGATCGCACCCAGTTTGTCAATCACATCACCATCCTGTCAAAAAAAAAAACTCCTAGCTGGAAACCTTTGGGTGCCGCTACTATTTTCTTGCGCTCCGTCTTCATACCTCCAGACACGGTGTTACCGGCGCTCGTCACAAAACTCAAGTAGCAGATTCGTGTCCGACCTTTGCAATGCGTCTCCATTGACGTGACATATTCCTCTCTGGCTAGAACCAAGGTGTTAGCCTTTCTGCCAGGTCCGCCGTGATGGAACGTTACCACTGTTGGTCCTGTTACCTCCAGTGAAATACCATCGACGCGTTCGCATCGTAATCGACCCAACCGTCTGTCCTGCTGTGACTGAATCCTGATCCGAAATCTCTCTTCCGTGGGGACCGCCAAAACTCTCGCTCAACTGGACCGAGTCGTCAGTAGATAGTGCCCCGGGAAAATACACGATGAGAAGGCATACCAGTGTCCGCAGTATGGGTGCTACCCGCGCGTTAAGCGTCATGCTCGCGGTGTTGAATTTGCTAAAATACCACGTATTATAGTGGGGTCGGTTGAGTTGTTATTCAACCGTTTAGGTTGTAATGTGGCCGGAGTGATTACCGCCACTGATACGTTCGTGGCATGAAATTGTTTAACCATTTGATGACTCATACAAACGAATTTGTTAACCCCTTGACCCGAGAGCCTGGACCTTACAAGATAAGGCCTGTTTCTTAACGTGGACCATACAAGTTAATAAATATTACATTTGTTTTTTGTATAGGTCTTTACAAACTCCAACTCAAATAGAGGTAGGTGTCGATTCCATGCTTTCCCGACAGCACCAACATTGAAGATACAGATAGAAAGTTCGTGCAGATCAAACCAGCAATCTACATATGATTGCTCATAGGTAGACGTCTGCAACCGCACAAATTTATGGCTCACTTCTGAGGGTTTCCCCTCTTGAGCGAAGAACTCTACATCCCCAACATGACATTCCGGGCGCAATGGCGTGAAATGTAAAAGGATGGCTGGACCTCAAAGAAGCCATCAGGCCTTTCCGTCGACTTTATCTACCTCAAGCCTGGAAAGACGATCACAGATGTCGAAGGAGAGGACGTGTTTATTGGCGACGACGCCTTGATGAAGTACCTGGACAAGATTGACCTAAGTTGCTCTGAATATTCTGTTGAATGTCTTTGATTTGTACTGACTGTGTTATGTGAGCAGTGGCTCTTCGAGCAAAGAAGCAGGCAAGACGTGATGGATCTGCGAGCGCTGCCGGACGTCGAAGTGCTGCGAAGGCTGCCAAACCTGTGACAGCGAAGCGTACGTGTACTGTGGGCTGTATGATACACGTTTACATTTGCTAATCGTGTATGTTGAAAATTAGATTCGAATCCTTCTTCATCCGATGGCAGTCCCTCGTTATTTGCACCTGCACCGGCTCAACGGCAACTTCTCGAGACCACCCCAGTTCGTCTATGTGCCTAAGGTCCGTCACACAAGACCCCACCATCGCATTCCGGTACACCACTGGATCTTGCTTCAAGTCCACCAAAGAGGCCGCTACAAGCTGATTCACCGCATGCTACAACTCTTTCTCCCAGCGGCAATAGTGAGCATTCCATCGGAAGCTCAGGAGGTAATATCTGGTATAACACACGTTTGGACTGAACTATTTTTATATGTGGCGTCTAGTTGTGTTGGAGACTCTCCAATTAGTCAAAGAAACTTGGCTCCAGACTTTGAAGAAGCCGAATTGAGCAGCAATGCGTCGGATCATTCCGAAGCCGACAACCAAATGACTAAGTTGAGGAAGACAAAGAATCTAACCAGTCTGCAAGCAGTGTGGGTCAACCGAGATGACTGGGTGGAAGAAGAACCGAAAGAAGACACGCGGCATAATGGTCCGTCGGGTAACTTGTATAAACATGGTATACAGGAATACTAACTTGTATCGTTGCTATATGGTGTATGTGTAGATGTGAACCAGATTGTAAACGACGATGACCCCAGCATATTTGCAACCTTTGAGTCAGACGCCGAGAACAATGATGGAGACGAAGACGATCGGTTTGGCGATGCTATTCATGATGACGTGGCACAAGAACCTGCGCCACCTGAAATGAATTTGACGACGAATTACTCTCAGCACTCGGTGGTGTGGATGGCATTGCTTCGGATGTAGTACCAGATGCATATTTGAAGGAGCTCGGCGTTAATGGCTGTTCAAATTTGACGACGCATACACCCTATACCTATCTACAAGAGCCTTACGAGTCGCGTTCGCCTGAAGCATTGCGGCAGGACTACCCGCAGTTGTACAAAGGTGTGTCCGGGCCTACCCCAAAGGCGTTGTTCAACCCCATCCGGAGCTTTCTTCTATTTGGTACAACCGCGGTTGTGGGAGGATATTGCTCCCGAATCCAACGATTACTTCGAAGCTAGTCTAGATGAAAGCGTACAAGGAACACATGAAAAGCAACTCGCTCGGGAGCTGAAGCATCCACGGTTCAAAGCCAAGTCGGTCGAAGAAATCCGTGAAGAAGTCCGGAGGGTGCCAATTATCGAGACACGAGAGCTGTGCGTTTTCATTGGTCTATTGCTGGCCCGATCCGTAGTTCCAAACAACGAAAAGCTAGCAAACGATTGGAAAACGAGAGAGGAAGGCGATATTCCCCGCGGATCCTTTGGGCGCTTTATGACGCGCGACAGATTCATGCATATATCCCGGAATCTGCATTTCAGCCGTAATAGAGACCCAAGCGCTGCGGCAGATCGTGCGTGGAAGCTGAGGTCTGTCGCAGACGCACTGCAAGATCGGTTTGCATCTGGATTTACCCGGCCGGCCATCATGGCGTTTAACGAAGCGATGTTGCCGTCCCCCTCCACGCTCAATAGGATGCGTGTGTACATCAAGGACAAGTCCCACAAGTTGGGCACGAAGCTGTTCATGTTGTGCTGCTCCATTTCAGCATATTATATTAGGTGAGTACCACGCGTGTCTCCGGGCACGCCTGCTTTTTTTTGTTTTTAAGTATTGCTATCGTGTATGATACTAACTTGTGCTCTATTATCTTGTATGATAAAGCTTTGAAGTGTATTGTGAAAAAAATTAAAGAGAGGTCGGGCCAGGGAAGTTCTGCTGACCAAACGTATGACCCTGCCGCCGTCGTGCACAGCCTGAAGCAAGTGTTTGGGCCTACTGCACCACCCAATGGAGAATGCGACTCGTTGTCATGGACCTGTTTTATTCTTCTGTGCCGCTATCAATGCAGTTCCTGACCATAATATTCTACGCTACTGGTACGGTTCGGACGGACCGCCAAGGGCTGAGTACAAAGCTGACCCCAAAGAAACACGCTGGAGACAAGAAGCAACCACCAAAGATTCCAAAGAACAGGCCAGCAAACATTGAGCGGGGCACGTTTATCGTGGCTGAATCATTGTCGGTACCAGTAATGCGTGTGCTGCTTTGGTGGGACACACGAGCCGTTCACATGCTGAGTACGGGCGGGAGTGTGCAGCCAGATCGTATTGTACGTCGGGACAAGTTGACAGGAGAGCAGCTCGAAGTGGTCTGCCCGCGCATTGTGAAGGACTATCAGACGTACATGGGCGGCGTCGATGTCCATGATCAGCTACGTCTACAACGGTAAGTCTGTTATGTACAAGCTCAAAATGTCTAATCGTGTATGGTACATGGTATAGATACTCGTTGCAACTAAGCATCAAATACAAGAAGCAGGCTACAAGGATCTGTTCATAGGACTCGTTAATTTAGAGATTATCAACTCCTACATTGTCTTCAATGCTGCTTGAGCAGCTTCCAATTTCCCCAAAACTAGCCATGTCAAATTTTTGAAACAACTTCACCTCGAGCTTTGTCAGCTTAGAGATGAAGACTGGGAATGACTTATTGCCGACGAGACCTTTCAAGCAACGCCTTCAAAAGATACTAATGCTGATATAATCCGCCGTTAGAGACACAAGCCGCTACTTAAAGACGAGTGGAGACCAGGCAGCAACAATCAAAGGCGGAAGCGACGGACAAGGGCCCGTAAAGTTTGCTCATTGCTAAAAGGCACTGGGACCGGTCGTGGCGGTGATTCGTCGACTTACTGTAGCTCGTGCAAGCAACAAACGGTGTGCAAGATACCTATGGCTAGGCGAGTCTTCTTGTGTGAGAAGAAACGCCATACCCTGAAGGGCGAGCTGCTCTTTTGCTTCGACATCTGGCACAAGTCGTGGTACAATGGGGCCCTGGCGCCTGCTCTGCAGCGCGGGGTCAAACGATCGATTCGTGCGCGGGCTCCTGCGCAACATCCGGTCCTAGGCAGTGTCAGCGATGCGGATTCCAGTCACGAGGCTATTGTAAGCAACTCCCGCCAATAGAAGCGTCGCTCAACCAACGCAGCGGTGACTGATTGAAAATCAATTGCATCTGTCGTTTTCTTGTGATTTTTGTATTACTGATATCACAGAATTCTGGTCCGCTGCACATGTTTTGTGATGGCGTTGTTATGCACTTTTCGAGCACGGCTCTGCTCTGCAATTCAGCGACTCTGTCACAATTATGTACTCACTTTGTTGCTCATCATACAGTTTATTAGTGCAAATATGTATACTTTCAGGCGTCAGTTTGGACCATACACCATAGTGAAAGGTGTCTTTCACGATGTTTAGGTTTAGCATGGGGCTATCATATATACACGTTATCAAACTATATGTTGTTTTGCATACTAACCCTTACCCGCAGATACACGTTAGAGCGCCTAGGGTTTAGGCCACAAGGGAGTACGGTACTTCCTCGGGCTCAAGGGATTAAATGAAGATAAAAAGAAGAGAAAAAAAGATAAAGCAGCGGAGCGAAGCTGCATTTTTAAAGATACACATCCATCACTTGGCATCCCCGTAAGCACCTACCGAATTTCTCGATGCGTTGGCCCCCTCAAATTTCACCGACGAGCTGCCCCCCCCCCCACCACACACACACACCCGATTAACGTACAATCACCAACTTGCAGGTGACACTGACTGGAAACCCATGGTACAGATCTTTATGGCATTCTTAAATGCCATGTTCTGATGACCGGCAATCTTACACAGGAGCGAGCGCTAGCGCCGCTGATACCCAGTGTAGATGTTGTCGGATGTGACGAAGGAGATGGAGGGAGAATCTGCACCACGCACGATGTTTGCGGTCAGTATTTAAAGGTTGATGATGTCCTCGTATCCAAAGGGGAGGTTATCACGGCGGAGGGGGGGATAGAGTATGTGCTCAAGGCGTATGCCATTCGTTCGGGTTCGTAAGAATTTCGTATAGGGTATTTACCCCACCGGCTACTACGGTTGACCCTGCATTCGAAAACAAAATGGCTACAGTCGTCGAGGACCTACGAAAGTGTGACATCAGCCAGTAATATCGTCGATCTGATTACAACAATTTTGTTTGGACGGGGAAGAGCATTTTAGAGCCTAACATGCAGCACTAAATCTGATAAATCTATCTCTTCGCCATCCTTCTTTGCCGGGTACATTTCGCCCTTATTGAGCCCCCCCCCTATCTGTCTGTCGTACTCCATAACCAATTGAAGCAAACGTTTTTTAATTAAATCACTTGAAATCGATTTACACGTGCTGACAAGCCACGATGTGATGTCTGCTTGGTCAGGTACGGGAACCTTTTCCTTGCCTCCTAGAGTTTCTATTTTCCTTGCTACCTAGTCATCATAATGCTTTTGAATACCATCCTTTAGTGGTTTGTTGATTCCGACGTCACATGGTTGTAATACACAAGTGAAGCCACCAGGTATGTCTTCCAGCTCTGCTCCTAAGTCATTCAGCCTCCTCACAAAGCATGCCTGTGTGTGGCACTAGAACTCGTCCAGCATTAGCAAAGAAGATGAATGCGTAGCTGAGTACGGCTTCCACACCTTCTCAAACCACAACTCACAGCCTCGTTCATCCATCCATCTATTTTCTTGGCAGCATCTAAACACACCAGGTGGTAGGACTCTATCAAGTGACAGTTCGATAGTAGCTACATTTGTTGGTTTGAAGAGGATAATAAGGGGTAGGTTTGTGCCATCTTCAGCACAAGTGACGCAAGCAGTTTGCCGCCTTGATTTTGAGCCACTTCCTCGAATTGACACGGTGCGTGCATTTACTTCATTGATTGTTGAGCTGGACGTCATCTCAAACAACACAACTGCTTCGTCCATGTTTACACGTAGCGCGGGTGGCAAGCTTTCCAATGTCCCTCCAGGCTCAAATGACTTGTTAATTGCTTCCTTGAATTATCTTCGCACCTCCGTCAAGTGGCCTCTCAGCTTCTGACCCACTCGTGTTACGGCGGATACGGAGGCGAAGACGCTGCAAGAAGGGATAGACCCAGCTTCACATAGCACTGCCGTTACCGCTGTGAAACAGTGTGTCAATGGCTAGAGCTTTCGCAATTACTTGGTTCGTCGATACAGCAAGCTGCTGTTGCCTCCGTCCAATTATCCAACTTACCAACTCCTCTTCGAGATCAGGTGCATCCTGAGCTCGGCCAGGATTCACTGATTTAGCATGAGGGTCACGCGAAACGGTAGCTTTTAGCTGTGTCTTTTGTCTCGTCCATCGCCATATCTGGGCTGGCTTCACGTTGTGTCGGCGAGCTACTGCTTTTATTGCAACGTTGGCTGGTCCAGCTTCGAGGACAATCAGGAGCTTCTTCTTCACGGATCCGCGAGTGCGAGCCATCGGAACTTGGAACGGCGGGTAGCTACTAAGATCCGTGCACGTTTAACCAATGAAATGCATGAAGGGTCTTCATTGATGAGCTGGCCCCCTATGGTGATGTACCACCGGGGGGGGACTACTTATTAAAGTTTTTGATAGTAGTTTTAAATCCAATCCGTATAAAGTACAAGAACAATTATACTTCTTGCTTTGAAACTGTAAGAATCATCAAAGAACACGATTGTTTAATGACTTTATGTGAATCGACCACTTGGTGTTCATAGATCTAGCAAATATTATCTCGTTTGGACAAAATCGTTGCAGATGACCTTAGCCTTTTTTACGTGATCTATTCTACTCTGACATGAAAATAATGAAGGTTCTACTCAATATTTTCAAACGCAGTTCTTTGATTAAACCCGACGCAACAGTAACATGAATTTGGCTTCAGTTAGAGAAGATTGAAGTACGATATGCGGCGACTTAAGTACCACCTGGGCCGTTTAAAAATAGATCTCATACGCTCATGCCGGGAGGGACTACACTACATGTATTAGTATCTGTCGTAGCAGCAGTCTTAACGTTGTTAATTAAATTGAATAATCAATACGAATTCGCAGTGATAACACATTTTAATGAAAGAGGTATGCTTGCCGCTGTCACCTTTTAGCTTCGATGCAACGGATTCCGTTACTACAGTGAAAGACATTCGTACAGGGTAACAGACAGGGAATATACCTGTGGAGCTGTCATCGGAGGAAACACCTTGGTAACGTCCTCCCAGTATGAGCGCAGCTCATACTGGAGCGTATCTTATACTGGGATTAGCCCGTTCATGGCTCTATGCGCGTTGGCCTTGATCTAAATCACCACTCCAGAAAGTTGCTTTACCCAGCATCAGCAAGCGACCCACCCAAGCGTTTTCAAGCTAGGCAAATGCATACGCTAGCATCGCATTCCATTTTGATAAAACAGACGGAGCTCATTCAATTCTCTATAAACCTTGTTTAACAAGTTATTGCGGCATCGATTGTCAAACGAAGTTAAGCGAGGGTTGTCAAAAGCTGTAGAAGTGCGCCCTCATCACTTGATTGATTACGCAGGCCACAGAAATGCGTCGTGCATGATGTGAGCACTGGCCATGAATTTGTTCAGGCGACAGCACAGCAGAAGCTGTTGCCGCCAAACATGGCAGCCTTGTGGTGGGCGTACCGCACCAAAGGTTAGTACCTTACGGTACATGGTGTCGATGAGGGATACCTACACCATGGTTGTGTACCGTCACGGTACACGGTGTCGATGAAGGAGAAGCGGTCGGTGACCACTAATCTCCATGTGGACGTCGGTGACGGAGGCAAGAGAGCTTTCATGTTTCAAAGTACAGCCGCTTCTCCAGTGATATTATCCTTTGGAACAGGAGTACGTAGATGTGGCTTCGCCCCGCAATAAATCTCAATCCTAGCAGGCAAACACATCAGCACAGACGAGTAAGTTAATATTATGCTGTATCAACACTTGAGGCAGGATTCTTATGTTGGACAAGTCAACATAAGTACTTGGGCCAAAATAAAAAGGCAAGCCGAAGCTTGCCGCACAGTTACCTCATGCATTACGCGGTCTTGGCACACGCAGCGACAAACACCTTCGCCCCCCACTTGGGGGCTTGTCCTTGTTGAAGATCCTCATGGGATTGTACCGCGAGCACGAAGGCAGTGTTGGTTCATCAAAGCTGATGCCTGGGGGAGCTCTGTATCCACGAGCGAATGTTCGCTGTAGCACGTCGAGCACCGGTCGAATCTTCCACGCTCGGTCCGTACGGGCTTGTGGTGACTTGTTGCTCCAAAAGTGTACATATCTCATGATGCGAAAAAAGCGATTATTTCCCATCACGAGACTGAAGCGGTTTGCCGGTAGAGCTGCCACTTTCTTCGTTGATCAATGCGCTGCTATGCCTTTCCGGATGAGGACCCACAAACGTGCAATCAGCAATGCCATAACTTAAGGGACTTTGTACGTATGTATGTCTTCAACCGCCGTCTGATTTCAGCAAGATCTTCTGCCTCGCCACCACTACGCTGTTGCTGTCTGCGAATTCAGCAGGCCATCTTAGGGATTGACTGTGTGTGATAGCGGTTGCTTTCGACAGCAATTTGAGACCAAATCTTCGGGGGCAAGAAAAAGAAGAGCAATGCCAGCGGATCGTCCCCAACGCGTAGCACGCTGTCACTTGGTCCGTATGGCCCATCATACAACCCAGCATATGGATACAAAACACAAGAACAAAAACTATGTTAGCATTTGTGTTGACTCAAAAACGAAACACAAAGGATTATGGTGGATTCGGCCAACATAACGTACCATACTCCCAGCCATCGGTACGCAGTGCAGTGATCAGTGGTGCGTTCTTCGCTGTGGACAACCACGCCGTCTTAGGAAGCTCTTTTTGTTCGTGGTTCGAATCTTCATCTGTCAGCTCTCCAATGTCCCAATCACCGTCCCAACTATCGTCATCAGCATCCTCTTCGTCTTCAGGTTCCTCACGAAGCTCTGGGTCCTCATAGGAGTTGAGCCCTTTGCATTCGTCAGCTCCTTCGTCCATAAAGTTAGGGTATGTGTCAATTCGTGGTTCGAATCTTCATCTGTCAGCTCTCCAATGTCCCAATCACCGTCCCAACTATCGTCATCAGCATCCTCTTCGTCTTCAGGTTCCTCACGAAGCTCTGGGTCCTCATAGGAGTTGAGCCCTTTGCATTCGTCAGCTCCTTCGTCCATAAAGTTAGGGTATGTGTCAATGATACACGCAGGTACACTGTGCACAACGTCTGCTTCGTAAGCACTCTCGTCTTCGTCACGTTGCCTACTCTGTTCGCCATAATGACATATGTCGGATATTATGTTAGACGTGTTGTCAGCCACAATCCTTCTAAGTTGGATAAACGAACAAAACGCACCGTGTCATCGTCGCCATCGATGTCTTCTTGTAGGAGAGCGCGGCGACGCTCCCTTGTCGGCACTTGCGTACTACGCTTTCGTTTTTCAGCACTGGAATCAATCAGAGGTAGCAAAGGTGATACCAGACTGTTGGGCAGGCAACGCAGTCTCAACGCTCAAAATCATGTCCGCGACGACTTCTGTCACCGCCGTCTCGTGGTCTGCTTCCACCTCCGTCGCGTCCGCTATCGCAGTTGTCTCTGGGACCATGGTCTCCTTCGCTTCAACAATCGTCTGGTTTCGCGAGCCCTCTTTTTCGCACGCCGTGTCTGCAAGCTGCGCGCTTGCTGAAGGAATATACAGACCCTTACACTGCGCCACCTCCATATCTGCTGTTGTGCGCTTGGCAGCCTTCTTTCTTGTCGCCTTTTTCGCCTTCGTCTGCCCTTCTTCGTCGCTGCCGTTCTTCAGCTCTGTCCGTCGAATGCGGCGCTCGTGACGCTCACTTAACAGAGCCTCGCGACAGAGGCGACTTTGTTGCTTGGTGAGGTGGTGACGTGGTGTCTTGGGTGACGGCGCAGCTATGTTGCTCTCGGTCGTCGTTTTGAAGAGTGAGGCAGTTGGTAACTGGTGGCCACTCGTTCGATAGTGGGTGTGTACCTCCCTTTTCTAACTCATGCAACCAAACTAAACCTAAGCCTGTGTATCTGGCCTTTTTACACTCATAGCAATGACTTCATTTCACTATAGCGGGGAACGGGGGATATGGACATGCTTCCCCATACAAAATTCAGGTATAATTTTTGCTTATGTTGGACCTCCAACATAACATAAAAGTTACAACAGAACTGAGTTAGGGTATACACCCCTTATGTTGGAAGATCCAACATACGGGAACTAAGGGGTTAAGAACCCCAAGGATCCGGTGTATTCTTTGGTAACGGAGTATGCGGACGTGGTGAACAAACACCCACCGACCCAACTCCCATCAGATCGATGCGTACGGCATGAGATCGATCTCGTGCCTGGCACAAAGTACTGCGTCGCGAGACAATGGACTCTTCCACGCAAACAGTGCGAGGTCGTCGATGCCTTCTTCGCTGCGAAAGCGAAGGCAGGCATGGTGCGGGAGTCAAAGTCCCCGCACTCGACGCCAACTTTCTGCGTTCGGACACCGAACAGGAAGTGGTGTCGTGTTCATGCTTATTACAAGCTGAGCAGCGGGACGGTGCCGGCCCAGACACCAATCCCACGAGAGAATGTGTTGCTGAATAACATGGCAGGATGTGTAATGTACAGTGCGCTGGATCTGGTAGTATCCAGCTACCAGATCCTGATGCGCGAGAGCGACATCCCGCTCACCGCGGTGGGCACCCCAAGCGGCATGGTTTGCGAGTGGCTCATCATGCCGTATGGCTTGTCTAACGCCCCGGCGGCATTTAAGTACCTGGTGACGCAACGGTTTAGCTGTGCCTTCGTACAAACGTGCTTCGACGACATCTTCGTCCATAGCCGTGCCGAGGGAGGCAAGACAGCCTTGGAGGTGCATCTGGGGTACCTCTGTCGAGTGTTGGACGTGATGCAAGCGAACAAGCTCTACACCAGCATCGACAAGTGCGTCTTCGTGTCACTAGAGATCAAGGTTCTCATGTGCTTCGTCAGCCACGTGGGCCTTCGGGTTGACCCAGACAAGGTCCAGGCCATTGCTGCATGGCCAACACTCCGATCCCAGAAGGATCTTCGAAAGTGGTTGGGCTTGGTCAACTACCTTCACAAGTACAGTGCAGGGTACGCGGGCTTCGCTAAGCTCTTGTCGGGCCTCCTTCAGAAGGACGTCGATTGGCGCTGGGAGCAAGAGCACCAGGAGGTCTTTGGCAGCATCAAGGTCAGCCTCCAAGAGGCTCCTGTCCAGGCCCTGCCGGACGAGACGAGGCCGTTCAGCGTCGTCTTCGGTGTCTCCGACTTTGCCATCGGTTGGGCATTGCTGCAGACCGACACGGCTGGACACGAACGAGTTATCTCGCTCCAGTTTAGGCAGCTCATAGCCGCCGAACGGAACTACCCTGTCCACGACAAGAATCGCCTGGCAATGAAGTACGCCCTTGTGAAGGTTCGAGTTCATCTTCTGGGCTCACGACCCTTTGTGATCTACACAGACCACGCATCCTTGAGAGCGGCGATGAATTCGCCTCACCTCTCCCAACGGATGGCGAGGTGGCTGTCCTTCTTCGCGGAGTACGACTTTCGCATTGAGTAAAATCTGGGCAAGCTCAACGTGCTTGCTGACGCCCCCTCTCGGCGTCCAGACTACCAGTTGGCCCACATCACACTGGTGACAACGGATCTATATGATCGAATACGCGTGGCGTATCGGGACGATGAGGCTGTCGCGCCTATCGTCAAGTTCCTAGCAGCAGGAATGGACGCAAATATCTACTGACTTTCGTTGCGATAGCGTTCCCGGCTCCACCGATATGAGTTGAAGGATGGCCTTCTCTATTACCGAATGGAGCCTACTGAACCACCACGGGTGGTCGTACCCAACGACGAGGATCTGAAGCTCGACATCCTCGCGGAGTCGCACGATGCGCCTCCAGCGGTCACTTGGACCCGAGAAGACCTTTCGGCCGGTCTCGCAGGACTTCTGGTGAACCCACATGTACAAGTCGGTCGCCCGAAACGTAAAAACATGCGAAATATGTCAGCGGATTAAACCCGCAGGACACGTTTCGGCTCCGTTACAGAGCCTGCCCGTTCCGGCTGACTGTTGGAAGTCTATGAATCTTGACTTCATCTTTAGGCTTCCCGCCGACGGACACGACGACATCGGGATTTTGGGGTTCGTATGTCGGCTAAGCAAGATGCTGCATCCTGCTCTACTTCCCGTTACCGTTACAGGCAAGCAGACCGCGAGATTGTTCGTCGATGGTGTGTTCCGCTAGCATGGTCTCCCGAAAACGATTGCCTTGGACCGAGACCCGCGGTTTACGGCTGCGCTCTGAAAAACGATGTTCCCCCTGCTCAGAACTCGACTGCAGATGCTCACTGCGGACCATCCGCAGACAGATAACCAGACGGAGCGCGTCAATAGAGTGCTCGAGGACACTTTTAGTAGTGTGTGCGCGGGAGCCCACGTAAGTGGTCGACGCAGTTTCCAGCTGTTGAATTTTCACTCAACAATGCGGTGCACGCGTTCACGTGGCTCACGCCGCTCTACTTGAATGGCTTTCGTCACCCCAGATGATCCTTATTCTTCGCGGAGACGCTGCATCCTCTATTCTAAGTGAAGGAGAGGCTGGGAAAGCTCTTTCCTCCCAGGTTTTCGATGTGAGACCGGTTTCGCTGCGGAAACAAGTGGCTTCCGTTGGGGATACCAAGCTGAGCGTGATCAGCAGGGTCCGCGATGACATGGCAGCGACCCAGGACAGACATAAGGAGTACCCCGACAAATATGGACGAGGAAACTTAACTATGTTTAAGGTGGGAAAATTAGTTCTATTAGAAACGAGAAGCCTACCGCTAGACATTGTCAGCTCTGTCGGCAGCAACAAGCTGAAGCACCGATTCATTGAATCGTTCGTGGCCCGTGTCAGGCATGTGCGTCGTACACCGTCGACCTGTCCAAGTCAATGACGACGCACTCGACGTTCTACGTTGGACGTCTTAAGCGGTATCATGATCAGCAGAAGGTTGCTAATTCGCGGACCCACCTTGGCCCAACCCCGCGAAGCGAGGTCCGGACACAGACGTCGACAAAGGCGCCTGCGGTCGAGATCGTACGCCGGAGGGCCCCCGTAGAAACGGACCCCAGAGCCATACGCCGTGTACGTCGAGTACGTCGGGCACGAACCATACGAGTTCGGCGGGGAGTGCATCGAATGCGGCTTCGAACGTGGAAGCAGAACCGCAACGCGGTGGATCATGTGGAAGGACTCGTTAAGATCGGACGAAGAAGCCCGGTCGTCCTTCCGCAGATACAGGCTCGAGACATCCCGCTTCAACCGGTCCAGGCGGTTCGGAAGACGAGCGAGCACGCCCCGATTTCCGGCCTGAGCGGCAGCATCGCCGCCGGTCCCAAGGCCAAGTGCAATCTCAAGCACGAGGACGCGTTGACGGATGCGGTCAGCCTCAAGGCCCTGCGTCGAACCCGCAGGAGGAACACTCGGACGACAGTAGCGTTTCGGAGGTGCCTGGTACTTGTACTTGTACGAGGTCACCTCCGTCCCTGCTTGGCCGGAACGGACAGGTCCACTACCACGTGGAGCGGATTCCCCAGAAGCGACGTTGTCGCGGTAACCAACAGCTCCTCGTGAAGTGGAGGGGTTATTCCCACTCCGATAACTCGTGGGAGCCGATTGAACGGCTTCTTATAGACTGCCCGAAGGCTGTCCTGATCTGGGAACAGAAGCGGCGGCAGCTTCGTAAGTAGTCCGTGACTTCTTGCTCCAATGAGATGGGGGCGTTGGCGACACTCCGTACTCGCGCTCATCTTGAGAGCTAGAAGCCACGCGCTTCAGAATGTCCCTTGGCAGCATGCGCTTGCTGAGCAAGTGGGCAAACCGAGCACGAAGGTCACGCTGGTCCCGGATGCGGGACAGCAGATGCTCTCATGGAGTTTCCGTAGCTTCGAGGGTGAGTACTTGAGAGACTCAACCCACGCCCAGAACATGTCCTCACACGAATACCATTTGGGACAATTTTTGAAAAAAAAAAAACAGGGGTAGCCCCAGAGAGGATAGAGCCCACCCTGGTTCTCGGGCTTCTTACGACAAGTCGTGAAGTCCTTCAGAGGAATTCGCTGCGGCGCGAGAAGCACGCTCCAGGCGGCCTCCAAGCTGTCAGCGAACAACTCCTCTTTCTGGACCACAGCACGCTCGTAAACGTGCTAGAAGTGTGGCGACCAAAACGTCCACGAGGAGCGACGAGCGTCTCCAGAAAGAGATCAGACCCAGAGCTCTTCTCGGGGGCCAGTAACCTCTTGAGCTGATGGCAGCTCCCTAGCTGACGGCTGTCGCCACCGGACCCCTACCCATGCGCTGGGCAGCTTGGAAGCCCTCCTGCTGCTAGTCAAGGTCGTTGGTGATATCCCGGTGTTCATGGATTGCACCCTCCTCTTCCTCTTCATCCGAGAAACTGAAGAGGTTTCGATAGGAGTAACCAGTCTCCATCTCCTCGCGGAGTTGATACTTCGAAGCCGTGCGTTTCTTAGAGAGCTTGACGTCGTTGGCTGTGGCTTTGGCATGCCTTAGCACGCGCAAGCCCCTTCGCGACAAAAGAGGCGAGCTCAATTGAACAAAGAAACACCGTTATTAATAGGTAAGGGTAAGCTGGTGTGTAGACACATCGCACATGAAGTATTAGAGGTACAACCCAGCCGCCACTGATTTCAGAATCGCCGTGTCGACCCGATAATGCATTCCAAGTGTGACGGGTTCACACAGCATCTTGCACTAGAGGAAGTCGGCTTCCGGGAGTTTACAAACTCTCAGTGAACAGATAGCGGCTGTGCTCAAGATTGGATACACTCCGGGAAAGAAAGTTCTCGTCACCAACCCCTATCTGACTTGGTGTTTGTTTGCCTCCCTACAAACTTTCTGTAAGAAATTCTTAACGTGGACCGTACACGATAAGAAATTGCTGGTAACGAGTACGGTCCACGATCTCGCGTCCAAGGGGTTAATAAGTACTAAACTGTACTTTTGAGGTATTCATTTCAAATACTAAATGTTCTCACTACTTTTTTTTTCTCAACATTAGCGTCCCCCCTCTCCCAACATCAAGATCCTAAATCCCATTTTTTTCTAGCAACTTTGTTTTTCGTGTGTGGCAAGTCTGAATTCCTTGATGAGTCAAACCGCCGACTTCCCGAAGTCTTTGCGCTACAGAACTGAATTTATTGTGCTTTGCATGTGAAATGCCGTCCATTTAAGATTTCTAATCACATAGTTTCCTGGATAGGTAAAACCGACTCAAACAAAACGAACTTGATCTTATTTAGACTTTTATGTCATAATAACGACCCCAGCCACCAATTAAACTGTCATTAAGGTAACGACCAAGCAAAGGGCTTGCGGTGAAGCGTTTGAGCCCCGCCAACTGCGGCCACACTGATCAGCGTGTAAGTAGCAACTAAGAGGAACTGATGATCGTTCTAATGGTATGAATGTGCATGCGCTTTTTTACTTGAGGCACATGTGGACGAGCAGCAGGCAGGGTACGTGATGTCGCTCTCATAAAAGGTTTTCAGTGTGGTCTTTTCGTATAAAGCTTAACATGGTGTATATCTAGGTAAACCCCGGTGGGTTAGCGTGTAAAACAACTACATGAGTGATACCGTCTTGAAGTATTTGGGCATCGCTACTATGAGTTTGTTAACATTTTTGACCCGTTTGACTGTGGTATTTAGCTAGATTTAAGAGAGGAACAACGTTTTTAACAAAAACACGATGAAACGAAGATCTAATAAATGTCCCCGTCGTAGTCTCTTAAGATGCGGATATTTGATGGTCAAGGGCCGCGAAGATTGAATGACGCTATCTACGTGAAAAGAGCAGCTTGACAGCGCACTTAGTGTTTCTCTCCGACCACTCGTACCTCCTGTACGCGTGGTGACCATCTTTGGAGTGTTGGTCAATGTAAATGAGCTGCTCCGGGTGTGCTTGGACTTTAGCTTTGTAGTTAGCCACCTAACGGTAAGATAAAACAAAATACTAATGTCAAAATCAGTATATCTAAAAAAAGCTGAAAAACTCACCTCAAGAGGAACAGGGTCAGGACTTTTCTAGTTAGACCCAAATCAAAAAAAAATGTAGCACCCGGCAGATAGTCGAAAGTGACACATTCGTCACCGTTGGATGTTCGTCTTGTAAATATTACTGTAGGTCGTCCAGATAGAAGGTAGGATGGCCTTTAACGTACTGCCTGACGGTAGCTACGACGTCCTGGGGCCAACGGGAGGTGCGGATAGGCTCTTTTTCTTCGTACACCACGCCTGTCTGCAGGAAAAGACTGTACCAGCGATAATTTGTGCGTGGCTTTGGTCGAAAGGGGTTGCTAATGAACCCTACGTCGATTCCGTAGACGTGTAGAAATGAAACAGCACGCCAACGAAAGTCCGCAAAGTACGTCATGAGAGTTGAAGTTTTGGAAACTCTGTGTTAATTAAGAAAAGTCGGAAATGCAGTTTGATCTGTGCAATTTGAGGTAACCGAAGCAAAATCAACAGCATAGACTAAGTTGGTCAGCTCTAATTTAGAGTTGTATGTGTGGGTAACACGCTATACGAGATTTCCATCCCTAACCGCAATGGTAAACAGACTTTTTGCAATCATTTTTTCCAAAATACATGCAAAGCACAATAACACCAATAAGTTTAACGATTAAACCTTGCGTTTGGTAGCGACTTTACTAGCTTTTTTTTAATGCAAGTTGCTCGTGCTGAACACTAGAATTATCTCGGCTCCTCTAATAATACAGTAAAAGCACGGTAAAAAAAAACATAAGCTATTTTTTTTAATATGGCGGTTCGTTTTACATGCACATCCATGTTTAGTTCAAGTCCATCACAGAAAAATACGTGGTATTTGGCACATTTGAGTAAATTCGATCACGCAAAGAAGAAATCCTTTTCTTATATTAATCGAGCCTTTCCCGTGAGTCCTGCAAAGGTTAAACGTGGCGTTTGATCCACACCTTATGCTTCCGCAAGGCGCAGACGACGCTTGCCCCGTTTAAAGAAGCCCGCAAAGCGTTTAATGCCTTTGAAGAGAGAAGTGATTCCTTTGGGTAGCATGACTGCGGCTCGTTCCTCCTGGTTAAATGCTTCCTTGAACGCCTTGAGGTCAGTCTTCTTGTAGTCTTTGACATCACCAAGTGGAACACGCATCTTGTTCGTGACAACGCCGTCTTCAACATTGTAGAGCTCGGCGTAGAATCCGTTTTGAGTAGTGGCCGCCTTGGAAACAGCAGTGGTCCTGTCGCAGCTGGCGATAAGAGCAATGGCAATGACCAGTAGGGGGTCGGTAATGCGCATTGTGGAAGGCGTTGGGGTTTGGCCGAGTCTTGTCAGTTTGAAAGTGAGGAGAAAAGACCAAAATTTAATACACGTCTGACGGGGCTTAGAGGGGTGATTACGGTTGCTTGTGATGCCAAGCTATCACGGAAGCGTGCACGTCCGAGACCAATATTACAGCCGTTTACTATGCCAAATCATCAACGGCTATCCAGTGTGGTTTTGTGTGTGTGTGGAGGGGGGGGGGTAGTTTCACCGTCGTTGTCTGTACTCATAAGCGCAGCTTGATGCGATTTCAAAGTGAAAATCGTGGGCTAGCATTTGCTGTGAGTTTAGTTTACAGTCCGCAAGATGTTCTCTTCGTCGAACAGGAGATAGCTACTATTGCTTGCGATACATGTATGACTTGATAGCAAATATCGAAGATCCAGATACATGTAATGCCTAAATAGAAAACGCTCCTCACTCTTAATTAACCATACTTAAATACATGTACATGTAAGTAATTCAACTTCAGATTCCACTTCAACTTGTCTTCGTACTTACGTGAGCGTTTCCCATTCAAGTTTTTATCCAATCCACGACTTCTGAGCCTTCGCAATATTTGTCCAATCATACATCTCTGCGTCCTCACTAAGAGATCTGCCGTGTTGGTTTCATAATAAGCGTAAACTTCGCTGTGCCCCGGCGCCCCCATTGTCCCCCTCTCGTCTGTGTGAGTCCGTGCCGTGCATAGCGTCAACGTCCACGTCCACCGCGTCCTCTTCTTCGTCTCCTCTCGCTCCCCTACCAATGGACACCTCCCCGTACGACATGGAGGGCGCGTCCGTCGACCCGTCCGTCAACGTCGACGCCTACGCTGACCCACAGCAGCACAATGGGCCCGTGAAGCTCTTCGTGGGCCAAGTGCCTCGCACTATGGAAGAGGACGATCTACGTCCTGTTCTCGAGGTCTTTGGGCCGCTCGAGGACCTCGTGATCATCCGAGATAAGATCACAGGCGCCCATCGCGGCTGTGCCTTCGCCTCGTACTTTACGCGCGACGCGGCCGAGAAGGCCGTCCAGGAACTACATAACAAAGTCACGCTCCCGCAAAGTATCAACCCGCTACAAGTCCGCCCCGCTGAGGGCCAGGCAGGCGCCTCGCAAGAGCATAAACTCTTCATCGGAATGATCCCAAAGACCGCTGATGAGGCGGCAATTCGCGACGTCTTCGAGCTCTTTGGGTCAATAGAGGAGGTCTACATCCTACGTCACCCCGCTACAGGCCAAAGCAAGGGCTGTGCCTTCCTGAAATTTAAGGAACGCAGCTCTGCCCTCGCTGCGATTGAGGAAGTCAACGGCATCGTCACAATGGACCGCGGCACGTCGCCTCTCGTCGTCAAGTTCGCCGATAGTCGTCGTCAACGTCTCCAACGTGCACGCAACTTGGCAGCGGCAACCAACGCGTACTGGCCGCTGCCTCCTGGAGCGGGATTGGCTTTTCCGCAGCTGCAGCAGCTACAACAGCAATACATGCAGCAGATGCAGGCCTTTGGAGCCCAAGCCGCGGCTGGAATGAGCCCGACAGTCGCCGGTCTGGGCTCTCCAGTCGGAGCGACTGCGAGCGGCCCTGGAAGCCCCACCAACTCGTTCATGTACTACAATCCGTACGGCTTTGCGGCTGGCGCTGCAGCTCCGTACGGATTCGGTGGCATGCCCAACGTGGCCGCTGCTGGCTTCGACATGCAGACAGGTCTGGGCGCTAGCTTGGACCTCCAAGGACAGGGCGCGGAAGCTGCCAAAGCCTCACGTACCACCAGCCAACTGGAAGGCCCCACAGGCGCCAATTTGTTCATCTACCACTTGCCGCACGACCTCACAGACGCCGATCTGGCCACTGCCTTCGCTCCCTTCGGCACAGTTATCAGTGCTAAGGTGTACATGGACAAGATCACGGGGGAAAGCAAGGGCTTTGGCTTCGTGAGTTACGACAGCGCAGACGCTGCAGACGCCGCTATCGCCAGCATGAATGGCTTCCAGATCGGCACCAAGAGACTGAAGGTGCAACACAAGCGTATCCATCAGAGAAGCGACTATCTGGGCGGCTCTGGCAGCGGTCTCGGCCATGACGACGAGCTGGCTGGGATGGAGTATCACCAGGGCCCTGGCATCCACGGATTGGACGAAAATCTGCACAGTGAGGACAGCGGCGCCCTGTCGCCTAGCAGCGCCGCAGAAGGCAACAACGGCGTCGACACGTCACTAGACGAGGCCGTGCAGAACCTGCGCATCGACGCGTAAGAAATGTGTTTTTGTCACTCGTGGAGGATCATGTCAGTCAGTCGGTCATTGGTTGGTGGTGAGTTTTGAGGCGTGGAAGGTGTACAGAATGCCGTGTACAGACAGCGATGCGATACTGGAGATCAGAGAGAGACGCGCACAAGGCACGAGAAACGAGAGCTGTTGCGAGCAAACAAGCATCTAAAGAAACAAGGAGAAAGAAAGATACATACTAGTATGTTTATAACAAAAGTACACTGGATTCACTTTGGTCTTTTCAGTGTACTACACATACCGGTATGTGGTTACTTTTACTTGTAACTTTTGAAGTTACGACCACTTAGCGAGCAAACCGAAGATTGCGTAACCAGCCACCAGTGCAATCGACTTCTTCAACGTCATCGTATTCTTGTGATGGCCGTGGTCTTCACCCCCTCCATGACTGTGTCGAGGGAACTCCTGTGGGATGACCTCCATGACGGCCACGTAGATGAATGTCCCAGACGCCAGAGCCACGCAGATGCCAGCTGCTGCCGAGTCCTCGGACGAGTCGGCGGCAATGATCCAGCCAACAATAATGCCAATGATACTCATGAACGAGAACACGACCATGTACAGCATCACGTGCGTCGCTGGCATGGCGCTCTGTACGAGTCCGGAGCCCAGAGCGAAGGCAGCTAGTCCCTTGTGCATGATAATCGCCATAAAGACGCCCCACGCCGTCTCCGTCTGGGCGCCAATGCCCAGTCCTTCGAGTACTGAGTGGAACGACAGAGCAATGAACAGTACCATAGCTACAGCCATCGAGCCCGCCTCTGGCTCCTTGTGGGCTCCTCCAAAGTGCGAGTGACCCGAGCTGCGTCGCACATTGCTAGCCAATCCCTGCTCTTCTTCGTCTAGATCTTCGAGGTACGTATCGTCGCTCTCTGTGGCCCCGTGTAGCTCCTCTTCGTCTTCACTCTTGGCAGGCATGTAACTCTGAGCTGCAGCTTCGTTGTTGGCGTCCATTTTGGCCTGTGCCGCTTGTTCTAGTAGCAAGAGAGCGAGGAAGCCCAGCGTGCAGAACATTTCGGCGTATGGGAAATCGTAGCGACCCTCGTCCTCTGTGGACCATTTGCGCAGCGCCGGGTTCTCGATAGCAGAATGCAACAAGTGGAAGAAACCGCCAGCCAAAAAAACGCCGCCAGAGAAGGCGCTGAGGATACTTAGCGTGGATGACTTGTCATGCCTTGAGGCCAGACATGCAGGAGTCAGGCCACCCACGAGTCCTACGACCCAGATGCACACAATGGATACGAGCTTGAACACAGTCACGGCGTCCATATTCGATGGAGAACGGCACCTACTCAGATTTTATTGTTACACGGATTTTGTGATATCTGATGTTTTAACACCAATTCCGTCCCTCCTTTAGTACCGGTACATCGTTTGGGTCCCAATGAAATTTTTTTTTTATAAAATCCGGAGCAAATCCGAAGGGCTAATAGAATGTTGTGGGGGATCAAAAACCGCTCAATATATTTAATTAGAGTATTAATAGATGGGACAGCATCCCTATCAAAGAGTCCCTTACCCCCCTCCTTGTTTTGACATCCCTCCTATTAATAGCAAATATTAGAGAGGTTGTGCAAAATAGTGAAATATAACAATATACAAAATCAGATTATACAGGTGAATTTGAAACTGTAGAGGTGTGCAGCTGTCATTTTTCAGTTTTGAACCGTGGCTTATTTGATGGACAGCAGCGACAGTGACAGCAGTGACTAGGAGGACCTTGCGTTCCTCACCCTTCTTATTCGCAGCGGCAGTAAATTCCGAACCGACAGGCTTAATTTCGAACAGCCCGCGTTCGCTTCCGTTTGGAAGACGATGTTTCGTTTCAAGAAGTACGACATAATAGCTCTAGACAAGACATTTCAAGCTACTAGACCAGTAGCTCCTGATTGCATTATCATCCATCTCAGCAAGCCCTTTCCCGGCACTCGACACGACTCATTTATACAGCAGCAAAGCCAGCTACTAGAGGCTGCATCTCCGTATCTTACTATTGGCAGCAAGTACTACGTCCTCTACGGTGACTCAGCATACGGGCAACCAGACCATGTTGTTGCACCCTTTAAAGGTGCATCGCTGAGCAACGACCAGCAAGAGCTCAACAGGAGAATGAGCAAGGTTCGTGTATGTGTGGAGTGGGGCTTCGGCCAAGTGGAACGCTACTGGGCGTTCTTGGACTATGCCAAAAACCAGAATCTTCGTTTGCAGAGGCTCGGTAAAATGTATGTTATGGGGGCACTGTTAGCGAACGTACATACTTGCTTATATGGGTGTCAAACCTCAACGTTTTTTCGTCTTCCACCTCCTAGCGTACGTGAGTACTTATACAGCTAACAAAAATTATTTTTGCTCTTACTTCTTTGCGTTAGTGATTGTCTCCATGCGTCTTGCCATCATACGCATCTGCGCTGTCATCACTCCCATCAGCTTATCATACGCTCGCGATCAAACTCCAGTCGATGCTCTTCATGTGCAAGACGGCGTGCTTTCAACTCTAGCTGCTGTTTCTTTTGATCAGATCGACTATTCTGCATGGCTGTCTTCGTATCTAGATAGTTCGCTATTAGCTCAGCGTTGGTTCGTTTTGCACGCTTGGACACTGGGGTTGAAAATGTCTCGCTCTCCGAGTCGCTCAAACGGGATCGATGCAACCCTGACATGGCGTCTCGAACTACTTCTGCAGCATCGGCTTCGCGCCGCTCTGCTTCCGGCTTTTCTTTATCCGTTTTGTCCGCCTTGACTTGTATAATACATTAGGCTTGGGAAATGGATTGAATCGGATCAATCGATATGTCTCGTCTGACTAATCCGATCGAGGTTGAATTGAATCCGATTGATCGATCGATCGGATCCAATCAAAAATGTATAAGATTCTAGGAGAAACACAAAAAATGATATAGTCCCTTGTGCTGGGATTCACAAGAAATACGTTCTTGTAGGTATAGAGTCTACCCAATGACATTTAAAACATTTACGATTCTATGAAACGATTTAAGACGTTCTGCATTAAATATTTGAGGTCATATTGTCGTACCGTACGTGTTGTTCGTCTCCAGGATGAGTTTTCCTGCAGCAGGAGTCCTAGCAAGAAGTTTTCTGCTAGGAAGTGTTTTTCGTAGGAGCCTAAGGCAGAGGAAAGTGACGAATTTTATTGTGTGTGGCTCTACGCTACCCGTCGGGACGCCGTCATGAAATCGTCAGCAGACGCACCTTCCGTATATTCAGTGCAGCATCTCGTTTATCGCGGAATACCAGCAATAGAGACTCCCGGAACACATCCGAAAACTACGCCACCGATTACGTCTGCGGCTAGCCCACTGCAGACTCCGGCGGAAAATTAATGAGCATATATCCAACAGCGTCGGCGACACGCCTGCAACGCTGTAGCCACGTCGTACCAGCACTTCTGCCTGCTTGTTGTTGAGCACCACCCAGCTCATCGAAGTGCCCGGGAACTTCCACGTCCCGCTGTGAAGCTGTCCATGGCGAGCCGAACATGTACAAGTCGCTCATCAAGAGTCTTGATTGGCGACTTGTACATGTACTTGAATCAAGATCATTGCCGCGCTGTCCGTCGTGGTACGCCCCACCGCTTACCACTTCACCGCCCGAACTATCCGCTCCTCGAAGCTCAAGTCCAAGTGTGATACCTCTCCCTGGGGAAAAACTAACGAGGGCCCTCCTAGAGAGGGCCCTCACACAAAACGGGCAGAGGTATTACCGTTAGTG
This sequence comes from Phytophthora infestans T30-4, assembly GCF_000142945.1. Lineage (NCBI taxonomy): Eukaryota > Oomycota > Peronosporomycetes > Peronosporales > Peronosporaceae > Phytophthora > Phytophthora infestans. The sequence goes on from NW_003303727.1 coordinate 471,227, forward strand.
CTGCAAATAGACCGTTAGTGACGCAGCCGTTAGTGATGCAAAAAGACCGTTAGTGATGCAAAAAAATCGTTAGTGATGCAATTCACAGCTTGTGACGTAAATAGATCTTCCAAAGTGCTATCTGAACGAAAACAGCTTCAGTCTTCAAATGGCTTCCAACCCAAGACTTGAGTTTCCGCCCGACGGCTATCTAGTGCTGCCCCTCAATCTCACGCAAGCAACTATTTCATGTGTGCTTCGACAAGCAAGACGATCTGATTATATTAGTGTTTTCCGTGAGGTGGGTGGCGAAGAAGACGACACATTCCGAAGCCAATCACGTCAAAATTGTCTTTCGCCACAGATGAAAAAGCTCCACAGGAAAATTGAGGAGGTGGTTACACTAGTTGATGCAAACTTTCGAGCACAAGTTTATTCATTTTTGTACTGGGCCTGAGCAAAGACCGCATGCAGACTTCACAAGTAGCGACGTGGAAGCTGTCAAGATGCGTTTTCCCCGCAGCATTCCAGCTAGTGTCGTCGTCGCGCTCGAAAGTGGTACACAATTAAGAGTTTACGCCGGATGTTACACTGTGGCACGCGAGGAGCGATCCCGGTTGGTGGATATCCCTATTGGTTACTGCATTGTTTTTCGGGGCGATCTTCTTCACGCTGGAGTAAGCTATTCACAGCACAACTACAGAGTCCACTGCTACTTGCAATTTGAAGGTGTTTCGTGGGTACCTGATATTGTCATGTCTGCTTTAACCTCAAGTTTTACCTGTCAATACTGCGGTTACGCTGATGCATCTTCCAATCGAATGCGTAACCATCGCTACTTTTGCTTATCTAACCCAGTCGGACAACAACACCGGGTGATTCGGCAGCAACTACAGAACGCAAAGGGAACCTACTCGTGTGATCTGTGCCAAAAATCGTTTGCAGTGAAAAGTAGTTTGAGGAGTCACATTAGCCGCAAACACTCTTAACCCAATAGCTCAATTCAATTTATATTGTTATTTTTATAATATTTTTTATTCAATTTTCTATAGACTTTGTTGAAGTGTTTTGAACACTTCAACTTGTTTGATATCATTGCAAAAATTGCACCGCATTTCAGTATCTCGATGTGTATTTTAATAAAGAAAAAAACAGATATACAAATTTAGCGAAGGTGACAGCCTTCTTAACAACTGAAGCCTTGCGCATCCATCAAACAGTGGTAGGTATTGACAGCTCTGTTTTCAACTGTGGCTGCGTATGGAGTGCGCCCTGCATACCCCCATGATCGTGCCGGGAGATACGGCTCTAAGAACGCAGAGGTCTGGTGAGTGCCAACAATTTCAAGTCTTGAAGGGGTCGAAGCGTGTTGTGGCGGGGATGCTGAATGATTTTGGTCTACCCTCTCGCTGTAAGTCGGTTCCCGCGCTGTACCGAAAGTGCCATGGTTGGCCTTGTGTGATCGCTGTGTAGATGATGCGCGTCGGTTTTGCCGGATCGGTGCAGGTTCTTGAATCCGCGATTCCGATACCTCGATGCTGTCGTGTCGGACCCACCAGTGTTTGTCGAAGTCCTCCGGAACAAGACATCGTTCACCGTTCGACTCAATGACTGCAATTAATTGGTGGAGACATGGTCGTCCATGTACACCACGAAAAACACCAGAGCAAACAGACTGCTTCGTCCGAGAATTGACAATCTTCTGAGCGTCGCGCCACAGCTCATGTGTAGCCGTGAGAGCCCACACCGTAATTACGCGAACAACACGAGCGTATCGGTTTTTCTGCAAAAGATATGGCGCACTAGTGGCGTTGTACTCATACAACCAACTTGTTCGTGATGCCGCAGCAACCCACCAGCTAAGTAGAGACTTGAAAACCGTGTACAGATCTCCTTGGCTTGACTTTAATCTCGCCTTCACTGTCGCGTGTGTGCCTTCCACAGTGGATGTATCTCGGATACCGTAGTGTCGGTAGCTGTTGGTGCAGTATTTTACGATTCGTGTCTTATACTTCCACCAGTGTAGGTCGAGGTAGTCCGAAACTACCTTCGACTTCAACTGTAACTCTCTGCATTTGGCTTCAAAGGCTTCTGCAGTCTCTGCATCAATCGCTTCGAAGAATGTCGACATAAATGAATCGGTTTCCCAGGAGTTTTCTTTCCTCGGTTGCCCAGGAGCGGGGTTGACGACATCAACCTGCCCGAGATGCAATCTTGTTTTAGCTTCCACGCTCTTCACCATATGCCACCTACACACCATTGAAGGTACGTCAGGGAACACCCTATCGAGGGCGTTCATACAAGCTAAATCGCGATCTGTTAATATCACGCGGGGCTGGTCAATCTCATTCTCCACCAGCAAAAGTTGTAGCATGTTGAATGCCCAGACGTAATCCTCCTCGGTCTCTCCTGGCAGCCAGCATTGAGCAACAGGCAGTACTGTGTTTGCCCCAGTAATTGTAATCACATTGAGCAATGGCAACTTGTACTGGTTTGTGTTGTAGGTACAATCGGTAATCAATACTCCACAATGCTGCCGGTACAATGCGGTCGTTGCAGGATGAGCCCAAAAGAGGTGTCTGAGCTGGTGAGTCTCTGGGTTTGTTGTCCATCGATGAAAGAACTTGTGTTTATTGAGCAGCTCAAACAAAGCCTCGATCGAGGTGTGGCTAGCCAGTTCATGGCGGCGCGTCGCATTCTTGGCGTTTGCAATATCCTTTGCGATCACTAGAGAGTTGGGGTCGACAGCAAGAAGCGTGGCTTGAATGTCTGATACAGAGATACCAGCAGCAGTTTGTAGACTAACTAGGTCACTAGCAGTGTCAGCGACAACAACAGTTGTGGAAGCTGCAGCCCGGCGACGAGGCTCTGCATGAACCCGGGCGTCACGAGAGGGCACGTGGTTGTGGTGTGAGCTTCGTGCCGTGTGAACGATTTTCCAGGGCCCAGTCGGGTGCTGTTTGCTCGCTGCACGGATACCAATTCTCATAGGGCACTCTGAGCGCTTCGATCCCCGCAAAGGGCGCTGACGGTCGGATTCAGTTAGATTCTGTGTGTTCTTGGGCACACCGGCTCGGTCACACTCATAATTTCGCACCCAAACGTCTCCATCATCGTTGTAGCGTACACGGCGTCGAGATACATTAAAGCCGTGGCTTAAGGTCCATGCATGTACTGCGGCTTCTGCTTCGTCATGAGACGAGTAGTTGGCTTCAGGTGGAGGTGGAATTAAAAAGAGCGGGGGTTTCTCCTTCTCCATTGTACGGTAACTTGGTTTGTGGTACTCGCTACTGAGCTCCTGTACACGCCAGCCATTCGCGTACGGCAACCCCATCCACAGTAATGGTACTCTTACAGCCTTTCAATATGTTAACAACCTTTCGTCTGGTTGGCAACAATGTACCGGTTACAGTACGGTAACGCTGTACCGGTAACAGTACCGGTAATACCTCTGTCCGTTTTGTGTGAGGGCCCTCTCTAGGAGGGCCCTCGTTTGGCAGTGTCTACCAGCACATCACGGCATTGGCTCGCCACTTCTTCCCTTCGTTGAGGTTGGAATTTTGCGCCATGATCTGTGTGTGATTGAAGTTTTTATACTTGGAATTTGTATGGCTTGATTCAATCCGATCGGATCCGATCGGATCGGATCGGTAGTTGCACCTGCACCAAATTCCTGTCGAGAAGCTACCTCCGTGGGACAGACTAAGGCTGCACGCCGAACGGTAATGAGCTGATTTCACTTCTCTACTTTGGCTTCACTACGTAGGCAAGATACCACATAAGTAGAATCAATGGACGCTCATGACGAGTCGAGCACAAACATTTCGTCGAACGCAAACACTTCATCGAGTGGATATCGGCGATCTCACAGTCACAAGCGTTCCGACATTTGGTCTTTCATTCGTGAGAACGATGAATTTTCCTATACCTGCTTGCTGTGCCCTACAGACTCAGCTTGTCGATGGTCATCAATTGCACACACCACTTTTCGCCGCCATCTTAAACGGTACCATCGTGACCAAAGTCTCCTTCATCGTCAAACACACATGTGTCACCACGGTGTACGCATTGTAGACATTATCGATTGCATCGAAGCTCCCCCCATGCGAGCTTCCACCTCGTACATTTGGGAGTAATCTCCACACACCATGTTACCACACAAATGCCAGAAGAAGTCGCAACGGAATAAGCGGTAGCGGTTGGAACAGATCGAGCACAATGACGCATTGTGATACAACGATGACAAGTTCCACGTGGATGTGGATGGAGATACAGCTTTAATGACTTCTGACTCGAGCTGGGTGGAGGAGCTCACGGACCAATTGTACTTAGATGACCCGAGTAAGCATTCACAAGCTCCGGAATCCCTTTGTCAGTTGGTGAGCCCAGTACCTTTGTACAAGTACGAGTTCGTGGATCCTGCAGCAAGTGACTATAGCGCTGTCCGGCGCTCGGATCGGGAAACCAGCGTAGAACCGGGTATCTGTTTGATTGACGACGCCCAGGTGGCTGAAGCGGGTGTCGTTCAAGGCGTTCTTGACGACCAGAGGCCGTTCGTGGTAGATAGTGTGTGAACACATAGATTGCTCTCGAGAAATTGACATCCCGATGGCTCCACGAAAGTGGACGTACTGAGTCCATTGATCGATCACCGTGTCGTATCCAATGGGGCAATCCAAATGGGGCGTAGCGATTTGAGGCAGCATATTGAGCGCACTTCGACCGTACGTAGGACTCAAGGCACCAAAACTAATAACGTACTACAGTCGTATCATCGACCTCGAGTTGGTAATCTCGTTCCAACAGAGTGATGGAGAATTCAGGCTCGTCAGTACTGTAAACCCCCCTTCTTGTCTCTCGTAGTGTTGCTTTTAATGTCCGCTTTAAATGGTATTCCACATCGGCTCGCAGTTGAGTAACGAGGGATTCGTCGAATTGAGCTTGTTTGAATCGCGTTGCTTGAATTGATTCTGCGATTGACTGAGTTGACTCTGAGTGAGCTGCGATTCCTGGAAGTGATCAATTGGCTTTGAGTCAGTTGAGTATCCTTAAATTGAGTTGAACTCTGCGATTCAGTGAGTTAACTGTGAGACAGCACGTTTTCCCTTGAGGTTCCAGGCTGGGAGCAACTGAGTCGACGCTGCGTTAGCTGACAGTTTCTAGTGTTCTTGGATTGAGTCTTCGAGATGACGTGTCGGAGCTGTATCCAGAGAATGTACTGAACCATCCGAGAGCACTGCAAACGCTTGATAAACCTGTGAACGCACAGGTTAATGGACGGAAGAAGTCTATTCTATTCGAGCGTCCTCGACTCACTCAGTCGCAGCTCAGCCAGTCGCAATCACAGGCGAATTGCAAGCATCCGTTGATTCAAAGTCAGCTCAGTATGTCTTAATTTCATCAGTACCAGTCTCAATCCAAGAACACTCGAGACACCCAATTGACTCAGAGCCATTCACATTCACACTCGTAGTCCTCGACGAAATCTTCACCGTAGTCGTCGTCGATCACTGCTGGACCTAATGCAGCCATGAAGTCTTCGTCCTCGAAGATGCACGAGTCGACGTTAATGACGTACACAGAGTCTCTTCTTGGATACTTTGTTTTCCTCCACTTCATACAGGTCCGAGCAGTCACTACAGACCTCATAAATGACAGTAGAATTCACGACATAGTATGTTGCTGCAAAATTCGCACTTCTGGTGCAGGTCGAAAGGGATTAAACTGCCACATGTGCATGTCCGCAAGCCGAACCGAGTGCGAACCAATATGCTCAGGACGATGACGCATTCACTCCTAGGATAAGCTGGTGCTCACCGCCTTCCGTCCCATTTGGGTCCCCTCCAGTTTGTACAGCTTTCAGATCGAAGGTACTGGAGATTCTTCAGCTGAAATTGCATCCATCAACGAAAACCGCGTGATTTCCAGCTCTTCATTGACCGTCGTCAGCAACTCCACGAACACCTCGCCTTTTCGATTAACAACGTTGACCTGAACTCCGTGGCGAAGACGAACATTGCCTTCGTGTTGGTTACTGTGATGAACCTGACGCTGCGCGACTGCAATATTTCGACGCTCAGCAGTAGCTTCATGCGCGAATTGGATCCAATACCTGGACTTGTCGTGGAAAGCATCCACACCGAGTATGTGGACGGCACATACTCCGCACTGAAGGAGTGTACTTGTCTCACAACGCTCTCACGGTTTTCCCGGGGTCGTCGCTCAACACGAGCAGATTGGAATCGCTATACATCCAGGGCAACGAGATCAAGGACTTCAACGTAACCAAAGATCAGTTCGCGCATATTCAAGGGTTTACAGCGTTTATCAGTACGAGTGGATCCCCATGGAGCTCTACAGGCAGCAAGTCCATACCTAAGGACATGGTTTCGGCCGACAGCGACAACGTGCTTTTGTGCCAAACACCCGATGACATGGACAGCGCGGTTGCGGCTGTCGATTAAAACCCGCTAGCGTCACCTCGTCTCATAAGCAGTTCATTCCAGTGGTCTTGGCAAATTCCTGCGCTTTAAATCCTCTCACGGTTTCTATGTGCGTCACTGCTGTCGATCTCGCTGCCCTCATAGACAACACGCCGCGGGTTGCTCCTGCGTCCTAAACTAGCGATACTATCGGCGCTGCCGGGGCCGATGCTGATATTCGACGCGGCCTCCAACGCCTCGACGGGATCAGCTGCTTCGTCCTTGCTTAACAGCTGTGGTTTCGGTTATTGATGCAGGACTCCTGTTATTGATACACCTGCTGCAGGAGTATCAAAAACTAGGAGTCTATAGCAAATATGACAGATTTTGTATAATAAAAATATATTGGCCTAAAAACGTTTTTACACAAGGCTGTGAACTTGTCGATCCGATCCGATTGAATCCGATCGGAACGAAAGTGATCGATAGATCAGCCAATCGGATCACAATCGATCATGATCGGATTTGATCGAATCGATCGATCGGATTTTATTTTCGCAACCCATCCCTACTTGTATTTATGCGTCATATTGAACATCGCAAGCTAACAAGTTAAGCATATCTTTACAGCACATTCAACATAAACTTACCAGTGATGGAATGTCCGTCAGTAGCTGCTCTCGCTCGGTGAAGTCTTCAGCTGTACCTGAGGCTCGAAGTGACTCCATCTCATCTCGGCGAAAGGCATCCAGCAAGGCAATGAATGGGCGGCGTCATGCCTTTCCATCAGCTGTGCATGTCGATAAAATTTATTTCACGCCACTAGCTACGTGATCCCACGCAATAAGCGTTTCTCCGTGTCCAGCAGCCCAAGGTGTGTACTTCACAATCACTTTGAGGAGGAGAATGTCACTGGAGGGTAGGAAGCGAAAAGCTCTTTTTCCGCTTCGACTTGCCTTCGCTAGTCTCCGTAAACTCTGCATGATCCGTCGCATGGGCGTCGCTGTCTTGACCTGGCATCGCGTTTTTCGAACTGATTATAGCCAGTTGTTTACTGTCACCCGATGTCACTGAGAGTACGGTTCTATTAACGTGCTTTTGCTTCTAATCAAATCGCAGTGGACACCTACCCACAACCGTGAAAGGTTTCACAGCTCCAAATTACAGTCTCGTTCCAACTGCTATTGCGAACTGTAACTAAATAATTCTCCGCGACTCATTATTGGCGGAAAGCTCCAGCTTCTTAGCTTTTCAACGATACCTCGTGAAAAAAGGGTCTTATTGGTCGATCCAGGAGGAAGTTTCAACAAGATACAAAAATTCCAGCCGAAAAGCACCTTCTTGCACGGAATTAGTGTTAATAACATCCATGACAAAAAACACTCGCCAAAAAGCTGTCTTTTCCAGCCTTTTTTACTCCACAAAAATGCTTTATCTTGTCATGTTAGAGTTATTATTTTCTATTGCCAAAGATCCAGCTGAATCGCATTGATAATTCATAGAAAAATGAAGCTGTATTCACTTGTGGTTAGCTACGTTGTTGATATTGCTATTACTTAGGTATTCTGTCGCCTGCTTAAGTAGCCACGCCGCACTTAGTTGAAGCAGATTCCATACGCTGGATCTCCTTCCTGTTACGTTTCATCAGCACTTGCGTCTTTGCGCGGAGGTTATCAGCTCGTGTGCCTAAGCTGCTCATAACGCAACCTGTTGAGAAAATAGGCTCTTGCAGTGCGTTGGAGGAAGCCCGTCCCAGCCAAACCCGGGCTAATCCTGTGATAGATGAAAAGTAGATACGGCCAACATCTGGAAACTAACGAAGGATATCGACATGCTCACAGACGCCCCCCCCCAGCAGACGCAGCCACTACGTCGAGCAAGTAGCAACGGGGTGAAGAAGCTCTTTGACCTTAACTCGTCCTCCGATTGAAGCACTGCTTCAGAGACCCAGTCCTCTGCTCACTGCCGTCACTCTTCCAAACCGAAAGTGTCAACCTGGATTGGAGCCCCATAAATTTTCTTCTCGTCAGTAGCTGTTGGATCAATTATAAGATGCGTTGGTGAAGCAGTGCCAAATTCTCACTTGCAGTACTTACGCTGGTGTGAAGCGAGCTAAACACATTGCGGTGTGCATTGACCAGCAACGCATTGTCGGCTGCGATGAACTGCGCGAGCTGCGGGGCTTCATCTACTTATTCACTATGTTTACCCGTACAATACATGGAACGGTACATGGATGGAACATGAACTACCGGTAGTCGGTATTTCTCACTATCGAGGCAAAGATATTTGCTTCAGGATCGATCCTAATTACTTGATCTCAATATGAATTTTAAATTACAAGATCGGTAATTTATGGACAATACTTGGTTGAATACACTTGAGGGTATAGTGCCGGCATCTCCAACTTAAAGGGAGCTTATGTAAGCGATTGGGATCTGCTTACTCGCGTATGCTTGACAAAAAACCATAAGCAGTGACCTTTCTATCTATATCATGTTTTTTTGGCATTGCACACGGCCAGCAGCAGTAATTTCATTTATTATGGCCAATAAAAAAATATAAAAATGTGGTATCAATTGATTGCATTGGACATAGCCACCCTCTTGGACACAACCCATTGCTTACACCTCCATGCACCCCTGATCACCTGGACACGCTGCCAGCCTCGATTTCGGCGACGTCGCCTTCACTCACAGCATCACTCTCACCCACTCCGCTGCTGCCGCCCCCCCCCCCCCGCTGCATCCCGCCATCTCCCCCGCTGCCGCCACCATCTCGACCGCTGTCGTCGTCGTCACCACCAGCGTTGGCAGTAGTAGAGCCTTGCGCTCGTCGCCTACGCTTCTTTCCCGGTCGTGTCGCCGGCGGGAGCTCTCGTGTTTTGTGTCCCTCGAGCAGTGTCCCCGGGATGTTGCTCCCATTTTTCCACTCCTAGGTGCCATATACGAAAGCATTTATTTCTGCCCTCGCAGCCCACATTGCACAGATATTTCCTACAGCCACCACAGGTTGCATTAGCCTAGCAATCTATACGACAAGCAACATCACCCACCGTTTGTTCCCGTTTGAACATTTCGGGCAGAAATACTTGGTGAATTTGCGCGGCTTGACCTTGTACACAGCGCACATCTTACAGGAGCGCTGGTGGCGTTTCACCCCCCCCGCCGCTCACACTGGACTGTATCCGGATTCTCTTCCATCTTGTTGCGCGGACGCGAACCATGTTCCCCTCTTGCTAGGGACGCTGCTGTGCGTTCCTGACCGGTTACTGCTCTCTAAAATTGCGGCATCATAAAATAAGTTAGCGTTATGCTGGATAACCAGAACATTTTTCACCCTTGTGTTGGATGTGATTCAACATAAACTTACCTCGGTCGAGTCTATAGCGAGCGGCTGCTCCATCAACGTTTCCAGAAACGCAAAGTGTCATGGACGGCGTTGGTCGTTTATCTTCCGGAAGTATCGATACATGATGAAGTCGTTTACGACCGCCATGTCGAACAGCCCGAGAAAGAGAGTTTTATAGTACTTTCGCGTCTTGTAGGAGAGCTGGACGCTATATCGCTGCATCCTCAGCTGGTCATGGACGTCTACACCGCCCATCCAGCGTGATAGTCCCGCCCCAATTCTGGAGCCGGGGTGGGCTTCATTCCACCGTTGACACGACACACTACAGTACACAAGCATTAGTATGGATGCTAGAGCCTTCAAAATACTTAGAAACATACTCACTACCCCAGGCCGTCGGCTGCAACCAGAGGACAGCATGTGCACTGGGGTTCGATCCATCCACGTGACGGCTGTCAGCTGCGGGAAGCGCTTGTTTTCGGCCAACTTGGTGGTACTCTGTGCTGGGATGGTAACCTTTTTCTTATTGACGGTCTTAGTCTTCATCTTCGTGGCCACGTCTTTCGCAAATTCAGAGCGATCTACAGAGATCGTTCCGGTCAGGTACATTCGCCGGTGTAGGAGCTCCAGTGCCAGCTTTACATAGGTATAGAAGCGGTCTGTAATGACCAGTCTCCACGGCGAAGTAGTGGACGGATGATAGAGGGCAATCATATTTCGGGGCACTGGGGTTTGTAGATGCGCCTTGGCACCGCAATATACTTCAATTCTATTGAAAACCAGAGAAAAACGTTGTGTCAGCTAAATGCTGGATGGTCAGCGAGATTTGATGCCTTATGTTTGACATCAGACAACATAAGGACTTTAAGCAAAAAAAATGATGGCGAGCTTGAACTCGCCATCATTTTTTGACGCACCTCGTGCAGTACGCAGTTTTGGCACAGGCTGCAACGAACACCTTCGTCCCCCATTTGTGGGGCTTATCCTTTTTGAACTGGCGAGTTGGATTGTACCGAGAACGGGACGGCAACGTAGTTCGTCGAAGCTTATAACAGGGGGCGCTTGGTATCCTCGTGCGAAAGTTCTTTGTAGCACGTCAGCAACAGGCCGTATTTTCCACCCTCGGTCGAGCCGTGCCTGGGGTGACTTGTTATTCGAAAAGTGAAGGTAGCCCATTATGTAAAAGAATCGGTTCTTGGTCATGAACTGTCCAAATCGATTCGCTGGCAGTGCACCAATCCTTTTCAGAGACCAATGAGCCACAACGCCCTTCCGGATAGGTGCCAGCATCCGTGCAATCAACAGGGCCATCACTCGTAGCACCTCCCAGGCTTCAATGTCCGCTACGCCAGCTACACGCCGCTTGATATCACCAAACTCTTATTTTTCTCCTCCAGCCCGCCGTTGTTGGGACCGAATCGCCCGTGCACGCTGTGGAATAGATTGGGAATGATATTGATTGCTTTCAATCACAATCTGACACCAAAGCTTTGGCGGCATAAAGTAGAACAGCAAAGCCAACGGGTTGTTTGCAATTGCAAGAACACTCGTTGATGGTCCATACGGTCCATCCTTGTACGTGGGGTCTGCACCAAACTTAGCAGGATCTGACATCAACAGAACCATCATTATGTTAGTCCTTCTCTTGGATGTCCCGGTCCGCACACACAATTGCGTTGGACTTGGCCACCATAGCGTATCGTACTCCCACCCGGTACTTTTCATTGCCTTGGTAGTTTCACTGTCCTTTGCTACTGACGACCACGCAGACGCAGGAAGCTCATCTTGTTATTTATCAGCATCCTCGTCGGTCAGCTCTCCAATTTCCCAGTCCGAAACCCAGGTGCAGTCATCATCTTCCGCATCGTCTTCATCTTCAGCCTCTTCATGCAGATCTTCATCCTCATCTGAGTTGAGGCCAGTGCACGTCTGAGCTCCCGGGTCCATCATGTTGGGGTCACCGTCGACAAAGCACGTCGGTTCTGCCGTTGTCGCCTCTGAGTTATCGTCTTCGGCACCACTGGATTTAGCCTGCATTCAAAACCAGTGACGTCTTATGTTAGTTTTATGTTGAATACCCTTCGTCGGAACAAACTTTATGATGGATACATAAACATAACGTACCGAGTTATCTTCGCCTTCCTCGCTCTCATCGTGAATGATAAGTCGGCGGCGCTTCCTTGATGATCTGGTACCAGCGCGCTTTCCCTTCGCGATGGTGGACGATTGGACTTCTGGGCTTGTTCGGATAGAAGGGGCTGCTTCACTCGTCTCCCCAACCTCGACTTGGAATATAATCCCGGCAACTGCTGCTTCTACGTCCGCAGCTACAGTGTCTTGGGAGTGGGCTGGAAGCCGATGCAGCATGTGTCGGTGTATCTCCTCCGGGTGTCGAAAGGGCACTATTCCACATGGCCGGAACCTGCACCGGGGCTCTCTTCTTACCTGGTGGCGCCTTCTTCTTGCACACTACCTTCTCGTCCGCTCGCGGCGCTGGGTTTGTCAATAATGTCTCCTCTCCGTCCGCAGGCACGGTGTCGGCTTCAACTGGGACTTCGATATCTTCTGCCGATGCTTCGGCTCTTTTGGTCTCATCATCCTTGTCCTCTGCCGCATCATCGCCGCTGCCGTCATCGACGCAGGCTTTCGGTTTCAGGGCGCTTAGTGATTTCGCTGCGGCCTTCTTTTGTGGGGCGTGCTGATTGTCAGCTACTCGTCGAACGCGTCGCTCCCGCCGGAGAGCGTATGCGGATTGCATGCTCCTCGCTTCTATCCGGTTTGCTACGGGGTTTCTTGCCAGTGGAAGCCGCCATTGTTCGCGCCAGCTATTTTTCTCGAATGAGCGAAATCAGTGGCTGTCGGCCAACAATATTTGGTAAGTGCGGACACCCTTTTTCTGGTGCTCTGCAGGAATTTTAAACCCTACACCTGTGCATTCGTTCGTTTTACACACACGAAATAAACTTAATCTTTGTATTCTAGTCAGGCCGATACAAACTATAAGTAAAAAAATCCTTATACAGCATAAAATAGATGCTGCGACAAAATTGAACTGGGGTATACACCCCTTTTGTTGTAGGGTCCAACATAATGGGAACTAAGGGGTTAGGTGCGCGAGCACAAAAACAGCAAAATTCGCGCTCGTAGGCCTTAAGTTCGAAAACCAGGAGCGCACTGACTCGAATGCTCGTTCTTGTACCCATTTGATCGTCGTTCTAATTGGTGAAACAGCTACTCAAAATTTGTACGATTTTCAACGCAGGAGCTAAGCCTGTTTCTCTCGGCGCTCGACCTTCGCGGACGACGGTGATTCTGACAAAAGAGCTGCTGTTGCAGGAGAAACTACTTCTTCCGGCAGTGTTGCTGTTGACGCAAGCAAGTGCATTATGCAGCAACTTTAGTCTGCGTTGAAGCCGCCAGCTGCCGCTAAACAAGCCATCACAAATTTCCAGTCGATAGGTCCGTTCAAGGTGGTCCCCCCATACACAAAACGAGACTTCCTACTTTTTTAAGTGGGGAGTAAGGGTCGAGTACCGCGACGAAAACAACAAGCTCACAGTCCGTTGGGCGTGTTTGGCCGATGAAACGTGCAGAACTTCAGGTGAGAATCTCTACCGGATGTCAACAGGAAAAACATCCCGAGCTGCCCACCATCTCCGACTGGTACATACTCTTGCGTCGCCGAAGCCAGACTTTGAAGTTACTGACAAGAGTAAGCGAGATAGCGAGATCGAAAAACTCCGCGCCTCACCACTGCTCGCTAACAATCCGGCTCGGCTGAATTTACTACTGTAAACACTGGAAATTGTCAACCACAATTTGTTGCTGAAAAGTGGTGAGTATAAAGGGTCGAAGATGCTGAAAGCACTGGTGGTGAGAAGGGACATGCAGACGGACCTTGGCACCAAGCGTTTTAGTACGGCCATCATCGAGCTTATCAGTTCACGAAGACGGAGAGGATGGGGTACCTTGCTGATAACCGAGAGGTTTACCGGAACTTCACACTAGTTGCCGTTTTTTGGACATGCAAAACCACCAACGACAAATATCTGAGGCTGAGGGTGTACCTGGGCGATAAGGACTGGCATATCAACTCTGTTCTTCTCGGGACAAAGCCGTTTCACCCGGCTTACAGTGAGCGGGAAGGTGGAATCCAAAAGCCATTTCGCATGTGGTTGACGAGTTCATTAGCTGACTTTGACTTGAAGCCCCAACGCTTCTTTGGGGCGCCCAGCGACGCGGGTGGCGACGTCAAATTTATGCTGCGCTCAAATTTACAGCTGCGCTGGGAGTGGCGTTTTGCCCACATGGCCCATGCCGCCACCAAAATGTCGTGTGGGTTGGGTGGAAGGAGAAGTAAAGAGGCCAACCCTGAAATGGCGGGTCTAATTACGAAGATGACGACTGTTGTTTCGAATGTAAACCTGGTATCCTCGGATGGAGATTTGTTTGGTGAGCTTTGTAAGGAGAAACCAAAAGGAGCATCAAAGCGTCTTATCGGGCATTCTGCATCACAATTTCTGAGCACGACGAATGCGATGAGGCGGGTACTGGACAAATGGGAGGCTGTTGTCGAGTGGTACAAGATACGAGCAGACCGTGCCATACATGAACGCCGACCACCTCCGGCTTTTCCTTTGGAAAATTGACATTCCGAGCTTGTCCAAGCACTATCACTGCTTGCGCCGGTTGCGGATTTGAAGTTTAAATACGAGGCAGAGCGGCCAGAGCAGGTGGAATACCCATGTCGCTGTACATGATCCGCATTGACAATCTTTGTCCCGGTCAACCAATCTTACACTACCTGTCAGCCGATGAGAAGCCACAGTGGATACCAGCGAGCTCCCTGACATCTCTAGCTGCGAAGACCCGTGATCTCTTACGCGAAGCTTTGGACGAACGGTTTTTCGCTCGCTAGTACAAGGGTTCTATGTTTGATAAGTGTGATTTCGTGCTTTAAATGATGTTAAAACTCCACCTAATCTACAAAAACACCCAAGAATCACTCAATCGCGCTGTGACCCTGTGTTACCGGCAGCACGGATTAAAGGGAAAAGAAGCCGTCAGCAGATTGAGCGCAGTCAATGACAAAGTTCGATCAAACCTACTATATTTGTTGAAGAAGGTCGCTGGACCATTAGATGGTGTAGCAGGCCACGTGGGCGCGTCTTCACCTCAGTTGATCCGTCCAGAGGCACGGCTTGCGCCTCGCACTAGACCTGTTGTGGCGCCTCGCGCTGATAAACGGGCCGAAGATGAATTGGATTGCTGGATGGTGGATGTCGAGCGCAACGCCAATATGGCTGCGAAAGAAACTGTGCTTCATCTCTGGAAGCGGCTTGAGCGTTCCGGACAATACCGAATCATCCCAAAAGCGGTACGTGTGCTCTTCTCGATTCCTGTTTCGTTCTGTCAAATTGAGAGGTACTTCAGCGTCAGTGGCGAAATGGTGTCGGTGCAACGAACTACATGTAGTTTGTCGGGAGACACCATCGTCATGGGCGTATTTATAAACAGGAATCCAGAGCTCGTGAATCTACTACAATGCGAAGGAATTCCTTGGGGCCAGCACCACTTCCACAAGCCTTCGAACCTTCTACTTGACATCGACCCGGACCTCTACATGGACGTCGTTAATCCAGATATTATTGCCGAGTTTGTTTCAAGTACCAGCGTTTCTAGGGAGTTTAACGAAGAAGAAGAGAAGTCAGCTCTGGGAATAACAAATGCATTTACGCGTGGACCGAACCATCCTGGTCCTTGTTGTAGATGGGAGCTTTGAAATTCGAGTGTAGAGCTTCTTAACTAGTCGTCTAGGCGGTGCATGGTCTGCCGAATGTTGGGCACCTCGAGAATACCAGCTACGGCAGCCTCGAGGTCCTTGCAACCGATCTTAACAACCTGCGAAGTCATCTGCCCCTGTCAGCAGTCACGCCACCATACCGATGTCGTTGTGGCCACGAGGGCGCGTGGTCTCCGTGATGTCCTTGCCCGTCGCGTCCAGAATCAGCTCTCGCACCTCCATCATCAGGGTCGGGATGGTGATCTTAGCGCCACCGCCGCGCTTACGCTGCTGCACGTGCTTACACCACTGGCGCAGCAGATTGTGCTCGATGTGCTCCAGGAAGTCGTACACGTACATCGTGCTGAACATCGCCTTAGGCACCTGACGCTTCTTGTCGAAGGGGGAGACGACCGGGTACGGCGTCGTGACAGGCATGCCGTCAATATCGCCGTGGGTCTCGTCACCGGCTCATCGTGACCAACAGCATCAACCCGAGCCTGCACGCGCACCACGTTGCCAGTTGGGTTCTCGACAACGAGACGCACAGAGATTACCGGGGCCTCGCTGTTGAAACGCTCAATGATCTTGAGCTCCACCGTCGACACGCCCAACTTCTCTAGGCGCTCGGCGTAACGGTACGCCAGAATGCGAGCCACCCCCTCCAGGTACTGGGGGTCAACGATTGCCTGAGGCAGGATGTTCAGGAACACGTGGCTGCTCTTGGTCAGCAGAGATGACTGCTTCACGAGCGGTTTGGCCAGGCTAACGTCCAAAGCGATCAGCGCATCCATAGGTGAGCGCTCAGGGCACGGGTACACGTCGTACTGCGAGCGCGAGCCACTGCCATCCTGGTCAAGCTGACGCACCACTGCATGCATGAAAATGCGCTGTAAGCGGGTGGTCACGCTGTGCGAGTCAGCCTCCTCCACCTTGGTCCGATACAACCGCACATTCATGACCTCCGGTGCCAACGGCGTCACACTGTAGTTCTGCATACGACACAGGACCAGCTTGTAGGCGATCGGGGCCTCCATTTGGCGCACGACCTTGTCCTCGTTGTAGTTCAGACGGCCAGGGATCGTGTAGATGTTCGGGTACAACGCCATGTTAGCATTGTGGGACGAGCTGTTCTCAATGTTCTGCGGGCGTACCGAGGTCACGCGGCAGAAGTTGTGCGACAGAGGCTCGGATCCGCTGACTTGAGGTACGCCTCGGTCTATTCCAGCAGGTTCGCCTCCTCCGAGCGACGCACATACACAACAGGATCCTTGCCGACAATGTCTTGTTCGCGAGCGGGAGCAACGTCATCACGTCCGTGAACACGTTCTTGAAAGCTTCCAGGTTAGTAAGGCGGACAATAGCGCCGATACGCTCGAAGTCCGGGGAAAATCTTCTAGTAGCTCTCGACCGGCTTGAGCAACGGCTTGTCCACGGTCGAAGCCGTCAAATTTGACACTTGGTCACACCCATATGTGATGAATAGGTCACACTTGCTAAACGTAGGTCACGTGACCAATTTAACTAGGTCACGCAGTAATAGCAGCAATCGTCATTCATGGCAGTTTTGAAACCATTCCGACTCTCTCGAAGAGGCACACCCGGACTCAAAGGCAGGCCGTCCCCACTCTCGCAAAAGACAGCGACTATAACAACATCTCGATGACTCGCCGCAGACCGCCCAGAGGTGCAAACTCACCTTCACCTCTCAATACGTCACTTGTCGAATCATCGCGTCGTCGTGGGAGGACAAGGTTCTCGCCGACTTCTCGTCCATCACGGCCTTATCGGGGTACCTCCACGTCTGACGTAGCAGTAACAGATACATCCATGCACAGCAGTGACGTAGCCTCTACTCTGCCAGCAACGTCCATAAGAGGAGAAGCACAAGAATCGCCGTCGCCATCGCTTACTATAGAGTCGATGTCGACTCAGCCTCCGACGTCATCCTCAGCAAATCCGACTAGTTCGCCGCATACTCAATCTCCACGTAGCCTCAGCCCCACTACTACTGAGCTCCCACAGTCAACAGCAAGCTCAGTACGCTCGCAGGTAGTATCCAAGCCACGCGACGGACGTACCAAGGTGTATTACCAGGGCTATGCCTTCACGCGCGCAAATGCAACTGTTGTCAAGATAACCTACCGTTGTAGCTCATACCGTAAAAAATTGTCGGGCCCAGTTTGCTTACTATGCAGACTTAGCGTCGTTTGACTTCGGGAATATGGAGCCACATACCTGTCGAGCTATTCTCGGTCTTGTTGGATCCGAGACAGGATCCGGTGATCACTGCATCGACGTTTCAGAGGCTGTAATGGATGAAGTCGACAAACTGGCCGCCAAAACGACTATGACACAAAAGGAAATTTGGACAGGTATTGTACAAAAGTTTTACATGCTAGATGGACCCCCTGTTCGTGGAGTGTCAAAACAAGTCGTTGAAAATCGCGTTCAAAATGCACGGGGAACACGTGCCGGTGGTCCTACCAGCTTAATAGAGAAACCACCCCTGTCGAAGGTGAAAGGTAGCCATCAGGGTTTCTTTCAGTTCCAGTATTCATGGCATGATGCCATCAAGGCGCAGAAAGACCCTGTCGGTATCGACAGAATAATTGGGTGGGGTCATCCCGCGCTGTTAAGTTTGCTGTGCTTCGAGAATTTGTCGTGGTACATCGACGGCACTTTCCGCTGTGCTCCTAACCACTACAAGCAATGCGTCACGATTATGGTCTATGACCAATCGAGTAAGCTCTACGTTCCTGTCGTGCATGTGCTCACTACGTCCATGACAAAAAAATCGTACCTGAAACTGCTACAGTGCGTTCAAGATTCTGTTGGTAGTAAACTCGTTCCGAAGGACGTTGTATGCGACTTTGAGGGCGCTCTCATCGGAGCGATGTGTGCGTTCTTCCCTGATATCCGCATCATTGGATGTTTATTTCACTTTAAACAGGCCTGCAGCCGCAAGCTAAAGCGATATGGGATACCAAAGCTCGAGGCGAAGGTGGCTATGTCTCCAAGCGTGTTCGACGTACTGACCGTCATTGACCCCAGCAAAATTGCAGTGCAAGGAATCGCGTGGGTAAAGGCTAAAATACGAAACACTTGTGAGACCAAGCAGTTAGTCTACTCTCGACAAAAATGGAGAATTTTTTGGGCATATTTCCAGCGTACCTGGATGGATACATTTCCCCCAACGTTCTGGAACGTATACGGAATCAACCGGGATATTGTAAGTCGAACCAACAATCCATTAGAGCGGTTCCATCGTGAGCTTAACAAGAGATTCAGGCCTCATCCGTCAATGAAGCAATTTGCCACTACTCTGGAGATTCTAGCTCGTGAGTACGTTCTGCAACGTAATGCAATCATATCAGGAATTGCTGTTCCACCAGTACGAGTTCGATTTGAGTTGCCAAGAGCCCCCAGATTACCCAGTGTGGCTGCCATTGAAGACTCCGTTTCGAGCAGCGATAGTGAAGGTCAAGTAGACGACGTCGATGTGAATTCGGATCCTTACAGCACTGACGTGTCTTCTACAAGCGAAGAAAATGCTGTCTTGGAAGAGGCGGATGCGGACTATGAGCAAGATAACTCGTTCGAGTACGAGGGTGTAGTCTAATGGGTACGCAGTATGGTAAATAGAACACAAGAAAAATACTTACATGAACAGGCACTGACTTGAATATCACTGATAACACTACATACATGTACCGGAGCTTAAGAATCCTCATGCGCATTTCGTCATTTACGGCCCCCAGCAACAGTTATTTGAAGTTGTTGAGCTCAGCTGGGAGATACATGAACGCATATATATCTATATACAAAAAGAATCGCTGTAAAAGCCGTCTGTCACCGTCATTTGAACACCAGGCCGACAGCACGCTGTTGGAGCTTTTCCTCAGTATATTCCTGGTTGCCTCAAAGATGACTACAATGATCAGCACCAGTAGTTTAGGTCCACAAGTAGTGCCACGGTTAACCTGAGCGATTTTATATATAAATGGTGCAGTTAGGACAAAGTTTCAAGAGAGAGAAAGGAGAAACACAGACCTGTAGAACGTAATGTGTGGCGGATGCTGACTCGCTCCATCGTCGCCACTACTGACAGCTAGTTCACGCTTCTCTCCAACGTCAGCGTGTCCCTCCTGCGTTGCTGTTTGCGAGGACGGCGAGTCTTTTGAACGTGACCAACTAACTTTTGGTCACGTGACCAATCGTTTTTTTTACGTGTGACCAAGTGTCAAATTTGACCAGTAAAATTGGTTACCGTCCACGGTCACTTGGTCGTCGCTGTTCGCCCAGGAGCTGTGCGCATCCAGGTCCAGTGAGCTGGTCGAGCTGTTGCGTTGCAGCAGGTTGGCCAATCCATCGTAACCCTCGGCGGGGGCGACACCAAACCGCCAGCGCGTCAACAACAGGCGTCTTGAACTGAAAGTCTTGGCGAAGATCGTCTCCATCGACTCGGTGAGGCGAGCGGTACATGTGCTGTGCGTACAGCTTCAGAGCCACCTCCCGGGTCTGCTGATCTTCGCGGTCGAGAAGCGAGGTCGAACAGCAGCTGTTACTGGCCCAAGAAGATCGCGGTGGTCTCAGCAATGTTTGTCGATACATGGTTAGCAAGGTAGTCCTTGAGGACTTTCTCGAACTGGTTAATGGCGGTCATTGTACGACGACACCTTGTTGTCTAAGAGAAACTGACGTAGCTCCAGACCCACCAACAAGTACTGTTTCTCCTTGAAGGAAGCCAGCTTCTCGAAAAGCGGCACAAAAGCAGCGACCTTAACCGACGTGCGAGTAGTACTCCGCGCCATCTGAGCTAGAAGTTGCTGCAGCAGCTTGTTCTGAGCAATGGAGAAGACCATGTCCAGGTCAGCCGAGTTCTGCGGTTTCCACCGCGAAGTATTCGTTGATCAGGTCTGTCAGAACCGCCTCCTTGCCAGTGATCAGGCCGTCCTTGTTCATGCCGCGCAGCGTCAGCACAGACGCCTCGAAGTCCGTCGGTCCGTGTTAAGGTCCTTGTTGTGCTCGTCCAGGATCTCCGCGACATTGAACACGTGGGTCCTCAGCCACAGCAATCTTACACATCTGGATTTTGTCCGTGATCTTCACGAATACATCAAGCGAGTTCGACACCTGGTGCTGTACGCACAGCGTATAGAACAACGCATAACACCCTTCGAATTATCCCATTAGTCTATTGCAGCGCATTGATTCTTCCAGGCGATCATCTTTAGGAATGTCGCTTTAAGAAGACGCAGATCCTGTACAGCGACTATTGATACGAGCACAACGACTAAAAAATGTTGAAAACAGATATTTCGTACATTAAATATCTGAGAGCACAGCCCCGTTTCGTGTCTACAGTCAATTCTTGGATAAGTGTTTGTAGTGCAAGGTGGGGTGCACGTAGCTCCCCCTAGACGTCAATTTGTGGATGCGTACCTGATTTCGTTCTCAAACGCTGGTGAGCAGGTAACTCTTTCTTCTTGAATATGCAGTCGTTCCACCCCTGCTCACAGCGTTTTATTTATTCGGAAAATACCGCCGTACCGCCAACTCCGCTCTCGCAGAAACGTCTTCATGAAGGCTATTCACAAGCCGCTGCATTTGATTTGTGTGTGTTTGCTTGCGGTGGCGCTGACTTCGTGCCGATGTCCTCCAGATTAAAGTCGTGACGGAACAGGAGGATGGGTCTCGCGATGGCGATACCGGGGCTGAATTTGGCGTGGCGCCGGCTGCTGGGGTTGCCCAACTTCCTGGCATTGACGGCGCAGTACCGCAGATGGCTGTAGGTGGCATCCATCGTGTTTTCTTCTGGACGAAGATCTGTCTTTGAGTAGGTGGTACCACCACCAGTACAATGGAATTAAACGCGGCTCCACCGGTAAAGGGCAACTGAGTTTGTGGATATGAAACGAGTCCTTCACTGGGCTTGCCATTTCGAGCCAGAACTTCTGGTTTATTGTAAACTCGATTGCCCCGAGCGTTCTTGCCTTCACGGTCCGAATTTGCTTCAGAAGAGACGTGATCAGGTTTGCTACAATGGTAAACTTTTCGCCACGCTTCCTTCATCCGATTCTCCAATTGAAGGTCTTTTGGGTTCACCCAGACATCATCGTCGGAGACGCTATCATCAAATCGTGATCACGCCTGAGCGAGGACTTGGCTATGCAGCGCATTCCACCGTTGATAGCGTTGCCGATCGTCGTAGCTGCTACTCCGATACTGCGCATAAGAGTGGCATTGAGCTGCTCTTCAAACTCATCGTGTTCTTTATCGCCTCTCGAAGCTGTGCTTGATTGTTGCGACTGTTTTTGTCGCTCATGACTCCCTAACTCTGGGTTGCGGAGCAGCACATCCTGGACAGAAGTCTTTAGTCATGCTTCATCAATTAGATTCGACCTACGCTTGAAGCGCATTTGCTGCTTCTGCAGCTTCTCGCGCAGAACTGACGTTTCATCCGCTTGGCGTTGAATTTGTAGGCTAATTTTTTTACTGTGTATTCGTAACCAGACTCTGCATCCAGTTGACGTGACGCCTGCGTTGTCAGTTTCAAAACCAAATGCTGGCCTGGTTCCTCCATTATGATTGCGATTTCACGTTGAATTTTGCTGCGGGCACGCTGGAGTTCTGTATCGATTGTTTGTTTTGCCTCAGCAATAGCCGCAGCTACCGTTTCATCCACCACTCCCTGTACTTGCGCCGCACTTAAAGAATTATGCTGCAGGCTTGCCAACTCACTCTCAACGACTTGACGAAAGTGACTAGCGAAAGCAGCTTGGCTATTGGCGACAGTTTGTTCGATCTGGACCAAACTTTTCTGAGCGACGACCGTCTGTGAGGTAATCGCTTGTCTCGACTGATGCACGTTTTGTAGAGCCTCGTCCAGTTTCTTATCGACATTTTTTTTCGATCTGCATAGCTCGGCCCCCTTCCAGCACCTGCATTTGCTGGAATTGGGACGCCAGCTCGTTTTGTGTCGTAGCAAGCGCTTCACTAAGCTGATGGGCAATTGCATGTTGTTGCTCAGGCAGCTGCTGTACTCTTGTTTCCGTCGAAGTATGAACAGCCATCAGCGCCGCGTTCTGTGGGTCGTTTTTCCCACGCTGGTGATGCTGGAACATGACCTGCGCTTCGGCAAGGGCCCGGGCTGGGTAATGAAGTGATGCGCGATGTTCATGACGTGTTAATTTGCGCTTGAAGAGAGCTCAAACGCTGGTGTCTGCGTTGTAGCCATATGTGGGGCGATGGCGGTGTCCTCACGATAATTGTAGCCGTGTCCAACCGAGGAAACGTCTCGGATTTAGAATGACTGGGCAGTGTGGGCAGGAGCTGGTTGGCCTTCAACCAAGGTCAAAGCTTGAGCAGTGGCGTAGGCGGCTTGTGCAGCCGCTTAAGCGTCGGCATGTACAGCGGCTGCAGCAGCAGCTTGGTCTCGAGTCAGCACCATTGTTCTTCTCGGAGGGAAATCATCCTTTTTTCAACAAGAATGTAAAGTACAGTACTAAGTGAGCACTATGCGCGACGAATAAGTTGCCGTCTACATAGACACAAGCACGTCTGCGGTAGTGATGACCATACAGGTGGCCGTCGCTAGTCAATGTGGCTGTACGTAGTACTGTACGTTAGTGCCCTGCTCAAATTGGTCGGGATCAGAGCTGGGGATGGCTATACGTGTACCCGCCGCGCGGTCAGCTATCATGTATCCCTGCGGTATGGCATGTGCCGAGTTAGTAACGCGCCTGGTCATATAGACTGGTACATCAGAAACGTAAGCACAGTAACACAGCACGACGACGCAAATGTACCAAGAGAGCGACAGCGACCCTATACATAGGTTTTGGCTCTCACGAGCGCGTGGTATACACACTCATTAGAGACCTTGCGATATATGCACGGACATACCAAATAGCACGCCGAGTTGATAAGTAGGCAGCAAAAGTACTTCATATAATGTACATGACCGACGATTTTAATTAAGTCTAATATATATACCATCTGATAATCTGCCAACAGCCATGCGGCTTCCTATTTTCGCCATACATATCCCTACCAGTAAATGCCACTCGGAATGGAGCTACGCCACTCTGTCAGTCAGAATCTATGCAAATAAGTCAGTAAGTGCGTCAGCTATGCAAGTATGATCAATGCATGCGAAAGATAGTGGAAATACCCTTCAGTAATATCACAAAGAGCTCAGCGGATTGATTGCAAGGCATAATCGTTTGTGGCGACCATCGACAAAACCTACCTGTTCTAAAAGATAGTTCGTGCGAGGCGATGACCAAACCTTGCTCTAATAGATCGTCGCAATCGATGATATGGTGTCGACTGTCTCACTGCGATGACGTGCAGATGGTAATATGTTTGAGTAGGCGTATTTACTTCAGCTAAACTGGGATTCCTTACCATGCTATGCCAATTTCGTAGTATCATTGATACTGAACCGTCTTCTGAACAGCGTATTTTACATTTGCAACCACGCGCGCCTCCGATCGGTGTCATTTTGGGAGCTATGCGCATAAATGAGATTATAGACAAAACCTTCCCGGGTAAGATGGTGCTCATCTTGCAGATCACGTTAAACCCTGGTCATATCTACCACAGCATGTGAACACTAATGATACTGTGTGCG
Organism: Phytophthora infestans T30-4; assembly: GCF_000142945.1. Classification (NCBI taxonomy): domain Eukaryota; phylum Oomycota; class Peronosporomycetes; order Peronosporales; family Peronosporaceae; genus Phytophthora; species Phytophthora infestans. The sequence goes on from NW_003303727.1 coordinate 495,399, forward strand.
GTGCTGTTCTGGAACGTAATATAAGTAGAGCACAGTATACATGTTCTATATGTTGCTTTGCTGTACGTAGAAACGCTAAGCACACCGCACCGCAGCGGAGGTGGTCAGCCCGCAATACACCAACCAACCATGCCCTAGCGTCCGCGGAGCGGGCGCCCAGAGCGCTAGTTTCCCGCTCCCTTACCGAGTAACCTGTCTGTCCGTCCGTCCGTCTGTCAATCAGTCCGTCGCTTTCCTCTCTTGGTGCTTTTTCCTGCCTTTTAGCATGGCTACACTCGGGCTTTTCTTATACAGTTTCGTCCCATCCTACCGACCGCGCCTATCTTTCTGACTCGACCTAGCTATGCAAAAATTACAAATATAGCCAAAAAGCGGACACAATTAACTCGCGCCCTGATTGGGCAATATTTTCCGACTCATTTTTCATTCAAAACACAAAATTGGATGTTTGAGCGACGGCGCGGCGAGGACAAGGTACGCTGACTGTATAATAACAGCAGGGTAGTTTAAGATGTATATGCATGTATGTACGGGCGTGGGGCTCCTTGCTCTACTATATATTCAAGAGATACCTCTCAGGATACAGTCTAAGGCTAGCTTCGAGACGCCAAAGTGGTATGGCAGTTGGTAGCGATAGCAATCAGGTTGGGGTGGGTGTGACTGGGAGCGTCTACCACCATACACGCGCCTAGGGGTCCTAGACCCACCGCGAGTGTCCTCGCTCCAAAAGCGAGTGGCGCGTGTTGCCAATCGGCCAAACCGAAGTTGCAGCCACATGCGGAAGAGTCGTTACAGTCCCGCAATACAGAGGTGCTCTTAAAGTGTGAGCTCCCACATCAAAACACACTTTGCGAGAGCACTTCTGGCGGGACGGAAAGGAATGCAGCAGTCGGTCTCACAAGAGCAAGGAGCCCAAGACCAAGTGCAAGGACAGCTCAAGAACAGAGATCAAGACAAAAACACTTTAAGAGCATGAGTGAGCCCCGCGCCTGTACACTTAAATAACATAACATCAGAATGGACAGTTTTAGAGCATTTTCGGAGCTGTGTGAGCCCCGTGAGGGGCTGGGTTGGTCTCGGACACCCTGCGCATACTACTGACATGACCTGAAGGGCTGGACGGTATCGAACAGACCTGGGCAACCACTCAACAGGGATGAGGCAACAGCTTTGATGTACCCAAGAGGCAACAGCGCGATGCGGCGTCTGAATTACCATGTACAGCTGCTTGGTCCACAGCGGAGCAAGGTAATTTGGGCCCGCGGAACGTGAGCTGAGGGCTGTAACACGTCGGCCAAGGGGAGGGTCTAAGCTAAAGCTGACTGGACCAACAAGCCGCCTGGAGTGACGATACCCCTAAGTTGTTTGTAATCCGAGGAGCCGGGAGGGAAATGACAGTGGTGTGCTATATTCACAGAGGGCTTCTGGATTAGTGATGGAAAGGAATGTTCGGGGTTCTATTCGAATACCACGTTGCTTAAGCTACCGTGTCCATGTTCTGGTGCTTATATTATACAAAATAGCTGTAGAATAGCTCCCAGTGCACTTAGACTTTCGCGTCTAACCGCGATGTAATTATTTCCCATTTAGATCAGGCGATAGACGCGTTCAAGATAGAAGAACATGGCAAGAGCCCCGAGGAAAAGAAAAGGTTCCCCAACAACTGTGTAGCGGGCTTTGGTGCCGTGCCGTATTAGCTCGACTAACTGTTTCTAATTATTAGAATTACCCGCGAGGAATTAGAGCAGCGCGTACAACGAGCACGACAGGAGAACACTTCTCCCACGCAACTGGAACCGAGGAAAGATAGGCAGCTCCGTAAACAAAGGATTCGTAAAGCAGAGGCACGCTATCGCAAGGCAATCCAAGAGCTGGAGCAGCTCGACTTAGGTGAAGCACCAGCACAAACCGGAACCGAGCAGCTGCGTATACCTGCCGTAGCTGAGGGGAAGACAGAAGAAGATGACCCCGCGGTGCACCAACGTCTATTCGAGCAGAGCTCGCATCGCGATGAGCCTGGTGGCGAAACCCGCCGTTTTTAGATTGAGGTGCCAGGATCTGTAGCTGACGATAGAGCTGCGACTAAACGTGGACGTGATGCCGAAAGAGCCCGCGCCAGGCGAGCTGCCATGACGAGCTCACAAAAACTACAGACACGAGCGAAGGACGCGGAGAGGAAACGGATACGTAGAGCTAACAGATCCGACTCCCAGGTTATCCGAGACCGCGGACGAGATGCCGAGCTAGCGAGGGTACGACGCGATCGAATGGTTCCAGAAGACCTGGCAGCTCATCAAGCGTATTATCGAGATGCGCAGTCCAACCACAGAGCCACAAGAACATAGGAGGATAGTCAAGATGCAAGGATTCGTGATACAATGGGACACGACAGGCAGGGCAGGCATGTCAGATGAATAGCGCCAAGCGGAGCGTGACCAAAATACAGTCGCACACCGATATTGCAGGAACGGCATGTCGGATGAGCAGCGTCGAGCTGAGTGTCATGTAAAGACAGCACAGCGAAGAGACTTCAGAGGAGGCATGACGAATGAGCAGCGCCAAGCAGATCGCGATCAGAATACAGCAGCACGGAGAGACCACAGAGCGTGTGTGGCGGATGACGTCCGTCAAGTAGAGCGCGACCGGGACGCAATCGCTCAGAGGTCACGACGAGACGCTATGACTGAAGAACAAAGGGAGCATCGAAAGGAACAAGACCGGTTTCGCAGGCGATCTCGGTAGTATAAGAAGGGCCTCGCGTACCACGACAGTTTTGACCCTTCCACAGTGGCCGGTGGCCGTCATTACTTCACGCGTTACAGCGATGGCAACCAGGAGAACGAGCGGGTCTGTCGCTACTGCAACGCTTGGAAGTTTCCGCAAGAAACAGACGGGTGCTGCTGTCGTAACGGACTGGTGTTCGTTCCATCTTCGCGAACAGCACCTGATGTTCTACTATCACGTTTCAAAAACCCGACCTTCATGCGGTCAATCCGAGCCTACAACAACGTATTCGCATTTACGTCCATGGGAGCTTCGCGGTCTCGGCCTCTCAACGTCGACGAAAGCGTGACACGGAACGGTGTGTACAACTTCCGTGTACAAGGGTCAGTGCTCCACCGTATGGATGCACGTGTGCGAAGCCGTATGAACATGACGCAAGGCCTCGATCGCGCCGTTATGGAAACGATTGACCAGACGATGGTGGCGCACAACCCGTACACACAAGAATTTATCAACGCGCCTAGATTTTTGATAGATCGTGGTTGGGATGCGTATGCAGCAGCCATCAGGGACCACGAACGACGCCGAGCGGCAGGGGAAGACGTTGATGACCATGATCCGTCATTAGCCTTGAGTAATTTTCTTCCGGAGGGGGATCACCTTAAGCTGCGTCTGCACGTCACACGGAATACGAACCCGGGTACGCATAACACCCCAACTGCATCAGAGGTGGCAGCCGCTGTAATCGATACAAAGGCGGCTGAGCATCGGGATACAATCCTACACACGACAGGAGGAGGTTTTAAGCGACGAGCCGTACCTACGACCCGCTGCAGTACTCTCTACTCTTTCCGTACGGAGAGAATGGCTGGACTTACGATATCCCCTACGTTGGTAATCCCGTCGATCGCCACGGTGACCCCTTAACCATGTCCGTTCGGGAATATGAGGCGTATCTGCTTTACGACCGGACGGCTACTAATTCTCTTATTCTGCGCGGTGGGCGACTGATGCAACAATACTGCGCTGACCAATGGGTTAAATGCGAACAAGAACGCCTGCGCTTCATCAAGAAGAACCAACTCCAGTATCGACTGGAAATCCTCCAGGGACTCACGGACGCGCTGCGTGGCGAGTCTGTTGAAATCCACAGAATGGCAGCTGATGACGAGGCGGCCATACGTAGAACTCGGCGTGGGAATAATACGGAGCAAGAGGCAGCGGAGCCAGAGGCGGGTGAGGTTGGACGCAAGATCATCATACCTCCGAAGTTTAATGGTGATCCCTGCTATATGTACCAACGCTTCTTGGATGCCATGGCTATCGTCCGTGAAACAGGAGCCCCGAACCTGTTTATTACGATGACATGCAACCCGAACTGGCTTGAGATCAAGGAAAACTTACGCCGTGGAGAGAAAGCATCCGACCGACCGGACATCGTGGCTCGCGTGTTCATGGAGAAACTAAAGCTCTTAACAAGGATCTCGATGAGAGTGTGCTGGGGATTGAAGCCGCTCGAGTTCATGTAGTGGAATATCAGAAGCGTGGGCTTCCCCACGCCCACATACTGCTTATCCTGCGTCTGGAGGACAAGCCCACTACCAAGGCAGACGTCGGTAAACTGGTGTCCGCGGAGCTTCCGGATAAAGATAGGTACCCCGAGCTGTACGATACGGTGATTTCCAATATGCTGCATGGACCCTGTGGTCAACAGAATCCGAACTGCCCGTGCATGAAGTACGGAAGGTGTTCCAAGAAGTTTCGAAAGCCGCTCGCGGACGAAACGGTGATGACCCCCGACAAATACCCCACGTACAAGCGTGGTCGCCGTCCGGATGGAATTTTGTGCCATAAGGAAAAAGTACGGGACATCGCGACCATCAATCATAAAGTGGTCCCGTATAATTCGTTCCTGTCCCAGAAATACAACTGCCACATCAACGTCGAAGTTTGTGCCACGAACAAGGCCATCAAGTACATATAAAAGTACGTCTACAAGGGCTCGGACATGACGACAATCACGATTGAAGGCGAAGAAATTCGGGCGAGCGAAATTCTTCAGTATCTCATCGGGAGGTATATTGCTTCGGTAGAAGCTTGCATGCGGCTATACATGCATCCAACACAAGGATCAACACATTCTGTTGTGACGCTACCTATTCATTTGGAAAAAATGAGCATGGTTGCTTATCGCGACCAAGCGACGACCCCCCAGCTTCACAACTTGATTAGCCGCGGGGACAGATCAATGCTGACGGAGTTTTTCAAGCTGTGCGCGCGTAACCCAGAAGCTACGGCAAATCTACTGTACAAGGATGTACAAACAAATACAGGTGGACGAAACACAAGACGTGGGAACCGTACAAGAAGTACGTTGCTTCACTGGGACGCTTGGTACACGTATCTCCGCAGGACCCTGAACGCTTCTACTTGCGACTTCTCCTGTGTAACCGACGCTCGCCTAAGTCCTTTGCGGATCTTCGAGCGGTTAATGGCACGGAACATCCTACATACCAGCAAGCCGCTTTGGCGCTTGAAAATTTGGAAAATGACGACGACTGGATACATTGCTTACGCGAAGCCGTCGAGGTCATGATGCCGTACCAGCTACACCAACTCTTCGGCATCATTTTGGTTTACTCCATGCCTGGTAATGCCAAAGATCTATGGGACAGGTTCAAGAAGGATATGTCAGAGGATTATGCACGAAGCATTGAGGTAAGAGACGCAGACCTGCATAATGTACGCGAAGAGCAGGTGCGTCTTCGAATGGCGGATTACAAGGCGTTGAAGAATTTGGCTGATTACTTGGTTTCGAACCAAAAGGCCCTCAATATGTACGGCCTTCCTCTGCTAGCCGATTACGACGATGTTTCTGCTCAAGTGGACGACCCGGATACAGCGTCTGTTGATGTTGCTCAGCAAGAGATTGATGCGTACCCCCAAAACGAACTGGAGCATGTTGCGGAGCTGGCAGACCACTTGGACAGCAACCAGAGGAATATTTTTGACCAAGTTATTGCTGCTGTGAGCAGGCCGGTTGGAGGAGAGAAACTTTTATTTTTGGAAGGTCCGGGCGGAACAGGAAAGTCGTTTCTACTCGAGCAAATACTCGCTCACGTTCGGATGCAACGTAAGGTTGCCATCGCGGTTGCATCGAGTGGAATTGCAGCCACTCTGTTAACTGGAGGTCATACCGCGCATTCAACGTTCCGGATTCCCCTCAAACTAAAAGAGACGTCGGCGTGCAACCTTTCATGGCAGAGCCAAAAAGCCGAATTGATTCGTAGCGCGAGTTTGATCATTTGGGACAAAGCGCCGATGATGAACCGAACTTGCTTTGAGGCTGTTGACAGGTCGCTTCGGAATATTATGAAGAACGATCTGGAGCCATTCGGCGGAAAGGTAATGGTGTTCAGCGGTGATCACCGCCAGATTCTACCTGTACTGAAGGATGCTACGCGTGCGGAGACGATTCAAGCTTGCTTTAGGTCTTCCCCGCTATGAAAGCATTTGCGTCAAGTGCGGTTGACCGAGAACATGCGTGTCCGCGCCGCCCCAGACGCGGCCAGTGCGGCTGAGCTAGCAAAGTTCTCTGATTTTTTGCTTCAAATCGGAGAAGGCCGTTATCCAGTCAAACATGAGATCGGTGATGGTGACATATGCCTTCCACGTGACATGTGTATAATTCCAGAACGACGGGTACAGCAAATTACCTCTGATGAAGAAGACGCGGACATGGAGCCTCCCCCAAGTTTCAGGTTACTCCCTCCGACGGACGAGGAACACGAGCGAGACTTGGACGAAGGTGAAGAAAACCGACGATTCCGCAATGCCAACGCCTTGATAGATGCGGTGTACCCGGGCGTTAATACTCAGAATATACCCGATGAATACTTCGTTGAGCGAGCCATACTAGCCCCCACAAATGCAAGTGTTCGGCGTATCAACGACATGGTTGCGGAACGGCTATCGGGTGAAACAAAGGAGTATCTCTCGGTGGACAGCATCGAAGGGGTCGCGGATGCAAACATGTTTGAGCAGGAGTTCTTGAACTCTCTTAATTTCTCCGGTATCCCTCCGCACAGGATTGTTCTGAAGGTTGGAACACCTATCATCATGATTAGAAACCTGAATAGCGACGAAGGATTTTGTAACGGAACGCGGCTTCGGGCTGTGTCACTGCGCGAGAGAAGCATCGAGGCCAGCATTATGTCCGGGCCGTTCAAGGGTAAGAAGATGTTCATTTCTCGGATCGTCTTCTATAGTGAGGACGATGACAAGGAGTTTCCGTTCAAACTCAAGCGTAAGCAGTTCCCCGTGGTTCCAGCGTTCGCCATTACTATCAACAAGGCCCAAGGGAAATCGATCTACCACGTGGGTATCTACTTGGAATCACATGTCTTCGCACATGGGCAGCTTTATGTGGCGTTGTCGAGAATGACTTCAAGGAAGGCGATCAAGATTGCTGTGGGTCCAGAGGCCATCGATGAAGACGGGAACGTACACACCAACAACATTGTGTACAGAGAGGTCTTTGGAGCGCGGACTTGGTAGGTCACGTAATGCATATAATATGTTTAGCTTTGATATCGAAATGTTCTTTAATCCGCCGCAGCGCAGCGGAGGCGGTCAACCCAGCCTACACCAACCAACCATGCCCTAGCGTCCGCGGAGCGGGCACCCAGAGCGCTAGTCCTAAACTATCGATGCTAGCACGGTGTCCGTCCGTCCGTCACACAAAACGCTCAGATTTTTGAGCCTTGCCATTGGCTGCCGAGCGGAGCGAAGGTGGCTTCGATTGGTTAAAACATAATTATGTAGCTTACTTCAGTAAATTCATATGGCTCACAGAGTATATATGGAGATTTGCACATGACTATCCATTATCCGAAGGCAACATCATTTTAATATTACGAAGTATAAATATTTAAAATTCTAATACAGTCGTGCACCTACCGGTATCAATCGATACCCTGTCAGATTTTATGATTACGCGAATCGGATGCGCAATTACCTTTGCCCATCACCACCCTAGCATTTAACCTCAGCGGTTTTCCCCTCCTCGCGGAGGGATGACACGCCGCATCGATCTGATTTTAAATTTTGTATCGGACGTCTTCATACAAACACACACTTTGATTTCTACCGCCAAAGACAATGGGACATCGCCCTTCCTTCTACATGTCCCTGACTCTAGCACAAAAGCAGTCTTCGTGCGAGAAGCACAAGTCAGATCCTGCATGCTCTCACTCCGAACTTGCTCGTTGGGCAACGGAGCGCTTTAAGACCCCAAGCAGTAAAGCGCACTACCGTCCGGAGTATTCTTAAGCGGTCGGCGAACGTTGCCGCCTTGTCGGATGCCTATCGCGACTGGAAGAGCTGTTGTGCGCCCGCGATTCGCGCGTCCGACGCCAATATTATGCAGAAAATTGACGAGTTCAAGACTTGGCACGGAAACGCAACTATTCAGGGCTCTACGGTACTAATGATCGCTCAGCGTGAAGGAGTACAGCTACCCGGAGGCAATGCACCTAGTCGAGGGTGGCTGTACCACTTCCAGCAGCGCACAGGGCTGTGGTTTTCGCAAATCCCGCCTAATACAACTGCCGTACTGCAGCCCATGGAGCAGGGCATCATTAAGTGCCTGAAGAATGAGTACCAGAACAAGAAGCAAGCCGCGGAGCTGGACCTGTTCTACAAGGGTGTTTCTTACACGCCGGTCGACGTTTACTCCGCCATGAAGTGGTTGTCTGAAGGCTGGAACAACATATCTGCAAAGACTATTAGAAACTGTTGGTGCCACACTGGCATCGTCTCATAACTAAACATAAATTTTTGTACTGAATTAACAAAAAAATATCAGTGCACTGGATTTGCGTTTGTTTTTTGCTTTACGTTGTGCACTTATGCCATGGCACTGCTGATATGGTCCGCCCTGCCGAATTGGAGGTGCACAACTGTAATGCATGTTGCTTTTAATATTTGAGTGCTAAACAGACAGGGCTTCTTATTCTCAAATGAAGTAGCCCCTAAAGACGCTCCCTAAGCTGCAAGGTGCTTAGCGTACACGTAGGAATGCGTGTTTTCGAGGTTATACTAAAATATGTAATACTCTGCACTTAATATTTTCTGCAAGTTACAATGACGATAATAACTACAACTGTTTTGTTGTAGAAATATTAATAAATTATCTGAGAGTGAGGTAACTGACTGAGCTGCCAAATCGTAGTGCATGTACAACAGAAGCTGGCCGTAAGAACAAAACGCTGCAAATTAACGCTGTCACTTGATCCATAAAGATAGATAGATAGTTTCGGATTGAATAAAATGAATTCATATGTGCTACTGCTGTAAACCATTGTTTTCTAAGAGTTGTTAAGACAGCAAAATCCGATACTACTTAACTGGCGGACGTGTCGTCGACAGAGGCGTACGATACGATTTTAAATGGAGCGGCAAGACAACAACAAAACACGAGAGCTGTGAAATATAGTTGGTTAAGTAGACCCATAAAGAAACTGAAGCGGGCCAATTATCTCGTCCGGCCGTGGGGCGGGTCGTATGACCACAGTACTGCGCTACGGTCGTTCGTTTCCTTCAGCCAACTGCTTGAGGAAAGGTAAACTCGTCTAATGGCCGACAGGAATCCACTTGATCCCTGCGCCGGAACGTCCACTGTCGTGTCCGCTCCTACTTTCTATTAGTCGTGCTACGGCTACTCACTGCACTGCACCAACCTCGTACTCGTCTTGCTCTACTTTCGTAAGGACTTCTCGTCTGCTTAACTTACGCTAAGACTTCCTCGTTTGCTCAGCTTACGCTAAGCCTTCTCGTTGCCACTCATGTCCTCAGCACCAGCTAGCTCTTGACCTGCTACACCGACTCTGCCGCTCCAGCACAGACCCGGAATCGCTCACTTAGCCACTTAAGAGTACGCCTCAGGCGCCTTCCTTTCCGTTGCAGCCGTCAGCAAACTTGGGGACCCACCTAGTCTCCTGCTCCGTCACCTCGTTTGGTCTTTGCCTTCGCCGCCCGCGATGCCGCACCAAGCGCTCTCCACTGATACCTCGTCCACTCGTCGACCTCGTAGGTCCTCCGGCACTCAACGCCGTCGTCCCCCTTCCACGTCAGCCCTTTGTCGCCCGTCGACTCAGGCCCTCCGCAGGCCTCGTACTTAAGGTTCACGTACGACTCGTACGCTTATGTCTCCTCACTCACGTCCGCCTCACACCCACGTCCGTCTTCTCGCTCACCGTCCGCGTACTCCGCCGCCGATTTTAGCTCGTTTCCGTCCTTCGTCGCAAACGCGATACTGTCTGCGCTCTTCGTCGCAAAATTCAAACTGACTGCTTCTTTCGGTATCCTCTGCCAGCCGCACGCCAGTATCACTTCGTCGCTGACGGCGACCGTCTGGCAGAACTTCAACCTGCCCCAACCCAGCCCAGCGCCAGCCGGACACTCGTATCCGCTCGTTCGGACGTCAAAAGGGCTCCAACAAAATTCTGATGGGATCCCACCAAAATGCAAAAGGGGGTCTGGATAAAATTATGCTGTGCATAAACCACTACACACTGAATCAGTGACTGATGTGCTCCACATAGTATTTGAAAGACAAAAGACGCAGGCAGCGTTGGCGGCGGCGCTCGGCGTGGTGAAGATGCCGCTTTACCGGCTGCCAAGCAACGGAGGCGGTCACTACAGACTACTGGAGAGGTGGCGTCTACGATGAAGACTACCAAGACAACCAATGTGGCAGGGGAGGCCAGAGATGATGAACAAGATCATGGAGATCATGGAGATCATGGAGGAGGCCGGAGATGACGGAGGAGACTATTAATATACAAGGACTGAGGCGATGGATTTGGGGGAACGATTGTGGGTGACCTCAGAGGTGCCATAATCGTCGAGATTGCTACCACAGAGACGCCTGGTATTATAAGATACTGCCCAGGAGCTAGCTGCCACAGAGGCTATCGTGGGAGAAACCGTGGGAATACCGAGACGACCAGAGCTTCAAGTCGTAGACACATATCGCAGCAATCATGTTCAATTTATTTAGACTATGGTCACGTTGGAGATAAGCGTAATATTAATGAAGGAAAAAAGAAAATGGAATTCATGTGTTAGAAGCACATGCACAAGTATCTGTAGCGCAGGTATTGAAGAAGACTTCTGCTTCTTTTACCTGGTAAGTTCGCACCACAAAGCATCTCAAATGCTAGTAGTACAAACAACCCGCAGTTGTAGTTGTCCAGTTGAAAACCAAATTCAGATTCGTACGTACGAAGCCGATATCGTGTTCTCGAAGTTGGAAGTAGCGGAATTACAGTCTGCGCGACACCCCGGACGTTGGCCAAATAGGAAGAGCCCATTGGATCGTACACGAGGACCTCAGAGCTCGCGAGCTTTACCATAATACTGCACCAATGAATGCCGTTGCAGTTAAAAGGGAGCAACACTATTTCATTCGACAAACCAAAAAAACAATTTGGCGAGCTCGTGGGTGTCAATAGATACTGCGCCTTCAACCACAACCAGCATAGCTGTAGGTTTGATGCAGACTACCTTCGGCCCACTGAACAATTTCTCGAGCAAGATTTCGAAGGTTGCATCGCTAAAAGAGCCCTTCCCAGCAATCTCAATTAGCTCCATCTACACGTCCCAATTAAAAAAACGAGGTTAGCTAGCAGTCTCGATAAGAAACAGAAATAGTAAGAGTAAAGTGTACCTGGGGTGAGAAAACAGGGAGGACTTTCAAGCGGGACTCGAGAGTTTGGTCTTTGATAACTCGAAAATGTCGATCCACATTGAGAGTAAAGGCAACTTTAGTGATCCACACGAACGCTTTCTCTAGCGTGTCAATGACTTTCGTGACTTCATGCCACCGCTTCATGGCTGCGACGGTGGGCGGAGTCAATATTCTCACTGTTGCAACCTTCACCACCATACTCAGTTCTCCGACGCCTTCGCGTTCGTTTTGAAGCAAGGATATAGCTTTTTGGCACTGCCTAATGACAGACCAAGGTAAAATTTGTACCAACTTGTTGGGCGATACAATTGCTTCCTTCTGCATTTTTCGAAGCTCGTACGCAGTAACCTTCGGAGCTTTCAAAAAGTAGAAAAGCCGAAAGTTCTTGCACAGCAATGCAGCCTTATATGTAGTGTCCTTGGAGAAAAGTGAAACCAATATACCTACGTGGTACTGATCATCGTCATCACTCTGGATACCATCGGGGACATCCAGCCTGACCTGTATAGCCTCCTGTACGTCCTGCATGGCGTCTTGTAGACACTGAGAAACGCCTGGCAAGTGCTGACCGCCTATAGTCTTGCCCTGAAAAACATTGGAAACCTCTTGGGCGTCCTGCGAGGCATCCTGCACGTCCTGGGGCATGTAAAATTCTTCGTGCGACGCGTCCTGGGCGTCCTGGACGTCCTGTGGAGACGCGGATACGTCCTGCGAAGCGACCTGGGCGTCCGGGACGTCCTGCAACGCGACCTGGGCGTCCAGGACGTCCTGGGGTGATGCGGATACGTCCTGCAACGCTTCAGGAGGGCTCGGGTTGTTCTGGGCGTCCTGCAAGTGCTCTGGTACACCGAAAACCACCACCACAACGTCCGCTGGCCCTGACTTTGAATATCGCTCGATAAACCGACGGACCCATGTGTTTTGAGAGTTGGGATTGGTTATATCTGCCGTAAATTCTTCAATGTTTCTGCAATAATGCAACATCTCCGAGAAGGTGCCTCTGCCACTTGCACGCATATTATCAAAGTAATCGATAATCCTCCCCTCGTAGGGCTTCGTTTTGTACTTCCGCCCTCCTCCTTTCCTTCGCTTTCGATGTGAACCGCATTCCTCGTCCAGTCGGTGCCAGTACTGTTCCTTCCAACCTCGGAGGGTGCTATCGTAGACTCCCAGTTCATGAGAGGCGTCACGGAGAGTCCGGGTGAGATTGCCATTGCCGCAGCAGCTGAAACTTCTCCCGCTCTGTGCGCTGAGTACACACACGCCTCGACATATTCGGCGTCTGTTGAATTGTAACCACTCGTTTTTCAATCCCAATCCTTTCACATTAACTCGCGCGACTTATTGTGAACTGGCAGTGGGTTTCACATTAACTCGCGCGACTTATTGTGAACTGGCAGTGGGTTTCACATTAACTCGCGCGACTTATTGTGAACTGGCAGTGGGTTTCACAATAACTCGCGCGACTTATTGTGAACTGGCTGTGGGTTTTGCAATAAAGGTTCTGTATTGATAATAAATAATGAGAATAACAACAGCAATGGTTTAGTCGTATTAGTTCAGCAGGGCTTGCATCTGAAGTGCGCGGGATGATAACGGAGGTCTTCCTACTTGGCGGGGTGACGGCGTACCAAACAAAGTGTCATCTGTACTGCGAGTCCACTCCACAGGTCTACCAGGACCAAACACGTTCTCGGAGTCTTGCTCCATACACCTTGCGGCAAAATCGGTACTTCTCTCGTTTTCAGTTGCTGTCGACATATAGGAAGCAGGGGTGTAGCTGAACTGTTGACTGATTTCGTGATGCAAGTTTGGCTGGTTCGGTCCTGGGTGTAGCTGCATCGCAAAGCCGTCTTGTGCAGGACCAGGCACGGAATTTCTATAACTAGTCGATACATTCGTCGAAGTCAGTGGATATATAAACCCTGGACTCCATGCATTCAGCCATTCATTGTATCCATTCCAATTTTCACTGGCGATAACCCGATCGTAAGAGTTGTTGCGGTTTGTGGTGTTGTGTATATGCCCGTAAAAGCCCTGGTCAATTTGCGTCGAGGGTATCATTCGAACACTACCATCCTCGAAAGACTCTCTATCCAACTCGTGAACATGTCCCAAGTGCTCTTGCCTATGTCGGAACGCACGAAACTGAGACTCAGCGTCAACGGTGACTCCCAAATTGCTCCGATCCGATACAGAAGTCACAGTGTCACCTTGGCTTTTTCTCAGCTTCTTTCTTGCTCGTCTACACATCAGTTTTTCCCCAAACCCAACGTTATTTCCAATCCCGAGGACCGATCTAGCCACCACTATGTGAGAACATATTCCAAACTTAACGTGCATTGAGCAGCGCATTCGTTCTCCTCAGCATTCACTAGCCATCCATTGGGAGGCATATTTTGTCGATATTCCCGCCTCGTAGACCATTTCACGCTATCACAATACAGGCGAGAAGCTTTTCGTTTTTGTGACTTGTCTAACAGCAAGGATAGAAACGAGAAATGTTCGGATTCTTGGTCGCAAATACTAACATTCGCCATTTCCCGCATGGATGCCATGGCTTCTGCATCCATATGCATTTCCGATATATGCATCACACGCACTTGCGCTGCATCACGAGTCCGAAATACCATTACAGCTTTGGCTTTCAACATCCCCTTAGCCGTACGTTTGATTTCGGGATTGGGTGCGGCGATAGATGCTGAAGGAGAGGCAACATCACAACCTACATCTTCAGCCAGAGTAATCATACTTTGGATCAACGTGCAAATTTCGGAAGCTTTCCGCTGTACATGACGTTTGACAGTGGCGTTAAATATTTCACAGGGATTGTTTGTCGTAGCGTAACTAGATGGAGAGTGATAAATCTGCCATCTCCAAAAACGACTTTCAATCCACTGTTCTTCAAAGTAATCCGCAAACGCTTTGAGGCATGGTTCCATTCTCCACTCGGAAATAACGCGATCTTTCACACTGCAGTACTCTGTATAGTTTGTCGTAAAATGCATATCCATAACTCCTGAAAATACGGAAATTCCCGGGCCTGTTTCAAGGTGTCTTGTCCGCTTGTGCACGTTATAAAGCACATGAAAAAAAACATAAAGTATTTGCTTTCGCTAAATACTGTAACGTTTCGCAACGCGTTCAGCTGTGCGTCTTCTGCGTCTCCCATGATAGCATCCACGCGCAGCGAAGCCCCAAATATCCTTTGGTACAGCTTTGCAAAACATCCAAATGCCAATTCGTAATCTCGGTGAGTTCTAGCACTAACTACCAGGATGGCAGCAAGGTGGTACGTGCGCGATCGATCGGTAAATCCACAAGTTATCACTGGGTAGCCCAGGTCAGTGAGCTTAAAAGTAGCGTCGGTGTGGAAAAGTCTGAAGTGGTCATCACTACGGAGCTTGTTAACTTTTGTAAGCAAGCTTAGAGAAGAACTTCCCACAACTAAGGGGTCCTCGTCAGATCCTTTTCCAATTCGAGGAAATCCATCGTCTTCAAGTTCCGGAGCAAACAGGAAAGCTTTTTCAGCGTCGATTCCGGGGTAGTAAGGATACTCCTTTGCCAACGACTTCACACCTTGCCGTGTGTTACGCGTCAAACTCTTCTTTCGTAGACGTTTCACGCAATCGGTAATTTGTTGTCGAGACGGCAGCCCCAACGGCGGAGCCGGTGTGTTTGGCGCGCGACGAAGACTGCTCCATATATGCCGAGGTTGCATACCACAGGCATCCATTCGAGTTACAAACTCCTTCACTTCTGTGGTTATAGGCACACGATGGGCACCAATGCATGCCTCGTCGCGCAAATGCTTTTCGTCGTTCGTGTAGATGTGCCAAGACGAATGAGACGTGCACTCCCATGTTTTCCACTGTACAGCACACTGTGTACCTCCCAGTGCCGCTTCCTTCTTGGCACAGGATGGACTCGTGCATACCATGCGCCGCTCAAGCATTGCATGATCACCAGGGCATACTTTACAGTTGATCTCACGCTTCGCATAGATTGAAGAGCAGCAAAACATCTCGGCTCGGAATTTTGTAAAGCCGTCACTGGATGTATGCTCCGCCAGCTTCCTCCATGCTATTCTCGGCATTGCTGCACTACAAAGAGTATAAGCACCCACTGTAGGCGGACGTGTAGAATGAGGAATAAACACACAGAGCAGTGCGGCCACGCAGTACGGTGCTATGAATGGTTGGTGTATGGTGCGACTTGTGATTCACTTTAACTCGCAGACGTGGTCATCTGCGTCATTACTAAGTTACCAATCTATTTTGCTCGAGCCCGCAAATCTGTCTGATGACGCACCAAAACGGCACTTTTATTTTGCCCAAGCCTTTTTGGTTTTGCTCGCGCCCCATCTCGTTTTGATTTCACCCCAAAAAGTGTTTGTTGGCACCCCGGTCTCCGTTCGGACGTACACATCCGTCATGCCCCTCGAGTCCGACGTGACCGAGTGACACTCTTTCTGCCGATCATCGCCTGACTCTTCCGTCATATGGCACACATCGTCGCATGATCCGCTACAAAACGTTAATAAACTTGGAGCCTAAATGACGTCCAATAATCCTGAAATCATCGTTAAATTATCAAATAGAAAACACCACCGTCAACAGCAACAGCAGCAAGGCGTCTTGCGCCACAATATTCAAATGCTTCAATCATAACTGGCACATATTCGAGTGTTAATTCTGAATTAACACAAAATGAACGCTACATACGTTAAAAATAGTACAATTTGAATATAGTTTAGCTTTCATTGAGTTTGATATGAGAAGTGAACAATCTTTAGCTACTACTGTAACAAGCTGAAATAGGCAGTACAAGCAGGTAACTGGACAGGCCATTACTATCGTTTGTGCTGGTATGAGCTAAGTTTCATAGCGGCTCAGAAATGGCCCGAGATATCGAGCACGACGCTAAACGAAACATATTGTATAGCGTTTGTATAGATGTTATTTGAAGTGCTTATGGTATTGGGTGAAAGATGAAGATACAGTGATAGCCAGCAATAAAAAAGAGATTGCCCCAAGAATCTTGATTCAAGATCATTAGAATAATTGTTTCTTAAACCAGGTAAGCATAATGCTGACCCAAAGTAATAAAATTAAAAATAATCGATTTAGGTACACATGGGTTCATCGTTTTTTTTGTTATCCCGCCGAAGCGTGCGTAGGCGGGAGGGCCAAAGCAAGTTGCGCTAAACCTAAATTACCGCCGCGGCGGCGCTCGGCTAGACTCTATCTTACCTCTAGTGGAGTGTGTTGTCCGTCCGTCTGTCAGTCCGTCCGAGGGTAGGGTTCTAAAATGTAACGCAAATATGCGCGTTCTACTGGCTGCCGAGCGCAGCGAAGGCGGCGTCGATTCGCTAAAATCGAATTATGTGGTGTACACACTGTATGTGGTCAACACATCGTACTTAAAATGCACCGCTCAAATTTAATTTTGCTTTCATTTTCAGCAGCGGTATGCAAGGCCACGCGAAGGGCGCTGCCTGTGTACGCGTTAGTTAGCTGAATTAAAAGGCGCCGATGAGCACACACGTTCTCTATCGTCGTAGGTGCTGTTGATAAAATTTGTAGGCTTCGGTGACTCATACTTCGGCCTCAATCAAAACATTAGTACTTATTGGTTTAAATATGATTTGATTTGCTTCGTAGTAGGTTTGTAATAATTTAACTTACAGTACTGTTTTGCGTAGTACTATTCTTAAAACATTTCATATTTTTGCTTGCAGTTATTTGTAGTAGTAGTCTACATAATTATTATGTTAACGTTTATAATAAATCACACTTTTTTAATATTTGATACTTTAGGATGTGAAAACTTTAAAATATGACTATTATGACTTCCCACCCGACACCCCCCTGCACCCCACACTGCCCCCGGGAAAAGTATCATCTTCCTCTGTATTTGCACACGACCTTAAGATATTGTGTGATCTTTCCAACAATATATGTTGTGTACATCAAACAAAATCGGAACAGCGTTTGTGATCAAGTTTGCGCGGAGGCACGTGACTCAGCAAGAACACGAAAAACGATGGGATAGAAGAGCAACACGAAGCACGGAACGTCATGGACGATGATAGAAGATTTAGCCGATGCAAACCACGAAGTGTTTTACGTAGCGTGAAAGATGGAAGTGCACGCAGCCATGGAAAGAACAGAAGAACGAGAATATGACATCGGCGTACGGGCCACGGAAGGGAACTAAATACATAGACACCCCAGCATGCTGAAATGCACGGCTACGGAGGAGCACGCAACTTCGAAGCCACTGTAGAGTACGTAGCGGTAAGAGTGCACGGACAGAAATTCTCCCATAGCACCATGGTTGAACACGGAGCACAGTCGACTGACCAAACATGAAGCCGCCGAAGACCATTAACGGGAGGTTGTCGGGTATTGAAACAATATACCAGGGTATAACCGGAGCTCACTGGGGAGCGCGATACTACGGTAGCTCACAACAAAATGGACGGCAGACCAGCGTCGACACCACAAAATAAAACGATGACTGGGACGGTGGCCAAGACACTAAGCCATGATAGAAATGCGGTCACTGGAGCTGTAGACGCGAAATCACCGAGCCACGAAGCATTATATCAGTGTAGAACCTGAGCTTACCGTCCCACGGAGGACAATAGCGCATTAGAATTCGATTGCACGGACGGCGGACCAGCCACGAAATGGAAAGGGTGATCGGGGTGACCATGATTGTGGAGGACGATGCCGTTGTAGAGCACGATAACACGGGCAATGCAGATGCAATCCGTGAGCACAATACCATAGACAGCGAAACCATATCGCAATTACACGATGGCATTATAACGCGGTCGATGGAGTCTCACCACACGAGATCGATACACGGGTGCAACAACACGACTGCGTGGAGGCACCAAACCACGAAAAATCACCCTTCGGCTAGAGTACGGGCGATGGGAGGCGAACGGTCACGAAAGACTGTGTACCAGGAAACCGGTGCAGCCCACGAAACGTTTGAGAGGTAGCAGCCACGAAAGACGCAGTACCTTAAAACATGAGCCCAAAAGAGAGAGCTCATAACCACTAAGCTGCGTGGGCCACGGGTGAGCAGGGAACCACGAAGCCAAGAAGAACACGGAAGAGTGCAGGCCATTGAAGAACATGACATCCAGCCTGTAGTACGGGGTAGCGGAAACGTTCTAAGCCCAATATAATACGGGGCCGAATGAGACTACGGAAAAGCAAGTGGTTAAATACACGATACCAAGATCTACTGGGGTGAACGACGCTAACAAAGTACGCGACACCCAAGAAGCATCTAAATCTGCGGCCGCCGCATCTCTAACAAACCATGCCACTCCTGCCGCGTAGCGGCGGCGAACGGCTAGTCTTAAACATCTACTGCATCTTACCTCTCTAGTGGAGTGTGTTGTCCGGTCTGTAACGTCCGTAACGGGCTAAGGGTTAATAAT
>NW_003303727.1:515540-518155 GCF_000142945.1 Phytophthora infestans T30-4
TCATCAGGAGATCACGGAGCACGGGGGGACGGAACCACTTGACTGCATGGAGGCACCCCCCCCAAAGCACGGAATAGCACCCTTTGGTTAGAGTACCGGTGATGGGAGGCCAACGGCCACGAATGCCTATGTATCACGAAAGCGGTACAGCCCGCGTAAATGTTTGAGAACAGGGAATAGTTAGGAGCCACGAAAGAGGTCGTACTAAAGTGGATGAGCTCAAAAGAGAGCGCATATCCACAAACAGCGTGGACCACGGGTGAATAGAGAGCCACGAAACCAAGAAGAACACGGAAGAGCACAGGCCATTGAAGAACACGACATTCAACCTGTAGTACGGGGTAACGGAAACGTATCAAACCACGATATTGTACAAAGCCACATGAGATTACGGACAATTAAGTGGGTGACTACACGAAGCCACGACGTACTAGGTTCAACGACGCCCACAAAACACGCGACACGAAGAAGCACTAAAGTTGCGGCCACCTCATCTCCAACAAACCATGCCACTCCGCCGCGTAGCGGCGGCGAACGGCTAGTAAACATCTACTGCAGCAACCTGTCTGTCCGTCACACTAAATTGTCGTGCCTGTCACGCTTTTCCGGACAAATCATTGGATAAAATAATTTAAATATTTCTACTGGCTGACGAGCGCAGCGAAGGTGTCTTCAATTGGTTAAAACTAGATGGTGTAGTTGACATCAATAAATGCATGTGTTTCCCAGTTTACATATGGGGATTTGCACAAGGCTATACATTATCCGAAGGCGGCATCGTTTAAATATTATATACTTTTTCATAATGCAAGTTGCTATTGATATTTGAATACTACAGTAAACGGAGGGCAGGGTGCTTAGCGTACACGTAAGCATGCGTGTTTCCGAGGACATGGTTTAAGTATACTAAATACTCTGTACTCAGTAGGATCTGCGTGTTACACTGACTAAAATAATAATTTCAATATATTTACTGTAAAAATATTAGCATTAATAAGTTATCTGAGTGGGTTTCTGGTATTGCTAAATCGTACATGTTACATGTACAGCAGTAGCCGGTCGTGTAGACTGGCCGTAAGAACAAAACTGTGCTTATAAACGTTGTCACTTGATCCACAAAGATAGATAGTGTTAGATTGACGTGTGTCAATTATGGTTATTATAAGTAGGCCCGTAAAGAAACGTTAATCAACTTAGAGCCTGGAATCATCAATTAAGTATCAAATAAAAATACCGCCGTCAACAACAACAACAGCAAGGCGTCTTGCGTTTTATATATCAAAGGCTAAACCATAACAGGCACAGATTGGAGTGTCTAATGACTAATTCTGAATCAGCACAAAATGAACACACTTCAAGGCATAAAAAAATGCTACAGCTTGAATATTTTTATTAAATATTCAAACTGTAGCACTTTTAATTTTCTTTCAAAGTAGCGAGTTTGGTTTGCGAAGTGGTTAATACTCAGTTTATTACAAGCTTAACCAGGCAGTACAAGCGGGTATTTGATGCAAGCTGGACAGATATTCTTTGCATTGATGCAATCTAGGTTTCAGAAACGGCCCGTGAAATCGAGCACGGCGCTAAACTAAATATTTTATTTAGCAGTTTTAGACTGAAGTGCAGGTGCTTCTGGGTGGAAGATTAAGGTACAGTGATAGCCAACAACAATAAAGAGACTTTGCCAAGATCACTAGCGTAATCGTTTATGAGCATGGTAAGTATGATGCTAGGGGCTCAGTCTTTTGTACCGGTAGAAATATTTACACGGCTTACTGGGAACTCAGCATTTTGTAGCAAATGAAACGCAGATTTATGAAATTAAAGAAGTCGATTTACGTACATATGGGACTCACCGCCGAAGCGAAGCGAAGGCGGGAAGGCAAAAATCTGGAGTAAAGCCGAAATTACCGCCGCGTAGCGGCGGCGCTCGGCTAGATATAAAAGATGGCACCACTTGCTTAAAGTTGCAAAATGTCCACCGTACCTGTACGGTAGGAGTCCTACGGTTGAGAACGACTGTCATTCTGCCTTTTCCTACGTTTTATCTTATAATAATGAGCGACGACCGATCACAGGGAACTTCCTATTAATAGTGAGCTATCGATACAGTCGGTAGATACAGACCAAGAGCCACAAAATTATTGAAGTACATGTATTTGGCTTCGTGAAGACGTACATTACACACTGTACGTTACTGTACCTTGACGTGACGACGACAGTCGTCATGTCCATTGGAGTCCAATTTGGACATTGTCCAACGTGCGTCTTCTGAGACAGTTATACAGATCCTACAGATGTTCGCTAATCCGATGGGCTCGTGTAATCGCTGCAAGAAAATGCAGATTTTATGAAAAAATTCGTACGACCCAACGCAACATTCCGAAATTCCTTTCTCAAAGGGCGCACTGATTACGAAATGACAATAGAGGAGGCAGTGATTTGAAATACAGGAACATAGGAGGTACATACATTAAAGTTCAATTTACCGGTCCACCAAATTTATTCTACCCTATACAGTACCTCGTATCGACAGCATTAGACTCAGTAGCCCTACTGCATGTAGAACAACATCAGAAGGCGTCAAGTAGTAGTTTCCCTCGTAATCTAATAGT
>NW_003303727.1:518255-519173 GCF_000142945.1 Phytophthora infestans T30-4
CGCATAATATTGGTGTTTGTCGCGACTATCGGCATAATCTACCTGTCCTAAAAAGATACTTCGCGCAAGAAGCTGACTAAACCTTTCTCTAATAGACCGTCGCAATCAATGATATGGTGTCGACTGCCTCACGGCGATGACGTGGCAGATGATATTATGTTTGAGTAGACGTATTTACTCCAGCTAAACTGGGATTCCTCACCGGTCTATGCCAATGTGGATCATCACTGATACTGACATGTCTTCTGAACAGCATTTGTTAGCTTTGCAGCCACGCGCGCCTCCGATTCGTGTCATTTTGGGGGCTATGCGCTCAAAAGCGATTATATACAAAATTCTCACGGGTAAGATGGTGCTCATCTTGCAGATCACGTTAAACCCTGGTCATATCTATCATAACATGTGAACACTATAGATACTGTGTGCGGTGTTGTTTTGGAGCGTAACATAAGTAGATCACAGTATACATTTATTATATGTAGCTTCGCTCTAAGTAGAAACTCTAAGCACACCGCAGCGCAGCGGAGGTGTTCAGCTCACACTATCCCAACCAACCATGCCCTAGCGTCCGCGGAGCGGGCGCCCAGAGCGCTAGTAAACATCTACTGCAGCAACCTGTCTGTCCGTCACACTAAATTGTCGTGCCTGTCACGCTTTTCCGGACAAATCATTGGATAAAATAATTTAAATATTTCTACTGGCTGACGAGCGCAGCGAAGGTGTCTTCAATTGGTTAAAACTAGATGGTGTAGTTGACATCAATAAATGCATGTGTTTCCCAGTTTACATATGGGGATTTGCACAAGGCTATACATTATCCGAAGGCGGCATCGTTTAAATATTATATACTTTTTCATAATGCAAGTTGTTATTGATATTTGAATACTACAGTAAACGGAGGGCAGGGTGCTTAGCGTA
>NW_003303727.1:520887-522672 GCF_000142945.1 Phytophthora infestans T30-4
CTGTTTAGAGGACATATGTCTACTATGCGGGGTAAGACTGTAGTATGGAGGATACTGTAGAGGTTACCCCTCCATTCCACTTCAGTCCTTTATAGCTGCTGCTACTGCATGAACACATGGGAAGTCTGTGTCCTGCCAATTTCCACATGTACATTCCGCTCCAGGTAGATCCACTAAACGCCAAGGGTGGATATATCCTTCTTCCGCAGTAGGACCGAGATAGAGAACGTCGTACGCACCGGCTAAACACGGAGTAATTTGGCATGATCCAGCAGCCTTGATGAGATCTTCTCTCTTTTTTGCGAGCTGCGGAACCAATGTAGTGGATTGTCTCTTGTCCAACCACGCAGCAGCTAGTTGTCTCTTTGAGGACACAAGTTCACTCAATTTTCGAAAGTACAACCCAAAGGCATCGAGAGGCTTGGCGCTTCGACATTTGTTTCCGATCCAGTTGTTGGATTGTTCGGCTAAATTTGATGTGGTCTCTCCGTAAGTAGGTAACTTGAAATGATCCTGATACACATATTTCACCCAGTGCTGTTTCGAAATCCCAGACAAGTATGCTGCAGCTGGTTTTGTGATTTTGAGTTCTGATTCGAATAACTTATAGTCGTTTTCACAGTCACAATTGGCCATTTTTGAGATTAACCCGCGCTCTTCGCTGACAATAACACTATTTACAAATCAAATCACCCGATCTCAGTAGTAACTACTGACTTATGGAAATTGCTCTTCGTTGCACACTTTGCGCTTGAGTCCAACACCAAAGCTCTCGACTGTACTGGACATAATGACCTCAACAAGTTACAGCAAGAGCTAAGATGCAAGTTGAGAGTACCGGTATGGGACAACCGGGTAGAAGTCAGAGACTAATCTATCAACACCTGCCGGCTCATACCGGTATACACAATCAACGTCGGATATGTTAGGGGTTTACGTTCCATCTCGCAAGCGATTGACCTAATAATCACCTCTAGTTTGATCGCTGCGACTTTCGACTCAGAAAGAATTCGGAGCCCATCCCAACTTCAGCTCGACATCGGATGTTTGTTTAGCATTATGTGGTAACCGTAAACGCGACAATGCTATTGCTACTTCACTTCAGTACAGTTTGCTAAAAAAGAACTCGGCAACGCAAGCTTCATTCCGCAATTTACTCAGCAACCACAAGTTCTTCTTCTACAAGCATATACCAACATCAAACATGCGCCTCACCTACGTCTTGGTTTTTGTTTGCGCGGCCATCGTCCAAGCCAGTGGCACTGCGGTTTCTGTGACCAAGGGTTCCAAGGCGTTGATTAAGGATGGCGAGTCGCCGGAAACTGTCAATCGACTTCGTGCAGATGAAGGAATGCGGCGATTGGCGGCAAAGGACGGCTTCCTAAGCTTTCTTAAAAAGAAGTTCAAGGGGGCGTTTCCATGGACGAAGGCCCACAAGCAAAAAAAGAGAAAGGAGGATATTGCTCGGTTTCATCGCCAGTGGTCAGACATGAGGCATGCGGGGGCAAATGTCTAAGAGGAATACACCAGGACTCTTTTACATGTAGATTTCCAATGTCGCTGGACTGGTGGAAGATAAAAAAAGAGGAATGTTTTTCAGCTTCATCCCAATTATCTTTTAGAAATTTTAAATAGCGGGGAGGATCAGATTAGTTATACTAGATGTGTGGTATTTCCGAAGCAAGAAGGTAACGCCGGTATCTCTGTCACAGAGTCTGTGGGGGTCCCGTGCATACTGTAGGAGGCTCCTTAGAGCAGTCGTGATCCCTAAAAACTCACGTTCGT
>NW_003303727.1:524596-526475 GCF_000142945.1 Phytophthora infestans T30-4
CAAGTCAAATAAAAACCAAAAATGACAATTCTCTGGAAAACTTCGAGGGTCATTGCCAGAAGTGGAGCTTCGCCAAACGAAAGACCGCCAGCAAACCGTGGCTGAAATTCGCATGAAGCTACAATGTTCCGTGTCCCACCTGGAGTAGACACGCCCCGCGACCGAAGAGAAGAGAGAAGAAATATTTAACACTCTTTAATAAAAGTTGCTTAAAACTACGTCGGGAGCTCAGTAAAACTCGTTCTTCAAACAGCGCAATAAAAATAATGTTCTAAAAGTATTTTTTAAAGAATTGTAAAGTTATTTATTTAGTTTTGAAGTACTTAAGCATTATTCTTTTCGAGCAGCTGCTTATGCAGGATACGCCGAGCTGAGCCGTCACGAGCAGCTGGATATGCCTTGAGCTCTTCTTTCCAATCACAGTTGACATTGTAGGGTAGCGCACCTCGTTTCGTTTTTTTTTGGGTACGACGTTTTCTGATGAAGATGTCAGACTAAAATGATAGTGTTGAGGTTCATCTCGCGGTCATTTTCATCGTTCCTTTCATCATTCTTTCAAAGTGATTGACATCACAGTAATACCTCCCCACAATTGTTCAGCTGAAAATGGCTCCGTTACAATATTGACTTTTGAGCAACTTGGTTTCATCGTTGAGCACTTTGTGCTTCAAGCCTGACGGGACCCAAGAAACCAGAGCCAGAGCAGCACGTCGGGGCAACGAGATAAACACACATCACCGCGTGGACACCTTGTAAAAGAATGAGGCCAAAAACACGACTTCCCGCAAAGTCATTCTGGGAAACAGAATGACTCAATGACAAGATATGCAGCAAAAACGCAGCGAAGACAGCGGTGCATTGCTTAACGATCAATACTACAGTAAAGCTTAGTCGATGGGACTATTTTAGGTGATCATGAAAGAATTCAGAGCAAGCACATCCCAAGTTCAGCGATTCACAGAGCAATTTCCATAAGTCAGTAATTACTATATAGTAGTTACTACTGACTTATGGAAGATTTGATTTGGTCAGTAGTTACTACTGACTTATGGAAGATTTGATTTGGTGCGTGTAAAGTACTGATCAGTAGTTGTCCCAAGCGTTAGATGTGTTACGCCTGGGTAGTAGTATAATAGTAATACACAGTGATGCCCAACCATCGAATGCATGAAGAAGAGCTACATCCTCTTACAAAACAACTTTCTCATTTCCATTTTATCCACGCCATGGCCCCTGTACTCGGCAACCTCTCGAAGAAGAAATTGGGCCGGCCCAAAAAGCGTTTGCCCCGAACCTGCCCATCCTGCAAGGTCACCTTCAGCTCTCCGACTAAGCTAAAGAACCATTTGAACCGTCAACGCGGATGCGGTCCCAAGGCCGTAGCTCTTTAAAAGGCAAAAAGAAAAGAAGCAAACCGGTATTACAGAAAGGTAAATTCAATTAAAAAAGAATTAGACAAGGTGGGAATGTGGGATTTTGAGTGCGACGGCTCTAGTGATGACGCTTTGGACGACGAGGCCACGAAAGAGCCCAAGTGGGTTTGTTTTGGAGACAACTTGTCCACTGCCAAGGGTTTGGCTCAGTTAGACTGGACGCAGGTAGCTAGAGTGATATTGAGTGTAGCATGATAGTAGTACTATTACCTTGTTGGAAGTGGTAATGTTAGAATATCATTTACTACAACTAATTTCTTTAATCATTAATTGTCCGTTTTTGCTTACATATATTTTAACAGCAAAACGGGTAACATGTCTTTTGTAGCTTACGTTTTGGCCAAACGGAGCCTATTATAGACCTCATTATTGAAACTATCAACCCGTACTACACTTTTTCGGCTCCTTTCGCTCATGCGCCTAAAATAACACTAAAATAAAATATT
>NW_003303727.1:526824-528903 GCF_000142945.1 Phytophthora infestans T30-4
ACTTTCAATACATCTCAGAGTCTAATTTGCCTGCTTCCTCACGCACAGTGTACGTAAGGTAACGGGTTGCTGAAAGCCCGTTACACCTGGTAGCACTTCGTCATCCGTCCAACGCTCACGATTAACGACATGCCGATGCCCGACGCGCCCAAATTGCCCAACACGTCGCTGGAGCACGACAGCCTTCCCCACCTCTCTTCGATCGAATAGGAGGCGTTGCACCGCCTCGCTGCTGCGTCCGGCGAGGCTGTCATCCACACGTTGCTCACTGCTGGAACCGAAGCTCAACATCGCCTTGCCGCCCAAGAATTCATGGCGCGTGAGCTCGCTGACCTCCGTCAGCGCGTGTCGACTCCCACGCTGTCCAAGAACAGGACTGACATCGTCAAGCTCGATGTCTCCTCTTATAGTGGTGAGGGCGACGGTCGCCTCCACTTGAACAGATGGTTCTGCGAAGTGGACATCGCAGTCGAAGCCCGGCAGCTTTCCACCGAGCTCGCGCGGACTCGCTTCCTCCTTTCCAAACTGACGGGGAAGGCAAAGGAGTGGGCCCTCGGCAAACTCGTTGTCAACCCCTCATGCTTTCCCACGATGGCTGCAATGAATCGGACCTGCGACTCGCGTTCGAGCCGCCCCAAGACGAGAGAGTCCAGCGTTCCGCCTTCCTGTCGTTGCAGCAAGGCAAGAAGTCCATGCTCGAATATATCCAGCGGGCACGTCACCTCATCTCGTGCATCACGACACATCCGGTTGACATGGCGACCCAAGTCCATGTCTTCGTGCCCGGCATGAACACCGGCTACCAACGCTTCTACTTAACGAGGAAGTCCCCATCTACGCTGGAAGAAGCTTTCGCGGTGGCCGTACGCGAAGATTACAGCGTCGCGGCATCTCAAGCTTTCGATTTCAGTCGGGCTCCGGCCTCCGAACCAGAACCAGAGCCGATGGAGATTGATGCCATCCGCCACTATGATCGTTCTCGGTCGACGACACGTCCACCGCGCTCCCCGACGCGCAGCCAACGTCCGATGAAATGCTTCCGCTGTCGCAAGCCCGGAAATCGCGCGGCGGTGTGCCGCGCGCCGGCACCTGTCCTGGCAAACGTCACGGTGGAGTCCGAGGTCGTCGTTCCAAAAAACGGCGACAACCAGTAGGTGCGGGGCGCCCTACTGGGAATGGAAGGAGAGATGCATCTCTGGTGGCAGAGCCTCCTCCTAGCCCTCCAGTGCTTCACGCACGACTTTTCGTTACCACTTCCGGCAGCGACTCGAGACTGATTATTCTCAGTCTTCACGTTGACGGCGCCCAGCGCCCGATCCGTGCGTTGCTGGACTCCGGCGCGACGAACAACTTCGTTCGCGCCGACAGCTTATCGGTGTTGCCGCAAACCACGCGCATCAGCGAAGGTCCAGGCCACATGGTCGTCAAATACGCTGACGGCGAGCCGCGTCGGATGCCCCGGCGCTCGGTCGCCTTCGCGTATGCATTCGACGGGTTCTCCAGCTCGGACGACTTTCTGGTGATCGAGTTGAGCGGTTCATTCGACTGCGTCTTCGGCATTCCGTGGCTAGTGCGTCACCAGCCTCACATCGACTGGTTGACCCGAACTGTTCGGCCACGCGATATCGATATCAACGCAGTACTGGCGTACCTGAGCGGTACGCCCAGCCTCTGGCCACACGTTGCTGTCATGGACCCCGACTCCATGACCACCCCTGCACTTGAAGAGAGCGATGGCCCTTCATACGCAGCCAGTGCTCCAGCAACTTGTGCCGGTCCTGAGTCGGAGCCTCAGGGCGTTTCCGATGTGGTCGAGCTGAGTATCCCACATCTTGGTGAGCAGTGGCTCCCACCTCGTGAAGCGGTTGAGCGTGAGTTCCTGCCCGCGGTTGAACAGGGGTTCCCGCGCGCAGTCGAGCTGGAGGTCCCTGATGTTGTGGATGCAATCGTTCTACATGATTCGTGTCCCGGCGCCGATGACATACCCCGGCGCCCAACCGATCTCGCAATGATCGAGCGTGAGCTCTCATCGCCAGATGTACTCCGTCCTGTTCGTCGTCGTAGTCGCCGTAACCCCGA
>NW_003303727.1:529116-549434 GCF_000142945.1 Phytophthora infestans T30-4
TTCCGCGACTTAAAGCACGCGACGTCGAACAAGTATGCTTGCTCGTAGCCTAGCGACACCCGCGTCCATCGCGACTGTCCACGTCGGCCACCGATGCCTCAACGCCGGACCCCCCAGACGCGCCCCACGGGCGCCGAACCGAAAACAGCCCGTGAAGCGCGCTACGCTGCACAATCGTTACCGGCCCTCGAAGCTTCCGGTAGCCCTGTGGCCCCTCTCGTCCGTGAATTCATCGACATCTTCCCCGACAAGGTTCCCGGCGGCCCTTCCGCCGGATCGCGGAGTCCGACACGAGATCGATCTCGTGCCTGGCGCCAAGTACTGTGTCACCAGACAGTGGCCGCTTCCCCGCGACCAAGTCGAGGCGATCGATGCCTTTTTCGAAAGTCGCCGGCAGGCCGGCCACGTTTGCGAGAGCTTGTCACCCCACTCCAGTCCTACGTTCTGTGTGAAGAAAGCGACCGGGGGGTGGAGGATCGTCCACGCCTTCAACAAGCTTAACGACGCCACAATCCCGGCACAAACGCCGATCCCACGAAAAGACATGATTCTTGACTCCATGTCGGGCAGCACCACGTTTAGCGCGATTGATCTGATGGACGGATTCTATCAGATCTTGATGCTCGAAGACGACGTGCCGCTGACCGCCGTCAGCACGCCCAGTGGAATGCTGTGGGAATGGCTAGTCATGCCGCAGGGGCTCAAGAACGCCCCCGCCACCTTTAACCGCATGGTGTCCCACTTGCTGCGTCCATATCGCGACTTCGCGCCCAGTTACTTTGACGACATCTTCATTCATAGTCATGCCGACGCCGGCATGACTGACATCGAAGTTCATCTCCAACACCTACGAACGGTGTTCGGAGTGATGCGTGAAAACAAGCTCTACGCCAACCTGAAGAAATGCATCTTCTGCGCCCCCGAGATTCCAGTCCTCGGGAGCTACGTCAGCAAGGACGATGTCCGTGCTGACCCCGAGAAAGTGGCAGCCATCTGCGCCTGGCCATCTCCTCAAGACGCGAAACAGCTCCGACAGTGGCTCGGCCTCGCGACGTATCTTCATCACTACTCGAAGAACTTCGCGGCGACAGTTCGTCCACTGTCGCAACTACTCAAGACCGATGCCACTTGGACATGGCGTCCAGAACATCAAGCTGCCTTTGACGCGGTAAAAACGAGCTTATCCACCGCGCCCGTCCTGATGCTGCCTGATCACTCCAAGCCATTTCACGTGGTATGCGACGCCAGCGACTTTGCCATTGGTTGCGCCTTGATGCAATTCGACGCAGCAGGGCGCGAACGAGTGGTAAGCTACCAGTCGCGCCAGCTGAAACCAGCGGAACGGAATTACCCCGTACACGACAAAGAGCTACTGGCCATGCGCTATGCGCTGCTCAAGTTCCGAGTTTACCTCTTGGGCGAACAGACCTTCGTCGTGTACACCGACCACGCGTCGTTGCGAACCGCAACGAAGAGTCCGCATCTGTCCCAGCGCATGGCGCGCTGGCTCTCCCTTTTCTCCGAATACAACTTTGTTGTTCACTACAAGCCAGGCAAGACGAACATTCTTGCCTATGCTCTCTCGCGTCGGCCAGATTACGCTCAACTTGGCCGCCACGCGATTGGGGACGAAGACGACGACGAGTGCGCCGTGTGTTCTGCTGAAGATGTCACTGCGATGGAAGTCGCAGCGACCAGTTCGTTGCGCGACGCGATCTTGGCCGCGTACGCGTCGGATGCGGCGTGCTCCGAGCTGATCTCGTTCCTACATGATCCGTCGGAGCCAGCGCGGCGCCGACTGTCCCCGCGGGCCCGATCCCGATTGAGCCGCTTCCGCTTACAAGAAGGTTTGCTGACTTACAGTGTGGACAACGAAGACTCACCACGCATCGTCGTCCCGCTGGACGACGATCTTCGCGCCCGATTGATTCACGAGTTTCACGATTCTCCCAGTGGTGGCCATCTTGGACGCGAAAAGACCTTCGCGTCCCTCTCTCGCGATTACTACTGGCCGCACATGTACAAGTGGGTGCGTAGTGGGTTCGCTCATGCGAAGCGTGCCAGCGCGTGAAGCCTTCCCCGTCGAAGCAAGCACCGCTTCGACCCCTCCAGGTGGCCTCGGAGCCGTGGTCCTCCGTCAGTATGGATTTCGTTTTCGGCCTTCCCCGCGACGCCCAAGGTCGCACTGGCATACTCGTCTTCGTCGATCGATTCAGCAAGATGGTCCATCTTGCTCCAGTAGCCGCTACGGTCACCGCCAAGCAGTCTGCGGCGACGTTTCTGGATCTTGTTTATCGCCATCACGGCTTGCCAACATCGATCGTTTCCGATCGCGATCCCCGCTTCACCTCAGCTTTCTGGTCAGAGATCTTCCGGCTTGTCGGGACGCGGTTGAAGATGTCCACCGCGTCGCATCCGGAAACGGACGGCCAGACGGAGCGTGCGAACAGGGTCGTTGAGGACGTGTTGCGGAGATTCGCCGCGTCATTCACGTCCTGGAGTTCGTTCCTTCCCATGGTCGAGTTCGCGATTAACAATGCGGTTCACGCATCGACGGGGCTCACTCCATTCTACGTGAACTACGGACGCCATCCCCGCGTCCCTGCCCTCCTTGGCATGGATCGTCGGTCCCCAGTCGAATCGGACGCGGTCACGCCCGCGCCAGTACCCCCACCGAACGAGACGGACGCCTCCGATGTTGCCCCATCCGCGATTCCCGCTGACGATAGTCGTGAGCAAGCTCACGACGTCACCTCCGCGATTTTGAATGCTGTCACCACCCGACGTGGAGCCGCATCTGCTGCGCCAAGTGTGCGCACGCGTGGTGCCACGTAGGCAACACCATCTTCACTGACCACCTGGACGTCCAGGACGCTGATTAACCCGCGTCAGCATCGCCGCGCAGTTGAGTACCATGCCGCGACAGGCTCAGCCGCTTCACCCGAGCCTCCGCCCGCAAACTTCAATCCGAACCCTGAATCGCTACCGCGTGATGTCGCGGCCGCTCTTGCATTCGTCCAGCGTCGCGAGTCGGTAATCCGCTATGTGCGCGACGCCATCGCTATGGCGTTGGATCGCCAGAAGGAGAACGCAGACAGGCGTGGTCGCAAGAATCTCGCGACGTTTGCAGTAGGCGATCGTGTTTTGCTATCCACCGACGGCATTACACCCACTTCTGTGACGAACTTGGGCGCCAAGAGCTGACGCCGCGATATATCGGACCGTTCAAGATATTGAAGGTATTAGGTGACGCGTATACCCTTCGACTACCTACAGCACTACGCCTCCACCCTACCTTCTACGTTGGTCGCCTCCGCCGCTATCACCCTTCGTCAATCCCCAGCGACGCGGATGGTTCCCCGCGTCCGGACTTCGGCGATCATCCCGAGGCTCGTCCTGACGTCGCACGCGATGGCGCAGCTCTTGATTCTCCCGCTCCAGATACTCCACACGCTGAAGCAACCGATCCAGACGTTGCGCGGTCGCAGCGTCTTCCCGCCGTCCGCGGTCCACCCTTTCAGCGTGACGGCCCCGCTCCTCTGTCGATAGCGCGGGTAATCTTCGTCATATCGTTGACCGTATCTTGGAACACGAGGACCCTCGTGCTGCGCGTGATGGGTAATCTTCGTCATATCGTTGACCGTATCTTGGAACACGAGGACCCTCGTGCTGCGCCCAACCTTGCTCATACGAGTCACGGCGCTGATCGCCATGACGCTGCCATCCCTCCGCTCCGGCGCTACCTCGTTCGGTGGCTCGGCCCCATGAAGGATAGTTGGGAGCCTCGCGCCATCCTTCTCGCCGACGTTCCGGACTGCGTGGCGGAGTACGAGGCTGGTCTCGTACCAGCGGCCGATCGTCACGCGGGCGCGGCCGTCCGCCGCGTCTAGCCTCGTCGAGGGCCCTCAAGTAACGTCCAAACAGCCGTCTCATCTCGTCATCACTGCGGGCGTTCACGAAGGCGCTGCAGTCGTGCAGCGCCCACCTCTCCAGCGCCTCCGCGTACGTGGTCGAGTCGTCGTCTCGCTCGCTCATCGATACCCAGTTCGTCGCGCCGTACAAAAAGGAAAATGCTGCGTGCTTTCTCTCTGAAGTGGGGGATGGTGTGACGGGCCCATCGTCACACATCGCCATCGCATCCAATGCGATGGCCAATCAGCTTGTAGAACACATCTACTGGTTGGCGTGGTCCGAGACCACGCCGTTAGCTTTCAATACATCTCAGAGTCTAATTTGCCTGCTTCCTCACGCACAGTGTACGTAAGGTAACGGGTTGCTGAAAGCCCGTTACAAGTACTGTGAATTGCTGTTGTCTTTAATGCATATACATAAACGCTTCTCTTATTCGGCTCCCTTTGTTTTCTTTCTCTTGTGCTTTGGCTTCGGGCCTGGTTTTAGCCCACGTTTGCCGTTCTCGCGTGGGTTCTCTTGTATCGCCGGAACTAAGAGTCCCCGTATCTTTCTCTAAAATGACGTCAATTGGCCACGGCTTAAAGGAAACATTGTATGTTTCCTTGAAGTATCCAATGGACATTTTCTCTGCGTCGTACAGAGTATCCAAGTCTCGTCCGTCCTTTATAGCTGCTGCTACTGCATGAACACATTGTGTCCTGCCAATTTCCACATGTACATTCCGCTCCAGGTAGATCCACTAAACGCCAAGGGTGGATATATCCTTCTTCCGCAGTAGGACAGAGATAGAGAACGTCGTACGCACCGGCTAAACACGGAGTAATTTGGCATGATCCAGCAGCCTTGATGAGATCTTCTCTCATTTTTGCGAGCTGCGGAACCAATGTAGTGGATCGTCACTTGTCCAACCACGCAGCAGCTAGTTGTCTCTTTGAGGACACATGTTCACTCAATTTTCGAAAGTACAACCCAAAGGCATCGAGAGACTTGGCGCTTCGACATTTGTTTCCGATCCAGTTGTTGGATTGTTCGGCTAAATTTGATGTGGTCTCTCCGTAAGTAGGTAACTTGAAATGATCCTGATACACATATTTCACCCAGTGCTGTTTCGAAATCCCAGACAAGTATGTTGCTGCAGCTGGTTTTGTGATTTTGAGTTCTGATTCTAATAACTTATAGTCGTTTTCACAGTCACAATTGGCCATTTTTGAGATTAACCCGCGCTCTTTGTTCGTTAGTGAAATCTTTTCTTTGCTGGTGATGTTTCCTTTTATATGCCGAAGGCAGAATCGATATCCAGCGCGCGGAAAAACAGTGTGTACTCCCACTTAAAGGCCTTTATCTCTGTCAGAGAGAGCTGTAAAAGCTTCTATGTCGCCCAAAGCCTCCTTGACGACGTATAGAAACCAAATCCAGTGTTCCTTGCTCTCAACAGGAACGAGAGAGAAAGCGAAAGGAAGTATCGAACTGTCAAAGTCTTTTGAAGTCGCCACCAGAAAAACCCCTCGCTGGTTCATCTCACCTTTGAGATGAGCTCCGTCAAAGCCGTACAAACGGCGACTTCTTTTGGCGACTTGGAACCCGATGTTTGGGATAAAACATGCTCGAATAAAAGTCCCGTTGCCGAATTTCTCAAACTTCATAATTGAGCCCGGTTTTTTTTCAGCAAGTAACCTTAGATAAGACTCAAGCTTCTGATAGCTGTCAGTCATATCACCACCCAATCGCTCATCAATCGAGCTCTTGATCCGCGAAATAACACTCGGCCCGAGTTTTTGGCCTTTACCCACGAGGAATCTGGCAATTGCTGCGCCTATCATCTTGTCAGTTGTTCCGTCATACCTAGGCAGCATTTCTGCTTCGATCAAGTGTGTCAGTGTCGATAAATCTTGCGTTGTATTTCTCTTGGCCAACTGCGAACGAGCGATAGTACCCTCGGCAGGAGGTTGCTCTGTGAATCCCACACGCATGACGTGGTTGTGAGCAAAATTAATGCGAGTCACCTTCCAGCTTCCGTCAACTCCGTGGACATTGATAGCAAACGGACACTCAATTTCGTCATAGGAGGTGTTCTTGTCGAAGAATTGCTGACCATTCAGTTTTTTGCAGATATACTTTGCATTTCCACTATCGTTTGCCTTGCTACTGAAGCTTTTGACAAACAACTGAAAGCCGGACGATTGAGCAAGTTCTTTGCAGCGTTCTTGAATTGCCTTTTGAGATCCGTGAGTCTTGATCCCGATGTTCTCTCGCCGCTGGTACGCCACACCGTAGTTGCTCTTGCTACAGTCTGTCACTTCAATTGGTACATCTTGTCGCAACAAGCCAAGCGACCTGGCCATATCCAGCTCTGACACGTTCACCACGAATGGAGCCGACCCGAAAGTGCGAGCTTTTCGTGTTCGAGAGCGGAGCATTCGGCCAGTGTATTGTGTGCCTCGTGGAACTAACGAGCTGGTGAGAGGAAACAGAGAAATGGGCTTGTAGCAGTGAGAAACGAATGCACGACGACAACAATAGAAAACCAAGTCAACGTCTGTTGAGTGCCGTTGGATTTACGTATTAGATAAAAAAAATGTTGCTAGCATGCGCATCATACGTAGAATACTATACTATTTAATTTGAAATGAAGTACTATTTCATAACTACTGAGATTCGCTGACAATAACACTATTTACAAATCAAATCACCCGATCTCAGTAGTAACTACTGACTTATGGAAATTGCTCTTCGTTGCACACTTTGCGCTTGAGTCCAACACCAAAGCACTCGACTGTACTGGACATAATGACCTTAACAAGTTACAGCAAGAGCTAAGATGCAAGTTGAGAGTATAAAACAACCGCGTAGAAGTCAGAGACTAATCTATCAACACCTGCCGGCTCATATACACAATCAACGTCGGATAAGTTAGGGGTTCAATGTAGAGAAGAGGCTCGCAAGCGATTGACCTATTAATCACCTCTAGTATGGACAGTAGCCCGGCAAAAGCAACGATGTAGCACTTGCTTATCGTTTGATCGCTGCGACTTTCGACTCAGAAAGAATTCGGAGCTTCAGCTCGACATCGGATGTTATTACCGGTATGTGGTAGCCGTAAACGCGACAATGCTATTGCTACTTCACTTCAGTACAGTTGCTAAAAAAGAACTCGGCAACGCAAGCTTCATTCCGCAATTTACTCAGCAACCACAAGTTCTTCTTCTACAAGCATATACCAACATCAAACATGCGCCTCACCTACGTCTTGGTTTTTGTTTGCGCGGCCATCGTCCAAGCCAGTGGCACTGCGGTTTCTGTGACCAAGGGTTCCAAGGCGTTGATTAAGGATGGCGAGTCGCCGGAAACTGTCAATCGACTTCGTGCAGATGAAGGAATGCGGCGATTGGCGGCAAAGGACGGCTTCCTAAGCTTTCTTAAAAATAAGTTCAAGGGGGCGTTTCCATGGACGAAGGCCCACAAGCAAAAAAAGAGAAAGGAGGATATTGCTCGGTTTCATCGCCAGTGGTCAGACATGAGGCATGCGGGGGCAAATGTCTAAGAGGAATACACCAGGACTCTTTTACATGTAGATTTCCAATGTCGCTGGACTGGTGGAAGATAAAAAAAGAGGAATGTTTTTCAGCTTCATCCCAATTATCTTTTAGAAATTTTAAATAGCGGGGAGGATCAGATTAGTTATACAAGATGTGTGGAATTTCCGAAGCAAGAAGGTAACGCCGGTATCTCTGTCACAGAGTCTGTGGGGGTCCCGTGCATACTGTAGGAGGCTCCTTAGGAGCAGTCGTGATCCCTAAAAACTCACGTTTCGTCACAACCTGGAAATTGTCTTTTAGAATCCCGTAGCACTGCCTTCTGCCGTCACTTGCCCCGGTCGTAAACAACTCGGTTGAGCTAAATCTGTAGAGTGATTATACCGATTTCCCCACTAGGTAACTTTAAAGGCTCCGATATGTTGGCGATGTTTGTCCGACACGTTCACCACGAATGGAGCCGACCCGAAAGTGCGAGCTTTTCGTGTTCGAGAGCGGAGCATTCGGCCAGTGTATTGTGTGCCTCGTGGAACTAACGAGCTGGTGAGAGGAAACAGAGAAATGGGCTTGTAGCAGTGAGAAAGGAATGCACGACGACAACAATAGAAAACCAAGTCAACGTCTGTTGAGTGCCGTTGGATTTACGTATTAGATAAAAAAAATGTTGCTAGCATGCGCATCATACGTAGAATACTATACTATTTAATTTGAAATGAAGTACTATTTCATAAATACTGAGATTCGCTGACAATTAACACTATTTACAAATCAAATCACCCGATCTCAGTAGTAACTACCGACTTATGGAAATTGCTCTTCGTTGCACACTTTGCGCTTGAGTCCAACACCAAAGCTCTCGACTGTACTGGACATAATGACCTCAACAAGTTACAGCAAGAGCTAAGATGCAAGTTGAGAGTATGGGACAACCGGGTAGAAGTCAGAGACTAATCTATCAACACCTGCCGGCTCATACCGGTATACACAATCAACGTCGGATAAGTTAGGGGTTTACGTTCCATCGAAAAGAGACTCGCAAGCGATTGACCTAATAATCACCTCTAGTTTGATCGCTGCGACTTTCGACTCAGAAAGAATTCGGAGCCCATCCCAACTTCAGCTCGACATCGGATGTTTGTTTAGCATTATGTGGTAACCGTAAACGCGACAATGCTATTGCTACTTCACTTCAGTACAGTTTGCTAAAAAAGAACTCGGCAACGCAAGCTTCATTCCGCAATTTACTCAGCAACCACAAGTTCTTCTTCTACAAGCATATACCAACATCAAACATGCGCCTCACCTACGTCTTGGTTTTTGTTTGCGCGGCCATCGTCCAAGCCAGTGGCACTGCGGTTTCTGTGACCAAGGGTTCCAAGGCGTTGATTAAGGATGGCGAGTCGCCGGAAACTGTCAATCGACTTCGTGCAGATGAAGGAATGCGGCGATTGGCGGCAAAGGACGGCTTCCTAAGCTTTCTTAAAAATAAGTTCAAGGGGGCGTTTCCATGGACGAAGGCCCACAAGCAAAAAAAGAGAAAGGAGGATATTGCTCGGTTTCATCGCCAGTGGTCAGACATGAGGCATGCGGGGGCAAATGTCTAAGAGGAATACACCAGGACTCTTTTACATGTAGATTTCCAATGTCGCTGGACTGGTGGAAGATAAAAAAAGAGGAATGTTTTTCAGCTTCATCCCAATTATCTTTTAGAAATTTTAAACAGCGGGGAGGATCAGACTAGTTATACAAGATGTGTGGAATTTCCGAAGCAAGAAGGTAACGCCGGCATCTTTGTGGGGGGTCCCGTGCATACTGTAGGAGGCTCCTTAGGAGCAGTCGTGATCCCTAAAAACTCACGTTTCGTCACAACCTGGAAATTGTCTTTTAGAATCCCGCAGCACTGCCTTCTGCCGTCACTTGCCCCCGGTCGTGAACAACTCGGTTGAGCTACATCTGTAGAGTGATTATACCGATTTCCCCACTAGGTAACTTTAAAGGCTCCGATATGTTGGCGATGTTTGTCCGCAGAGCGTACGTGACCGCTTCCATTGCTTTCGGTCATCCAATGGGCCCTCTTAATGCATGCAGATCAGTGGTCTGCCAATGTAGTCATTGGTGTCTCGCACACCAGCGTGAAACCTCTCGTCATTGCCACTTGAGTGTAGCTCCGTTGCCCCCCCCCTCCTCGCTAAGATAAGACGTGCTAGTCTTAACAAGTCAATAAAACAAAATGACAATTCTCTGGAAACTCGAGGTCATTGCAGAGTGAGCTCGCCAACGAAGACGCCAGCAAACGTGGCTGAATTCGCATGAGCTACAATGTCCGTGTCCACCTGAGTAGACACGCCCGCGACCGAAGAGAAGAGAGAAGAAATATTAACACTCTTTAATAAAAGTTGCTTAAAACTACGTCGGGAGCTCAGTAAAATTCGTTCTTCAAACAGCGCAATAAAAATAATGTTCTAAAAGTATTTTTTAAAGAATTGTAAAGTTATTTATTTAGTTTTGAAGTACTTAAGTATTATTCTTTTCGAGCAGTTGCTTATGCAGGATACGCCGAGCTGAGCCGTCACGAGCAACTGGATATGCCTTGAGCTCTTCTTTCCAATCACAGTTGACATTGTAGGGTAGCGCACCTCGTTTCGTTTTTTTTGGGTACGACGTTTTCTGATGAAGATGTCAGACTAAAATGATAGTGTTGAGGTTCATCTCGCGGTCATTTTCATCGTTCCTTTCATCATTTTTTCAAAGTGATTGACATCACAGTAATACCTCCCCACAATTGTCCAGCTCCGTTACAATATTGACTTTTGAGCAACTTGGTTTCATCGTTGAGCACTTTGCGCTTCAAGC
Organism: Phytophthora infestans T30-4; assembly: GCF_000142945.1. Taxonomy (NCBI): domain Eukaryota; phylum Oomycota; class Peronosporomycetes; order Peronosporales; family Peronosporaceae; genus Phytophthora; species Phytophthora infestans. The sequence continues at coordinate 539,415 of NW_003303727.1, forward strand.
CTGACGGGACCCAAGAAACCAGAGCCAGAGCAGCACGTCGGGGCAACGAGATAAACACACATCACCGCGTGGACACCTTGTAAAAGAATGAGGCCAAAAACACGACTTCCCGCAAAGTCATTCTGGGAAACAGAATGACTCAATGACAAGATATGCAGCAAAAACGCAGCGAAGACAGCGGTGCATTGCTTAACGATCAATACTACAGTAAAGCTTAGTCGATGGGACTATTTTAGGTGATCATGAAAGAATTCAGAGCAAGCACATCCCAAGTTCAGCGATTCACAGAGCAATTTCCATAAGTCAGTAATTACTACTCAGTAGTTACTACTGACTTATGGAAGATTTGATTTGGTGCGTGTAAGTCAGTAGTTACTACTGACTTATGGAAGATTTGATTTGGTGCGTGTAAAGTACTGATCAGTAGTTGTCCCAAGCGTTAGATGTGTTACGCCTGGGTAGTAGTATAATAGTAATACACAGTGATGCCCAACCATCGAATGCATGAAGAAGAGCTACATCCTCTTACAAAACAACTTTCTCATTTCCATTTTATCCACGCCATGGCCCCTGTACTCCGCAACCTCTCGAAGAAGAAATTGGGCCGGCCCAAAAAGCGTTTGCCCCGAACCTGCCCATCCTGCAAGGTCACCTTCAGCTCTCCGACTAAGCTAAAGAACCATTTGAACCGTCAACGCGGATGCGGTCCCAAGGCCGTAGCTCTTTAAAAGGCAAAAAGAAAAGAAGCAAACCGGTATTACAGAAAGGTAAATTCAATTAAAAAAGAATTAGACAAGGTGGGAATGTGGGATTTTGAGTGCGACGGCTCTAGTGATGACGCTTTGGACGACGAGGCCACGAAAGAGCCCAAGTGGGTTTGTTTTGGAGACAACTTGTCCACTGCCAAGGGTTTGGCTCAGTTAGACTGGACGCAGGTAGCTAGAGTGATATTGAGTGTAGCATGATAGTAGTACTATTACCTTTTTGGAAGTGGTAATGTTAGAATATCATTTACTACAACTAATTTCTTTAATCATTAATTGTCCGTTTTTGCTTACATATATTTTAACAGCAAAACGGGTAACATGTCTTTTGTAGCTTACGTTTTGGCCAAACGGAGCCTATAATAGACCTAATTATTGAAACAATCAACCCGTACTACACTTTTTCGGCTCCTTTCGCTCATGCGCCTAAAATAACACTAAAATAAAATATTTTCAAATGAAAAAGTCGTTTCTTGTGCTATCGTCATGACAAGATAAAATACTACCGCGTAAAGTACTGTGAATTGCTGTTGTCTTTAATGCAAATACATAAACGCTTCTCTTATTCGGCTCCCTTTGTTTTCTTTCTCTTGTGCTTTGGCTTCGGGCCTGGTTTTAGTCCACGTTTGCCGTTCTCGCGTGGGTTCTCTTGTATCGCCGGAACTAAGAGTCCCGTATCTTTCTCTAAAATGACGTCAATTGGCCACGGCTTAAAGGAAACATTGTATGTTTCCTTGAAGTATCCAATGGACATTATCTCTGCGTCGTACAGAGTATCCAAGTCTCGTCCGTCCTTTATAGCTGCTGCTACTGCATGAACACATGGGAAGTCTGTGTCCTGCCAATTTCCACATGTACATTCCGCTCCAGGTAGATCCACTAAACGCCAAGGGTGGATATATCCTTCTTCCGCAGTAGGACCGAGATAGAGAACGTCGTACGCACCGGCTAAACACGGAGTAATTTGGCATGATCCAGCAGCCTTGATGAGATCTTCTCTCTTTTTTGCGAGCTGCGGAACCAATGTAGTGGATTGTCTCTTGTCCAACCACGCAGCAGCTAGTTGTCTCTTTGAGGACACAAGTTCACTCAATTTTCGAAAGTACAACCCAAAGGCATCGAGAGGCTTGGCGCTTCGACATTTGTTTCCGATCCAGTTGTTGGATTGTTCGGCTAAATTTGATGTGGTCTCTCCGTAAGTAGGTAACTTGAAATGATCCTGATACACATATTTCACCCAGTGCTGTTTCGAAATCCCAGACAAGTATGTTGCTGCAGCTGGTTTTGTGATTTTGAGTTCTGATTCGAATAACTTATAGTCGTTTTCACAGTCACAATTGGCCATTTTTGAGATTAACCCGCGCTCTTTGTTCGTTAGTGAAATCTTTTCTTTGCTGGTGATGTTTCCTTTTATATGCCGAAGGCAAAATCGATGTCCAGCGCGCGGAAAAACAGTGTGTACTCCCGCTTGAAGGCCTTTATCTCTGTCAGAGAGAGCTGTAAAAGCTTCTATGTCGCCCAAAGCCTCCTTGACGACGTATAGAAACCAAATCCAGTGTTCCTTGTTCTCAACAGGAACGAGAGAGAAAGCGAAAGGAAGTATCGAGCTGTTAAAGTCTTTTGAAGTCGCCACCAGAAAAAACCCTCGCTGGTTCATCTCACCTTTGAGATGAGCTCCGTCAAAGCCGTACAAACGGCGACTTCTTTTGGCGACTTGGATCCCGATGTTTGGGATAAAACATGCTCGAATAAAAGTCCCGTTGCCGAATTTCTCAAACTTCATAATTGAGCCCGGGTTTTTTTCAGCAAGTAACCTTAGAAGACTCAAGCTTCTGATAGCTGTCAGTCATATCACCACCCAATCGCTCATCAATCGAGCTCTTGATCCGCGAAATAACACTCGGCCCGAGTTTTTGGCCTTTACCCACGAGGAATCTGGCAATTGCTGCGCCTATCATCTTGTCAGTTGTTCCGTCATACCTAGGCAGCATTTCTGCTTCGATCAAGTGTGTCAGTGTCGATAAATCTTGCGTTGTATTTCTCTTGGCCAAGCGATAACACCCTCGGCAGGAGGTTGCTCTGTGAATCCCACACGCATGACGTGGTTGTGAGCAAAATTAATGCGAGTCACCTTTCAACTCCGTGGACATTGATAGCAAACGGACACTCAATTTCGTCATAGGAGGTGTTTGTCGAAGAATTGCTGACCATTCAGTTTTTTGCAGATATACTTTGCATTTCCACTATCGTTTGCCTTGCTACTGAAGCTTTTGACAAACAACTAAAAGCCGGACGATTGAGCAAGTTCTTTGCAGCGTTCTTGAATTGCCTTTTGAGATCCGTGAGTCTCGATCCCGATGTTCTCTCGCCGCTGGTACGCCACACCGTAGTTGGTCTTGCTACAGTCTGTCACTTCAATTGGTACATCTTGTCTCAACAAGCCAAGCGACCTGGCCATATCCAGCTCTGACACGTTCACCACGAATGGAGCCGACCCGAAAGTGCGAGCTTTTCGTGTTCGAGAGCGGAGCATTCGGCCAGTGTATTGTGTGCCTCGTGGAACTAACGAGCTGGTGAGAGGAAACAGAGAAATGGGCTTGTAGCAGTGAGAAACGAATGCACGACGACAACAATAGAAAACCAAGTCAACGTCTGTTGAGTGCCGTTGGATTTACGTATTAGATAAAAAAAATGTTGCTAGCATGCGCATCATACGTAAAAATACTATACTATTTAATTTGAAATGAAGTACTATTTCATAACTACTGAGATTCGCTGACAATAACACTATTTACAAATCAAATCACCCGATCTCAGTAGTAACTACTGACTTATGGAAATTGCTCTTCGTTGCACACTTTGCGCTTGAGTCCAACACCAAAGCTCTCGACTGTACTGGACATAATGACCTTAACAAGTTACAGCAAGAGCTAAGATGCAAGTTGAGAGTATAAAACAACCGCGTAGAAGTCAGAGACTAATCTATCAACACCTGCCGGCTCATATACACAATCAACGTCGGATAAGTTAGGGTTTCAATGTAGAGAAGAGGCTCGCAAGCGATTGACCTATTAATAATAATCACCTCTAGTTTGATCGCTGCAACTTTCGACTCAGAAAGAATTCGGAGCCCATCCCAACTTCAGCTCGACATCGGATGTTTGCTTAGAATTATGTGGTAACCGTAAACGCGACAATGCTATTGCTACTTCACTTCAGTACAGTTGCTAAAAAAGAACTCGGCAACGCAAGCTTCATTCCGCAATTTACTCAGCAACCACAAGTTCTTCTTCTACAAGCATATACCAACATCAAACATGCGCCTCACCTACGTCTTGGTTTTTGTTTGCGCGGCCATCGTCCAAGCCAGTGGCACTGCGGTTTCTGTGACCAAGGGTTCCAAGGCGTTGATTAAGGATGGCGAGTCGCCGGAAACTGTCAATCGACTTCGTGCAGATGAAGGAATGCGGCGATTGGCGGCAAAGGACGGCTTCCTAAGCTTTCTTAAAAATAAGTTCAAGGGGGCGTTTCCATGGACGAAGGCCCACAAGCAAAAAAAGAGAAAGGAGGATATTGCTCGGTTTCATCGCCAGTGGTCAGACATGAGGCATGCGGGGGCAAATGTCTAAGAGGAATACACCAGGACTCTTTTACATGTAGATTTCCAATGTCGCTGGACAGGTGGAAGATAAAAAAAGAGGAATGTTTTTCAGCTTCATCCCAATTATCTTTTAGAAATTTTAAATAGCGGGGAGGATCAGACTAGTTATACAAGATGTGTGGAATTTCCGAAGCAAGAAGGTAACGCCGGCATCTCTGTGGGGGGTCCCGTGCATACTGTAGGAGGCTCCTTAGGAGCAGTCGTGATCCCTAAAAACTCACGTTTCGTCACAAACTGCGCCCTTTATCAAATGCCAGTTGCGCATGGCTCTCCAGTCGATATTCCAGTCACTCTCTCTCTACAACCTCCTGTTTGTCCATCACAGCGTTCATTTCCGCGATTTCTTGAGCTGAAGAGACGACGGGGATTTGTTTCTGCTGCTGCTCGCGTCTCTGAGCCATTCGCTGCGCTAAACGCTGCTGCTGGCGTCGTTTTAAAGCCTGCGTTAAAGCCATTATAGCGTTGGAACTCTCGTCTTTCAAGCGCTCAATCTTGCGTTTAATAGTGTCTCGAGTGTTTGCAGCTTCCCTCTCACGAGCTGCTGCGTCTTCCTCCGATTTATCCAGCAGTTTCACCACTGTATTCGTTAAATCCTTTTCTGCATCGCCTGGCTTGCGTTTGTTCCGAGCGAGTTCATGCAGCTGTCTACAGTGACGGATCTGAGCTTCCACCTCTTTCCCAGAATTGTGGAGCGTAGACGACAGCTCTTTTGCTAACGCTTTCCCAGTCTGTCTCTCAGTTTCGTCTAATGCTGCCATTGCAGTCTTCAGTTCTTCTTCAATTTCCACTAAGGCAGCCTTCTCCAAGTCAGCAGGGCCAGAGCTATTGGACACAGCTTTTCCCGTACTCGCATGACGTCTATGACTCAATTTCTCAGTCAATTTGGCTTGCGCAGACCCGCATCAGCTTTAAACTCTCGGAGTCTCTCGGGGCAAGCCAAAACGCAGTCGGCATGCAGTTTATCAAACATTTCCTGGGATTGAAACTCGATTAGAGCTGGGATTTGACTCGCCAGAGTCTCCTGAAGCTCTCCCTTCAAATCCGCTCGACTATGAGGCGTCATCAATGCAGTTGTCGTCTCTCGACCAGCTTCTTCAAGGGTTTTGCCGCTCTCCAGCTCATCTAAGAGCGCTAATTGAGCGTCTGCTACAGCCACAACGACTGCCGCTTGTTTCTTCTGAACGTCGACTGCTTCTTGTCATTTAAAGTGCTTTTCTCGTAGTTTTTTCCATCGCTTTATTTGTAAAATTAGCAACTAGAACGCCCAGTTTTTTCGAGAGCATTTCCACCCTCCTTTCCACTGATGTCACTCGTAATTCCACCGTCATTTGACATCTTCACTGCTCCTGCTCGTTGCCGACGTTTAGCTGCCAAATTCTCTCGCATTTTAGCCTCCAGACGCAGTCGTTCGCTCTCCATTTCGCCTCTTAAAGCCACAAAATCACGGTCGTATTCACTCTGCAGTTTGTCCAGCTCTGTTGGGCGGCCTCGATCATTTGCAGATCATCCATAGTGGCGCGCAGTTCATCCCCTATGACGACAAAGAATTGAAGACCAATGTTTGCCGGATTCGTCCGGATAAATGACAGACGCTTCTACAACCGTCCCGACACAATCCAACACTGATTTAAGTGGTCACCAGAGAATAAACTTGCTTTTATCCATACGATGGATGTGCGTTTTATGTACCAAATGACCCATGTATGCCCAAATAACAAACCCTAGCGCTCACGGTTGTAAACGGGCTTAAAATAGGCGGTTTCCACAATCCTTGGGGGTCAAACGAACAAATACATTAATGAGAACTTATGCAATAACCATCAGCTCGATCCGAAAAGGGACGAGGAGAGGCGGGTATTTCTTGACTGCTTGCTGCTTGTTCTTCCAAATACGAAGTGAGAGAGCTCGCCACGTGTGGTCAGCATTAAGCGGGAGCAGTGTATACCGGTACAGCTGCGGTATACCGGTACAAAAATCTGGTGCGGAAAACACAATTCCTTCGCTCGCTCTGCTTCGTTATGGAATACACTTTTCCACAATCCTTGGTGGTCAAACGAACAAATACATTAATGAGAGCTTATGCAATGACCATCAGCTCAATCCGAAAATGGACGAAAAGAGCGGTGCTCCCTTAAGTGGTCATGCATATTGGCTCCACTAATGTAGCGTCGAATCCCCCGGTGGACCTGCCACCATGTTCGCTGAAAGCGTGGTGACGGACTCTTTGCAGAGCCTGGTGTAGGTCTTGTACGCGTCGATAACCCAGCGGTCGTGGAACTGGGTTGTAAGTGCATCCGCGCCAGATCGGTACATGTGCGTGGTTCCCCCGGCGCGTAGAGAATGAGAGCTGAACCGGCGGTGGTCTTGGCCAGTGCCAGCGGCAGCGCCTTTGATAGCTTCAGACACATTATCGGTCGATACGCAGGCTGGTTGTCCCCAGCGTGAGATGTGCACGGCGGCTGAGATGTTTTCAGGGAGATTCCTCCTTGCTTGATGGAAGATGAGGGCTCCGAACACGGGGCACAGAAACTGGTGGCCAGAGCGAGATAGCATCCTTGTCGTTGGAGCCCCATCTTGATTGGTCTTGGACCCATTCAGGCGAATCCAAACAGCCTGAGCCCGTGACGGACACTGCGTCGGCTGTCCAGCGGTATCCACAACCACAATGGCTTGCGCTCGTAGTGCGAACTACTTGAAGGATCCACCTTGGATGGGTACGATCTCTGATCGTCTCAAAAAAAGAATGCCAAGCACACTACCCCCACAGGGCTTGGACACGGGGATGTTCCATGGCCAGGCCTCGAAAGCATGCTTCTGAGAGGTGGATGGACACGGATGCCTTGCGGCGTCGGGGCGTGTCGAGACGGCTAATTCCTTTAAATAGTATGCGGATGTGCAGATGTTCGACCGGGAACTCACATCCGGAGGCGGCAAATAAATGGCGAACGCCATGGAGCACCGCCATGATGGTTTCGCTACGGATGGGACCGCTGGATCCAAAGCCAAACTGAAATCCATGTAAAACGAAATCCGATATGTGCTTCACCATGTCAGTGAGAGTCATTCCATGAAGCCAGGGAGAACGTCCTCGTCGTGGAGTCGACACGGAGTGCGCGCGGAGATATGCTGCCAGATACTGATTAGGCCTTGAATGTCCGTCTTCGGGGCCACCTGCGACCACCCAGGCGTTAGCGAAGCAAACACAGTTGCAAACGATGGGTTAGCGGGAATACGGGAACCGGCGTCAGCGCGCGTATTATCTGTTCCAGCGACGTGAGACGCTGAAACCCAAAGCCGATATGATGCTCCCCACCAGCTAAGCAGGCGGATCATCACTTGATCCCTGGGGTTGCGTGAGTCCAGCTTGTTTTGCCATGCGACAGCGGATGAATTGCCGATACGGAAGTGCACGTGCCGCGGTCTGTTGTCGATGGGGCTGTTCGCGGGCCATCGCTCTCCCCATGGGTGCACCGCGAAGCCACACGAGAGGAGCTCGCGGAAGTTGATGCCAAAGCCGTTGGCCGCTCCCATTTTGAATTCCGCTATCAGCGTTAGCTCGGATGGGGTAAATCCGTAGGTCAGCGCAGTCTTGGCCAGATCGGCAAGCGCACACAGCCCGACATCCGACGCTTCCATATCGACCACAACATCCGGGGGTGGGAGAGCGCTGAAGTATTCCAGAGATACACCGTTTAGCTGAGGGCTGTGCAGTCACCAGAGCAGGTCTTCTCGCATTGCGTCTGTCCCGGAGACGCCCTGAAAACGATGGAATCGTGCCTCATGGTGGCGGAGACGCTGAAGGAACGGTCGTGCGTCCCGAATGCAAGTCGCCACCTGACGTAAACTGCCCATTAACGACCGATACGCTTTTCTAGTCAACGTCGAGGAGTGGTAAGCTGAAGCGACAATCCTGCATGCATTTTGGATCTTGGAAACCGGTAGTGCGACCACTCCATCGACTGAGTCGAACTCGAATCCGAGAACGCGCTGGCGTGTCTTCCAATCAGTGAACTGTTCGATGTTGATGGCGTCAGCGTCCAGAATGGCCACCATTGCGTAACGGAGGGAGCGGTCCATGTCGGAACAGGTGGTTCCTATGTCTGCAGCTACGTTAATGTGGTCATCCACCCAGTGGTAATTGAAGAAACCGGGCAGAGAAGCTGGGTTGGTATGGCAGCCATGAACGTAGATATTGCTCCGCCGAAAATCTAGTAGAATCCGGGAGACCCTGTCCATCCGAAAGGCACGGAAAGCTCGATCATTAAAGGGCTTCGCTTCCTCGATCAACTCGGCAAACAGGTAGACGCTGTTGCTGTGGATGCTAATATCCCGGAAGGCTGTAGCGACGTCGCCCGAAATCACATAGATTGGTACATCGGGGAATTCTTGCTTTTCTTTCAGGATCTCCCGTGCTACCGCGTCCCAGTGAATGTAATCAGGTTTGGTAATGCTGTCTGAATCGGTGCAACTGTTGATCGATGTTCCTTCAGGATATGACAGATCGTGGATCGTACGTCCGGAAACCGTGTTGTCCTCGCTTCCCTTGTCCACAACGCCGAATGGGGCTAATGGTTATCTCTGGCAACTGTTTCAGGAAGTCCATGTCGAGGACCAGGCACCTCCCAGCATCTTGCTCTTTCCTGATATTCTTGCGCAGGATGTTAATTATATCCCGAGTCGAGCCATGATTCACTGGGCCAAGTGACTGCCGAGGTGGTGTTTCTTTTAGCTGGACTTCGATTCCTTCTTAAGCAATCTTCTGCATCTGCGCCAAGTGCTTAGATTCTCTGCACAAGAGCCGCTGGGACCAGATTCTTGTTCGGACGGTAGTTTCGCTCCGTTTGTCCCCGAACCAGCTCCACGAACGCCGGTAGCGGTAAAGCTGAACGGCGTGCGATCTCCGACAGAGAGCGTTGCAATGGCTTCTTAAGCAGGTACACCGGTCCATCAGCACCTTCTTGCGTTGTAGGGAAATCCGGCGCTGGTAGCTTTATGCCGAAGCTGGCCATGACCTTCCCGAGCGTAGCCGATTGAACTTCTCGATTCAGGTCCCGTCGCCGGCGTGCATTCTCATGCATTTGGTCCGCGGTTTGACTTGAGACTACACGGCGACGTGGGGTTCTTTCGATCCGAAGTATGTTTCCTGTGCCATCTCTGTTAGCCGAGTGTAGCTTGTCTGGATTTGCTTGACTTGTACCCGAAGTCGAAGGCATGCTTGCAGATATATCAGGATTCATCGGAATTTTGACCTTGGTAGACTTCGTATTATCGCATCGCTCGATTCAGTCGTTCGGTCTCATGATCTCGAAAATTCGGGGTTGATTGAGATTGACAGTCGTCGTGCGATCTTGGCCTCAGTCGGGTTCAGCTTGACGCGGTTTCGGTTCAGTAGTGTGGTCAACTTGTTGTTCGATCTCAACGTCCAGCTCTTTCAACTTCTGGTACTCGTCCAGCAAGATCATGAGGGGAACGACCAACGCTCTGGGTTACATGAATTTCAGCGCAGATCCGCGTCATTCGATGACAAAGCGGCCAACAACTCAATTTCCGCGGTTGATTTGAGTCTCAGTACCATTCAGCGCTTTTGTTCTTGAA
>NW_003303727.1:549534-574279 GCF_000142945.1 Phytophthora infestans T30-4
ACATCCAAAATCATGTACGTTGACTGTTATTGCTTAGTGTGAGCAAATGCTGATGTATCTCCGGACGCGCCTTAGTTTCAATCTACGCCAGCGCACTACATCTGCCGTACAGTTGATCCGGACTGTATAGTCAAGGGAGGTTGTATACACTCCGCGCCAAATGATATCACGCACCCCAATCTGTGGCCTATATCTCAATCCAATATTTAGAGTTAGAAGATGATGTTTTGATATACCGTCCCTGTAGCTACTACAGACCCGCACTTGTGCTAAGATCGGGGTTTTGACGGCTGTGGTGGGGCTCCCATACAAATAAGTGAATTTACCACCCGCGACACTATTGTCAAGAAGGTGGAACTAAGCCAAAAAAGGCGGCTCCTTACAAAATGCTATATATTAGGAATGATGGTAAAGCATTCATTCGATAATAGTGCGGCTTGTTGCCTTTCTTATCCAGCACCTCGACAAGTCGTTTTGGCATGGAGTCAACCAACTTCGCTAAAGTAGCTTGGTCGACGGCTGCCCAGGCAGAAAGCACGGCGGCACGCAGCTCCGGAACACTGGAGTATTGCTTCTTCCCGTTGTCGTACACCGTACGTGATCAAATGGCCCACATATTCTCGATTGGGTTGAGGTCCGGGGAGCGTGCGGGCCATCTCATCACGTTAACTTCTTGTTCTTAAAAAAATTCGGCGGTGCGTTTTGACGAATGGATTGAGACATTGTCCTGCTGAACGATGTACTCTGTTCCGTGGTGCTTGTGAGCAAATGGTAGCAAGTATTCTGAAAGCGTGTACACGTAGTGGTCCGCTTTTTGCTTCTTAACTAGAATAACCAGCTCAGTCTTACCACAGCGACTAAAACCACCTCACACCATTAGGGAACCACCACCATTCTGGCGGCGTACATTCTGGCGCTTTTGTACGCGCAGGCTTGTCAGTATCGCTGATACCCGTCTGGCCCGTCGAGGTTTCACTTTTTCCATTCCGAAAACACCACGCGAGGCCACCATTATTGGTGCTGAGTAGCCATATTCACGCCGAGCCAGCTTGTGCTTGGCTGTAAGCTCCAACGTGGTGTCCATCTTCGGGTACTGTAAAACGTCCACCCACGCAAGCACACGTTGGATGGTACGTAACGAGGCTGCGCTGTTCATCAACTGCTTGAGCTGCGAAGCAGAAAAGTCTCCGGTGGAAGCCTTCCGAACCAGCAGACGCACCTCCCTATCGGACATGATCAGTGGAGGGCCCAGATTGTTGGGCTCTTTTCACGACGATGGAGCCAGAATTCGATCTACTGTTTGGTCGCTGCGGCTGACCCAGAAAGCAATAGCACGGTTGGACCACCCCGCTTCGTGTAGACCCATGATTCTGCCGCGATCTTCGTCGGTGATTCGAGGCTTGGACGGCATCTTTGCGAATGCGACACTTACGTTCTGTTAGTGTTTGAGCACATCATTTTACCAACACGCTTAGTATATGAAGGTTTGTATGGTTCTGCCTTCGTGATAATCGTGTCGCGGTGGTAAATTCACTTATTTGTATGGGAGCCCCACCACAGCCATCAAAACCCCGATCTTAGCACAAGTGCGGGGTCTGTAGTGGTAACAGGAACTGTATATCAAAGCAGCATTTTCTAACTTTAAATATTGATTAAGATACAGCCACAGATTAGGGTGCGTGATATCATTTGGCGCGGAGTGTAGCCGTGGGTGACTGTATGGTCGACCCGGACTGTATAGTCAAAGAAGGCTGTATAGCCGAAGACGTCACTTGTCTCGATTCACTAGCGCAGGTTAGGGTGGACCTGGAAGGCGAGGAACGCGGTACATCGGCAGATGAGGAGAGGATTTTATTGGCAAAACGGAGGCCTTTCAAAAAAATGTCTCGCTCGCGCGGCAAAATCCTGACATCCGTACCAGACCCTCGTGGTGTCGTAGCAGTAACTTCTCCCGCCTCACCTTCTAGCCGGGACTCCGGCGTGTCAGCATTATCCGTCACCGTGGCATGACCGGGATCAAACGACGCCATGAACGACGTCAGGTGAAGGCCCTGACGTGTCGATGTTGCCTCGGGAAAGGATGACGCTGGCAGCTGCACGCTGGTCACCGGTACCTCTGTTGAAGCTGGAGCCTTCTTCAGCCTTTTCGACTTGGGCGGAACCACCTCTCCTCGAGCTCCTGGTCAGACGGCGTGTTGCTCTCGCCATCGACGGGCTTCTTGTCACCCGTACTTGCCGCGGGGGTGCGCTTCGTCGCCTTCTTCTTGCCCTTCCGGGCCTCGGTAAACGCGGCAGCGGTCATCCCGCGAGACGCAGAACGCTTGCTGGTGCGCAGTGGAGGGGGGGCCGTCGTGGTACGCGCAGAAGTAGCCGTCCACGGCTCGTCACCGCCTGTGACATCGACGACGACATCTCTGCTGGCGGTAGCTACGCTGTCCGTAGGGGTATTATCGGCCCTGGACGACGGCGAGTTGGGAGCCCTGGTGGCCTCGGTGGTCACTTGAGTGGTCATCGTTCGATAGTGTTGTGGGAAGCCCTCTTTATTTTTTTACTGCTAGCTGCTTGTTCTTCCAAATACAAAGTGAGAGAGCTCGCCACGTGTGGTCAGCAACAAGCGGGAGCAGTGTATACCGGTACAGTTGCGGTATACCGGTACAAAATTTTGGTGTTAAAAACACAATTCCTTTGCTCGCTCTGCTTCGCTATGGAATACACCATAAGCTGTAAGAGTGCTTAGAAGGAGGCTACATTTTTTATGAAATGCTCCAATTTGGTATGTTTTATTGTTTTTTCTAGCTCGCCTCCCTTTGAAAAATTTATTTAAAGAAATTAAGAATTTTTGTTGGTACCGCGTGCCTGAAATGCAAACTTCTCTGGAATTCGTCGTTCAAATAAAGCAGTTATTATGAAAATCGTGCAGGTTGAACGACGAATTTCCTTCATCGGAAGATTGCTAGCTTGCAAATCCAAGTCAAATCGGTGAAATGCAAAGATGCATTGGAAATCGTCGTGCATTTTGCACGAAATACTACGTACCTCAAATGTAAGTATAACCTGGTCACTGACGAGATTGTAAGCATAAACCAGCGTGTGTTTGCTCGTCGCTTATACTGTCGTGCCAGTGCTCTCCACGATAGATGATCCGATCGCCGTTCTCTCCCCTTGGCTGAATAAGACGAGAAAGAAAGACGATCGTTTATCTGGGTGAAGAGGACGCCAGTCGAGTTTGTGGAGCTGTATGCTCGACGGACCTCCTCGTCCGCTAGCAGCAGCTCAATGTGGTGCATCAATCGCTGGAGATTAGTCAGGCGTACCTTCATTCCTCGCGTCGCCATATCATTATTTGTCAGAAGTCTTAGCGGCGGTTGCCCTGTGCACCAAAGCTGTCATACAACGCGGAGAGTGCTTGAAGGCAGCTCAAACTCTCTAGGTACGCGACGGAACGCCCCGTTCCACATGTGAAGATCCGAATGTGTAGGTGTAGAAGGATCGACGACTTGGGTAGAAGGGGGCGGTGGAAAGTGTTTGGGCAGATGATAGCCCACTGGAGCAAAATTTTAGCCCGCTAAAACAGCTTCAAATGCTGTCTCCATGTCCTCCATTTTCATAACGGACGCATGAATATGATGCTTTAGGGTACTCTCAAACTGTTTTGCCAGTCCTTCTCTCAGCATCTCCACCTCTACCTTGTACTTCTGCAGAGTTACCATTATACCAAAATGTGGAGGAATACCAGATTGACTGATTGGGCCATTTCTTAATAGTTGCGGTACACTACGTGTCGAAGCCATGCCAGTGATATTTGTGTGTCCGATGAAAATGTGGCGTGGTAAATATCAAATGATTTGGAGGCAACTCACTGCCCAGGAACGAAGTATAGTAGAGTATTGAAGCAAGTCCAGTCTGACATATCATTGGTAAACTTGGCGGTACATCAGGGAATATCGCCGCTATTGCAACTTCTAGATGCTCTTCCAGCTCTTGACGCTCGCTTGGCTGACTTGTAAGGGGGGACAAACAAAATGGTGGTAATGTAGCAAAGTTGGGAGAATCAAAGATGATACCGGCGACATAACGGCCCACAGCCATATCTCCAGCCGCCTCAAAACGACCGTATTTGTCTTGGGCCCCCGTCAGTGTCCTTCCTGCTCGAAGACAGATTGCTGCAGCAGAAGGTCGGATGTTGAGCAGCTACTCGCATACGTCGCGGCTTCTTTTCTCGGCCAAAATCATCCGCTATCAGGCCAAATTTGGCTAGCACACCACAGATGGCATCGCCTTCCAGCTCGATTTTCAAAATTTTGAGAAAATGACTGTACTGGTTGGTCCCAGGAAATAGTTCACCTTAAATTGTAGTGGGCCACACCATTCCATAAGTAGATAGATTTATATTACAAAAGTAGGTGCAGCAGCACACGGCTAACGTGTGCTGAACTGCCGTCATCCTATTGGTTGATATATGGGGAGCCAGACCCATTATCTACCAATAAGGGGTTGACGTGTATTTGAGTGGTCAGGGCAAGCTGCCCTGGACCTAAATAAAAACAGAGTTGATTTTCCTTCAGACTAAGCACTTGGTTTCACTATCGTGGAACTTGTACGCTTCCTTATCGTTACGTGTAAGCTAGTAACGGACACTCTAGGCCCGTTACACCTGATAGTACTTTGTAGGCCTCCCCATGACCAAGCTCACAATGAGCCAAGGCCAGACGTCTGAAGCTTCAGGGTCAACCCTGGAGCATGCTGCTTTCCCTCATCTCTCTCGTGTCGAGTGGGAAGCCTTTCACCGCCTTGCGACGGTGTCCGGTGAGGCTGTTGTCGCGTCGCTGCTGAGCTCAGCGACTCCCGATCAACAACGTCAAGCAGCTCAAGAGCTCATGGAACGCGAGCTCGCCGACGCGAATCGGCGAGCGACAACTCCCTCGCGTTCCTCGAAGAATGACATCGTCAAGTTGGAGACGTCAACCTACTCCGGTGAATGAGCGAATCGCCTTCCGTTGAATCGCTGGTTTCGCGAAATCGACATCTCTATCGCCTCGAGGATGATCGAGGCGCAAGGAGCGAAAGTTAACTTCTTACTTTTACGACTGGCCGGGAAAGCCAAGGAGTGGGCACTCGGCAAACTGGTCGTCAACAACGATGCGTTCTCCACCCTGGCGGCCCTCCAGAGTGATCTTCGTCTCGCCTTCGAGCCTCCACAAGACGAGTCCCGAGTGCGCGCAGAGTTCTTCGCTCTGCGACAAGGCAATATGACCATGCGCGACTACGTCCAGAAGACACACCACCTCGCGTCCTACATCGTCACCAATCCGATTGACATGGCATCTCAAGTCCACGTCTTCGTGTTCGGCATGGATGAAGGCATGACGCTATACTGTCTGACTCGAGCGGAACCCTCCTCTCTCGAGGAGGCATTTGCTCTCGCACTTCGTGAAGACTACGTGGTGGTGGCGTCGTACGCGCGGGCAATATCCGCGGAAGCTCAAGAGTCAGTTCCGGAGCCGATGGCGATCGACGCGATTGACGCGTCGAACAACCGCTGTCGCGCAGTTCCTCGTGCGAATGGTGATCGTCCCAGTCGTTCCCTCACTTGCTTCCGCTGTCGGAAGGTTGGACATCGCGCGGCTGAGTGCCGCGCGCCCGCGCCAGTGCTCGCGCATACTGTCGATGCCTCTCCTACCGATCAGCCAAAAACCGGTCAGGGCCAGTAGGTGCGGGGCGTCCTACTGGCTGGAATGGAGGTCCGGGTCCCCTGGTGACAACCCAACCCTCTAGCCCTCGTGTGCTACACGCACATTTCAATGCCACCACTGCGTCGGGCGACTCAAAACTGATCATCATCAGCATCCATGTCGCCGGCGCCCGACGTCCACTACGCGCGCTTGTGGACTCAGGAGCGACAAACAACTTCTTCCGTGAGTGGTGTTTGTCGACGCTACCCAGCGAAATCGCTGTCCGCAACGGTCGCGGACAGGTTGTAGTCAAGCTTGCTGACGGAAAGCCGCGCCACGTCGCGCGGCGCGAGATTACGTTGCCGTACACGCTCGACGGCTTTCGCAGCAATGACGACTTCCTCGTGATGGAGACGAACTACGTATTCGATTGCATCCTGGTCGTCCCGTAATTGTCACGGTATCAACCAGAGATTGACTGGTTGGCCCGCTCGGTTAAACACCGCAGCGGTTTCGACGTGAGCGAGGTGTTCACCCACCTCCTGGTTGCCCAGAAGGACTGGCCCCACGTCACCGTCGTGGACCGGTCGTCCACGACGCAGGCTGTACACAGAGTGAGCGATGGCCCTCTCTGCACGGCTTGCGCAGTGCTGTTGCACGAAGACTCCTCGCCGCGAGGCGAGGACAAGAACACGATGGCGGTCGAGCAGGGGCTCCCGCAATACGAGCAAGCGGTCGAGCATGGGTTCCCGCTGCGCACAACTGCGGTCGAGTATGGGTTCCCGCGGCGCACCACAGCGGTCGAGCATGCGTTCCCGCAGCACAACATGGCGGCCGAGCATGGGCTCCCGCAATGCAACACGGCGGTCGAGCAGTCGAGGCTCCCGTCACCCGAGCCGGTGGTCGAGCAGTTGGTGCTCCCGCCGAACGATCACGCTGTCGAGCAGTGGCCCCCGCGTGTGACTGGCATAGTCAAGAGTGAGCTCCAGTGCCTAGAGCGGGGTGATACATCGTCCAGCGAGAGCGATTCTTCCTCCTCGAGTACACACTCGAGGCGCCGGGCAAAGAAGTCGAAGCGCCGTCGTTTGAAGCCACGACGTGAAACTGCACCGAGCGGCACCTCACAGACGGAGTCGGTCTGTGTCATTGAGCACGTGGACGACGACATGGGCCGTCAGCACACCGTCGATCTTGCGTGTCCACGTCGAGACGCTCAATCGATCACCCGGCTTCCAGGTCTCTCCTGGAAGAACTTCCTTCGTGGTCTCAAGGTTGGCGAGGTTAAGCAGGTCTGCCTGATCACAGACACTTCGTCTACGCCACTCGAAGGGAACGCCGTCAGTGATGACGACGGATCCACCCGTCCCAAGAGCGCCGAACCGAAGTCCGCTCGCGAGGACCGATTCGCGACGCAGTCCTGGGAGTCCTTGCGCGAGTCTGGTAATCCAGTGTACGAGACCGTCCGCCGCGGACGTCTTCTCCGATAAGATTCCACCCGAACTGCCTGCCGATCGAGGCGTCCGCCACGAGATCGATCTCGCGCCCGGTTCGAAGTACTGTGTGACGCGGCAGCGGCCACTGCCGCGAGACCAAGTCAAGGCCATCGACGACTTCTTCGAGAATCGCCGTAAAGCGGGTCACGTGCGTGAGAGTGTCTCTCCACACTCGAGCCCAACGTTCTGTGTGAAGAAGGCCACAGGCGGATGGCGTATCGTTCATGCCTTTAGCAAGTTGAATGATGCGACCATCCCTGCGCAAACCCCAATCCCCCGGAAGGACATGGTGCTTGACACCATGTGGGGCAGTGTCGTCTTCAGCGCCATCGACTTGACCGACGGATTCTATCAGATCTTGATGAGACCGAGCGACATTCCGCTGACAGCGGTCAGCACCCCCAGCGGTATGCTCTGGGAGTGGCTTGTGATGCCACAAGGCTTGAAGAATGCTCCCGCCACGTTCAATCGCATGGTCTCCCATGTGCTGCGTCCGCTTCGAGACTTCGCACCGAGCTGCTTCGACGACATCTTCGTGCACAGCCGCGCTGAGGGTGGTCTCAGCGCGATAGAAGTCCACTTGAAGCACTTAAAGCAGGTCTTCCAAGTGATGCGCGAGAACAAGTTGTACGCGAACCTGAAGAAGTGCATCTTCTGCGCGCCTGAGATTCCGGTGCTGGGCTGCTTCGTGGGCAAGTACAACGTTCGCGCCGACCCGGAGAAGGTGTCCTCTATCTGCGTATGGCCGACACCAAAGAACCCCACTGAGTTGCGTCATTGGTTGGGACTAGCGAATTATCTCCACAAGTACACGAAGAATTACGACGGACTGGTCCACCCTCTCTCATCACTCCTGAAGAAATATGCCACATGGGCCTGGTCACCCGCGCACCAAGCCGCCTTCGACTCAGTGAAGAAGAGCCTTGCTGAGGCGCCGATCCTAGCTCTTCCCGACGACTCGAAACCATATCACGTCGTTTGCGACCCGAGCGACTTTGCCATCGGCTGTGCGCTGATGCAATTTGACGACGAAGGTCGTGAGCGGGTCGTCAGCTATCAGTCTCGGCAGATGAAGCCAGCGGAGCGCAACTATCCTGTCCACGACAAGGAGCTTCTCGCGATGCGCTACGCTCTGATCAAATTCAGAGTGTACTTACTCGGCGAGCATACCGATCACGCATCGCTGAGGACAGCGATGAAGAGCCCTCATCTTTCCCAGCGAATGGCTCGCTGGTTGTCGTTCTACTCCGAGTATAACTTCGTGGTTCACTACAACCCGGCAAGAACAACATCCTTGCCGATGCGCTGTCTCGTCGTCCAGATTACGACCCACGCGATTCGCTGGGTCGACAACCGCTGCATGATGAAGACGACGAAGGCAACTGTGCTATGTGCTTGGCGTCGGTATTGAACCTGAGGAGCGTGTCTCCAGAAACCCCACTTCGCGACGAAACCGGACTGCGTATGAATTCGATCTGGTCTATTCGAGTATTTTGAAACATCTCCTACTCGCCCAGTGGAAAGCCACTGAGTGCTTTGTCCCGCTCCACACGCCATCAGATCGATAGGTATCGGATTGAAGACGGGCTGTTAAAGTACACCATCGATCGCTTCGATGCTTCGCGTGTAGTGGTCCCCAACGACCCTGACTTGCGCTCACGGATCATCCATGAGTTCCACGATATCCCACTTGGCGCTCACTTGGGCCGTGAGAAGACATTCGCCGCTGTGTCGCGCAACTTTTACTGGCCCCACATGTATAAGTGGGTGCGCAAGTGGGTGAGCACCTACGAGATCTGCCAACGCGTGAAACCGTCCGCGTCACCGCAGGCTCCCCTGCGTCCTTTACCAGTGGCCACCGAGGCATGGCGCTCGGTGTCGATGGACGTCATCTTCGGCATCCCACCCGACTCCGCCGGGCGCTCCGGTGTCCTGGTATTCGTCGACAGGTTCAGCAAGATGGTTCACCTCATTCCGGTCCCGGATACGATCACCGCGGCCGATACCGCAGTGCACTTCGTGGATGCAGTCTTCCGTCATCATGGCATGCCCGAGTCTATCGTTTCGGACCGCGATCCGCGATCCGCGGTTCACGTCTGCTTTCTGGACGAAGCTCTTCGAGCTATCAGGGACAAAGCTGCTGATGTCGACGGCTGCTCATCCGGAGACGGATGGCCAAACCGAGCGCGTTAATCGCGTCCTTGAGGACGTACTTCGCAGTTACGCGACGTCGTTCACGAGCTGGAGCTCGTTGCTTCCGCTTGCTGAGTTCGCGCTGAACAACGCGGTTCACGCGTCGACTGGCCTGACTCCTTTCTTCGTCAACAACTCTCGGCACCCTCGCGTTCCAGCTCTCCTCGCCGTGGGCCGTCCCACGGCGCCGTGTGGCTCCACTCTGGGTGGGGGTGAAAGAGGCGACAACCACTTTGTGACGACTCCGGTTTCGAACCCACAACCGGTTACCATACCGATTGCCGACAAGCCTTCTGCGCCAACACCGGTAATGGACCCTCAACTGGTTTCCATACCGGTTGCCGACTCCTCCTCGAGTGCAGCCGCATCTTCAGCGACTGTTAACGCAGTGACACACGCCCAGGCCAGGAAGGCCCTGACGCCTCCCCGCGACGCGGTGTCCCCTCTCGCCTCGTGGACGAATCGTGCCCTGTTCACTCCTGGCACCGCTAACGCGGTGTCTCCATCAGCGAACTACGCGCCAAAGCAACCGGCACGTCCGGCTGACAACACCGCTGTCTCAGACTTCCTCCTCCAGCGCCAAGCAGTCGCCCGTTACGTCCGCGACGCGCTGCAGACGGCGGTCGACAAGCAGAAGGAAAATGCGGACAAGCGCGGCCGCAAACACATAGTAAAGTTCGCGACAGGAGATCGAGTGTTCCTGTCGACTTCAGGAATCAGAGACTCTGCCGTAACCAACCTCGGCGCGAGTAAACTCGCACCGCGCTTTATTGGGCCATTTACGGTGACTAAGGTTATTGGCGAGGCTTACACACTGGATATACCTACGTCGCTGCGGCTACATCCGACGTTCTACGTCGGACGACTTAAGAAATACCTGCCCGCTACGATTTCTTCTTCGACTCAGTCTCCTGAGCCACCGGCGCATATAGCGGCCGCCCCGCCCGACGCGCGCGCCGATCCATCGCGCCATTCACACCAGGCGCCTGCTCCACCGTCCCGCTCTGCCGACGACCATCTACCGCGCGCTCAAGATGCCTCACGCGCGCCAAGAGCTCCCGATTCGACTGACAAGTCTCAGTCGTAGTCCTCACGGCCCTTGCAGCCGCGTTCTGAGCCTTCTCCGCCTCCTGGTACGCCGTCCAGAAGCCCCAGCGAGAGCTTCCTCGCGGCTCCCAACCAGAACGTCAGTCGTATCAGCTGGACGGGCCTCCGCCGATTGTCGACTCAGCTGGCGAGATCCGCTGGATAGTCGAGAAGATTGTCGATCACGAAGACCTGCCCCGTCGGTCGGGGCAGCGTCATGTGCCCACCTGTCGCACGGCTCCCGCCGCGCGCCGCTATAGGGTACGATGGCTTGGCTTTCCGGTGGACCAAGATACGTGGGATCCCCGCGCGAATCTCCTTCGCGATGTCACGGATGTGATCCAAGAGTACGACTCAAGTCTTCCTGCACCGGATAGCGCCGCGAATAATCACGCGGCGATCGAGAACGAGATCTCCAGTCTGCGCGACCACGCGAACGTGACCGAGAACGACGCTGCTGGCGATCGCGCGAGCGCGACCGAGAACGACGACCCGAGTTCTCGCAATCCCAACGGAGCGGCGGAGATGCGCTTCGTCGAGATGAGTGTCGGCGCGAGCCGGCGCGACTAGTGGCGCTGGCCTTTTAGGACAGCGAGCGACGGTAACGTTGGATCCAGGCGTTCTCGCGATCACTGAGCGGATGCTCGGCGACATGAGCTCTCCACTCGTCCGTAGTCGGGCGAGACGACACGCACCTCCTGCAGCCTTCAGAAACTCGCACGTAGCAGATACGGTCGTCGGCGTTCCAAGCGCTGTCGCAGATTCGTACACGCAGCTCGCCCAAGGAATGGCCCCCGATGATTTCTTCCCGGTATGCGATCCAGTCGGCGAGATTCTCTTCCTGCGCTTGCGTCCGGTTCCAGCGACGGATGAAGGCGCACCACGACTCCTGCAGCGCACTGTGGTCGACGCCGTCCACCGGCTTCTGGCGCAGCGCACGAAAACGCCGGAAGAGGTCCTTCATCTCGTCCAGAGGCTCCGGATCTTGCGCTCCGGAGATGTCATACAGCGGCCAGGGTCTAAGCGCTTCGTCCATCACGTGGGTGCCGCGTGCCGCTGTCGTCGCGCTCATCAGCGACGTCGCCGTCGCTGGAATCTGCTGCTGCTGCTGTTCCATCGTCCGCGCCTGTTGTCTGCTGTGCAAGTCGTGCTGTGCTTCTCCTGCGTGGCGCAGGATCTGTCTTGTCCCCGCCTCGCTCGCTCCCGATGGCCACGATTTCCTTCTCGTTTCCCTTTTGATTGATTCGCTCTCCGCCCGTCGCTTATATTGCGTAAGTGCAACTTTAAGAGGGGGGTGATGTAGTGGGCCACACCATTACATAAGTAGATAGATTTATATTACAAAAGTAGGTGCAGCAGCACACGGCTAGCGTGTGCTGAACTGCCGTCATCCTATTGGTTGATATATGGGGAGCCAGACCCATTATCTACCAATAAGGGGCTGACGTGTATTTGAGTGGTCAGGGCAAGCTGCCCTGGACCCAAATAAAAACAGAGTTGATTTTCCTTCAGACTAGCACTTGGTTTCACTATCGTGGAGCTTGTACACTTCCTCATTGTTACGTGTAAGCTAGTAACGGACACTCTAGGCCCGTTATATAAATAGTCTAAGTCAGATTACTTACTGACTAGTACTACATGATTTTATGAATAAGATTTGGAAATGCACGTCACTTCAACTACTGTGACAGGAATGTCTTCAGAGCGCTGGGTGTGCTCGCTTGTAATATCGCTGATTCATCGATATCCACAGGTGTTTTTGCATATGACATGCAATTATTTGTCATTTTCCATCCTTCACCACCTCGGTGCAAGTGCCCAGTCTGGACGTTGATTGCCAAATTTCACCGCATATCATATTAGGCCCTGGTATCTCCGTCGGGGTTTACAAAATGCGCAGATGTGTGTCACGAGCAAAACCCTGATACTTATAGTACGTCTTTACCATAATTTTAAAACTTTCAGCGTACAATCCCAAGCACTTTTTAATATTGCCGGTTATTTAATTAACTCTTTACTGCAGCGTGTAACATATACAAGAACCTAAACAGAATTCTTCTTGCGGACTGAGAGAGATCGTAATCTTTTCCTACTTTCATGTACCGTTACGCCTTTGCTGTTAATAAAACGGCTTTGAGAAGCCTGTTTGACAATGTCCCACAACTGCTTCCTTATCTTTTTTGTGTTAATCGAGAAACGCAGCTTATTAACAATGCTCGAAGTAAAGATCGATTCAGTGCAATGACAAACAATTATAAATGACGACTCTGTAAAGAGGTAAACCCCGCATACGAGTCAAGTAATCTCCAAACCCAACGTGAGAGACCCTACTGAGGAGATGCAATTATTAAAGAGCATGTTGTATAGTGCAGCTGTAGCTGCGGGGACCATTGTCCAGCCGATGCCGACGTAACACTTCCCATTCAATTTGGAGCAGTGGCGTAGTCAAAGCACCGGAGGGGTAGGAACTGGGTCAGGGGGCACTTGTGCACGCAACGCGGCAGCCATGCGTCGACGTAGCGGGTCCTGCGGCGCTGCATCCAACAACGCTTGAAATAGCACAGGATCATCGAGCCGCATCTCCTCAACGGGCTCCCATGACGCTTCGATATCATTGAGTCCAAACCACTTGACAGGATCTCCCAAGTGTGTGTGTCAGGGTTTAGGCGGCACTCACGAAGCTCTCGACGAAGTGGCCCCCTTCACCATGTATGACTTGTTCTTGTAGCGGTTTGACCTGCTGTCAGCGGCTACTCGATACAGCTGAATCCGCGGGGTATGACGTATTGACACTTCAAATGGCTCCACAATGTCTTGTTCTCGAAAGTGTAACCTTTCAGGGCGCACACAACTGTTTTAGGGCCGCGCCAATTCAACGCGAGCTTATGGCCGCTCCGACCAGTCGCCGTCGCTGCAAGAGGCGAAATCACCCTCACTGAATTATGTAGTCGAACGCCTTGACGACGCGCGTTGCGCTCCAGCGCTGCACTTTTGCGTTTTGCGATGATGTCGATCATTTCAGCATGCATTCCGATGGCAACACGAACAGCATTTAAATGGGTGCGAGCTTGTTGTGTGAGCCACTCCATTGTCGTATCCGTAGGGTCCTGAGAGTGAAGGATACTGCGGAGCCGCATCCTACTGGGCAATGCAGCGAATGCCGTCAGTGGCGTTTGGCCATCACGTGGCATCCCATTCAGAGATACTTGTATCACAGGGAGCACTGCCGGCCATTCTATAGAGAACAAAGTTCTCTTGCTCAGAAGTGTTTTCACGCCCCTGTAAATTTATCGATTGCCGAGCTCCGCCATCCCATTAACTCAGGAGGTATACGCTACAGTAAAGTGATTTTGCGCTTCCCAAGTCCGCAGGAGGCTCTCGACAGCTTGGGTACGGAATTGTGTCCCTTTATCACTGATCCATTACCGCACTACGCCGAAACGCTTAAACCAGTCAAGGAGGCTGTGAAACATTTGGTCTGCCGTTGCCTGTGCGCCCGCGCCCAGCTCCACAATTCTAACCATGCCATTTCTTAGCACCAGAAGGTATTTAATCCCGACTGTACCCTCGATCATGGTTAAATAAACAAAATGCAGGGTCTCGTTGGGCGGGATGGTCTTCAGTGTTTCTCCAAATGGGCGAGATATGCACCCTCCAGCTTTAGCCATTCAGCTTAAACAGTCTCACACATACTCAGCCACATCATCGACTACGAGTTTCCAGTAAAATACCACCGACAGAGCTATGGCCGTCGCTCGGGTCCCTCTGCGGTCACTAGCGCCCGCGGGGGCGATCTCGCAATGTCGCCGTTGCATCTCGGCAGCCGCATCAGGGAGCCACATACCCACGTCCGGTATCGCCATTTACTTGGCGCTCGTCAATCCACTTAGAGTCATGCCGAACTTGACCCTCATCTCGGGTCTGCTGCTGTAGAGGCTTCATCTCTGCCTCTGTCCGGTCATACAGTACAGTCAGTACACATACAGTACAGTACACATATTCGGGATCCTCGTGCGATGATAGCATCTGCACCACAGCGACTCAGGCGATTCGTACTGCCTTCTGACCGCCTTTGCGGTCTATCATCGACTTTCATTGACTCAGCATGTTCCCCCACGCATTAGCCTTACCGGGCACGTATTCGATAAACAATCTGAAGGTGAGTAGCGACAACACCGATCTTTGCAGCTTATCAGCTTGAAACTGCACCATTGTTTTGTCCGTGGCATACGGGTTGAAGGTGTAGACTAGATTCTGGTAGTCAGTGTAGACGAAAAGGCTTTCGCCTTCGCGATAAGTATTTTGGTCGAGGTATAACCTCGATAAGCTATATCTCGAAAGTCGCGCTCTCGGTTATTGGTCACCGGGACAACGCCCTAGCAAACCGTCTGTCAACAAACACCAATACACGATGGTTCTGCTCTTCAAGCGGAATTTGGACCTCGCAACTACGTGACTACTGCTCCTCAGAAGTCTTGGCTTGCATCCGTGTACAATCACAGCTCGGCTGCTGGGATCAATTGGACAACAGACACCCACCGAGGTAGGGCGATATGATTACCTTCGAAACAACCCATTTTGCTTCTCAACCAACATCCGCAAATCTGACTTGTTCAGTAATTACAACAGACTCAAATCGTCCTCTGCATATTCCAAAATGTCGTCGAGCCAGGCCAGTATACCACTGCTTAGTAAATCTCCGAAGATCTCTTCCACCATAGGCAACGGCGCCTGTGGCTCCTGTTCTCAATGTTGTGGGGTGTAAATACCATGGCGTGTCACAAACGAGCATACTTCTTGGGGGTCCAGATGCAGGGGCACTACCAGTAGCCTTTAAACCAATCCAGTACAGCTATTTATATTGCTCCTTCCAGTTCCCTAACATCACTTCGATCATTGGCATCGACCATGGCATCGGCTCCGTCTTTTTGTTGACACTTTGTGTGTCGATCGGCATCCTCGGATTTGCATTCGGATCCAAATACTGCCCTCGTTTTTAAAGATTCATAAACAACACTGTGCCGATAAATAAAGGGAAAATGACAAAATGTGAGTGGATACACTAAAGTTGTGACAGAAAGTTAAAGGTGTGCCAAAACGTGAGCAAAGTGGGGTCGGTATCGCCGGTAGGTGTACCAAGTGAAACCCGCGTCAGTAAGTGAGGAATTTAGGGAACAAACGTCACAATGTGTGTCTAAATGATTGAATGGCTGAAAAAAGGTGGGCCGGACTTAAACCCAAAAACCCGTTGTATACTAATGTTCGCCATGCGTATGAAGACCCAAATCGTACACTCTTGTGGAGTATGGCACACCAAGTATCAGACGACATTGCCTGAACAGACTCAGCGAATACTGAGAGGAGGCGCGTGCCTCGATGGCTCGTGTTTCGCCCTCGCGTGCCTCCAAGACATATCGGCAACGCGACTGGCGACAGTGAGCGGGCGGCACACGCCGGCGACCAGGCATAGCCGGTGGCACGCGGCTACTGAAGCAGCAGCATGAAGGACAGGTACTGCTGCCGCAGGAGCTCGTAGATAGGGATAGTTTGAGGACTCTTTGACTAATCTCACTTCGCAACTTGGTATACAGCGCGCAATACGTCATAAATCTTAAGTACCAAAACCACTTATTACGACTGAGGGCCGCAAAATGACGGAGGACATCGACGACATCGCTGATGGATTGGACAGCGGCGATGAGGAAAACACTATTCAGGTCGGAATGACTTTTGATACTGCTTCACATGCTCTTCATGCTGTTCAAGACTACGCCTTATCTCATGGGAGGTCTGTACAGTACGAGTTTTACGTGCGCGTCTATACTCAGTACTGCGACCTCTGCAGCATAGCACGGTTTCATGCAATACCAGTGTCTGGTGAGCCACAAGAATACACCGCTACAGGTCCGGATCACCTAGCCCAGCTCGTACTTGAGCAGCAAATGGATGGATTTTCAGTGAGCGATCTGCAGGCCTATTACACGACGTGGCTGTGTTTGTAATATATCCCCCTGAGTCAGAATAATTAGCGCGAGTTAACCTGACTTTCTCCTTGAGTCAGAATAACTCGCGCGAGCTAACCTGACTTTCTCCTTGAGTCAGAATAACTCGCGCGAGCTAATCTGACTTTCTCCCTGAGTCAGAATAACTCGCGCGAGTTATTCTGACTTTCTCCCCGATTCAGATTAAGTCGCGCGAGTTAATCTGAATTATCTGAGTCTAATTCGTTTTGAACGGCTGGTTCCGATGGCCAATCCCGAATTAAGGGCGCGATGACCAAGCGCACGTGCACCCAGCGGGCCGAGAGAGAGAAGATAGAGCTGCTGAAAAGTGGAAAGCTTATCCAGAATGGACTGCAGCAGACGCTTCGCGAGAGCTAACGTCAAGGAGCCTACTCTGCGTGGATGAAAACAACAGTATCGGGATAAACTAGACTGGGGGCTCTGTGATTACCGGTATCGTCTCCCTATTGGGATTGGCTCCCACCGACCAACAAGGGATTTGCTGAATGCCAAGTTGCGACAGTAAGTGAGTCGGTACGAAAGCTGTGTTCACCATCTTCGTCTGTGATCATTTTACACTTTCTGTCACAACTTTCATGTATCCACTCACCTGGTGTCATTTTCCCGATAAATAAAAGCACGATCAATTGGAATGTACCGGCACAGTTGTGACCGCACCGGCCGTGCTTCAAATGAGCTTGCGTAGACTCCACGCGCATAGTTGGGTCGTTGACAAACGCCACACATAAAATATTCAATCGCTCGAGTACTATGTACATGTAGCGCAGTCTCGCTCGCCTGTCCAGGGTTAAGCCCTTTTTTCCGGCCGCTTCAACCTTCTTTTTCAAGCACTGGATGACTTCGTCGATATTAGTAGGACGCATGGTGGGCTTGTTTCGTACTTAGTGTTGGCAATTGATATTCACCGTTAATATCAGCTAAATTAGCTGAATGGGTTATTAATCGTTAATAACAATGAATAACTAATTTTCACAGTGACAATTCAAACAAACAATCGGGCTACTGTACAACCGACTTCCACTCGCATAGCGATGCGGTTATGGCAAGGAGAATTGAGCATGGGTATGCACTAGTCGGAGAGCGCTACAAATCCGAAGCTATGCGGTAGCTACCTGGATCTGTTTGCCGAAGACAGCGGCTGTAGTGCGACCACAATGCACTCTGCTCCCTCAACTACGGCGTACTCTTGCACCGCAGTAGACCGGGGCATTGTCTTCGACTACTTCTCGTGTTCACCGTAGAGATCAAGCTCAACGCCTGCTGCTGCATCTTTTGCGGTACAGACTGTCAAATAATGCGCTCCCAAGGCTTCGAGGAAGGCGATCGTTCGAGTGGACAGCCTGAGAGGCTACAACGTATTCTTCGAGGAAACGCAGGTGACTATGTGTTATTGTTTCTTAGAAATTTGATGTGTCTGCGGCACTCGAGCAGTTATTATCGTGAGGTACCAGTAATTATGAGGGAAATTAGTTGACGGAGCTCATAACGCAAGAGCAAGAAGCCAAGAGTACGCACATCGGTCACGACGCTAGCTACTGCCATTCCGAGATAATTTTTATGGGATGATGGAGTCTTTTACCAGGCACAATTTTGGATTGGTTCTTTCACGGAAAAATCTGTGAATGTTTGGTGCAATGCAAGCACCGCTACCCTGAGATGGTTGGAAGATCCGAGCCGGGAAGAGGATAAGGTATTGCGGTCAAGTGCAGCCGAAACATCAGTTAGCGGTATGAAACCCTAAAGATATCGCGATCAGTAGCACTATAATATTTGTCGACATAGTTGTGCGTGAGTCTTGCTAACTCTATTGCTTCTATTGTGATAGTCTAGCATTTCAAATTGCAAAATGATCAATAACTTGGAAACGCTAGGAAGGTAATGCACTGGAGCAACAATTTTGCAGCTTACAGATGATTTTGCGCTAAACGCTGATCTGGAAATGAAGTCGTGGTCATGAAGAAGGGAAAATTGATGAAAAGAAGACTGCCTCGTGCTCAAAGTTGCATACACTCAGTGAGGAGAGCTGACAGTGCAGTCATTGAGACTCCCTTTCATGGATGAATTTAATTTTCTGAGTGGCGAACTATGATCGGTCAGCTTTCTGCATTGAAATGGTGCACCGGGCCCGGCGAGCGCCAATACCGGCTCGTCTCGAGTGTGTTTGTGGATGCAACGGTGTTGACTATCATCTTGTGTGTGTGCGGTAGTGTTTTGAGAAGGGAATTATATATATTATTTGTTTTGCAGCTCAATCTATCTTGTCTGGCATATCGGTTGCTCTCGTCCATTGAAAACGGGAGTGGTGAATCTATCATTAAGACTTACCTCTTGAAGTACTGCTGTTGGTGATCCAGAGCCAGTTGGTTTTGTCCGCAGATGCCTTGTTGTGGGTGATGGCGATTGGTAGTCGTTTGTGAGCTCCCCACTATCATCTTCGCTATCGTCGCTGCTATCGCTGGAGTCACTACCGTCACAAGCTTCAGGAAAGAGCTGGTACATGATATGGTTCACTTCAGTTTTCCGAGCGATATTGGAGTACACGAAAACGAGTCTGCTAACCCGCTCAGGAGTAAGGCGATTGCGCAGTTTAGTGTGAATAAATCCGTGGATGCTCCAGCTACGCTCACTAGAAGCTGACGATGTCGGTATTGATAATAGTAGCTTCGCAAACGACTGCACCAGACGGTATTTGGTATCAGGAAGTGACCACCAGTTCAATGGGCTGAACCGATTGTTGTCTAAGCGCTCCGTCCCTTTCCAGCTACATTTTTCCAGAACGAATTCTTGCAGCTCATTGTGGAACGTATCCTCCTGAGATCGATTGACAAGCTCTAGTTTCCTGGCAAGTTCAGTAGCATCAGTTATCAGTTTTTTTGAGTCGTGCCCATCCATCGATTTTGTTTGGTCCAGCATATGGGCAATCCCCAGTGGCTTCCAGCAAGTTTTCTTTTTTCTGTCCTCGATTGCGCGAAGCACCTGCAGCTGAAGTTCCGTACTACATCCATCCAAGGATTTTGTGTAGACATCGTGAGTACGCAGCCAACTGAATTGGTGGTAAACAAGCGAAATACTGCAATCATCACGCTCAAAGGCAGCAAGGCTCGTGTTGATAGGCCGGATTATAGCGACTGTAACAGCAGCGTCTTGCCAGAACTCCTCATCCTTGAAGGTCTTCGTCGCTTCTTCCAGGTCTGAGCCCTTGTAGTTCCTTAGAAAGGCTGTGTCGGAAAAAATAGCAGCAATGACATCTCGATTTTGAACCACGTTGGCGATACATTTCTCATGGGTGTACCAGCGTGTTGCCACCGTCAGCGAGAGACGACGGCGTTTTTCTCCTCGCTTCTTAAGTTGTTTTTGAGTATCCCGAAAACGCGACCACAGGCCACGCCGACCCCTGATGAAACGAGCTAGGGCTTGTGCCTTGTCGAGGACGTCTTTAAAAAACTTCATTTTAAAGATGTCTTTTATCAGCAGATTCATTCCATGTGCTGCACACCCAGTGCACACCATACCTTTGCGCTCCATCCGGACAAGCTTCCAAGCCTTTTTCATATTCGCGGCGTGTCGGTAACGAACGGCGGTAACTGGCCCAGCTCCGACCGCTTGTTTAGCTCGAGGATAGTGGATAGAATAGTGTCTGCAATATTTTTTCCGGTGTGTACCTCAGCTCTCGTATTAATTGATTTCCAAAAGACAGGAGGAAATTTAGGATTCACAAAAACAAAATTAATGATACTGTCACCATTAACGTTGGACCAGCCATCCGTCACGAGCGTCCACCCGGAAACTCCACTCATCAAAGCAATTATCCGATCCATCTCACGCTTGAAAATTAAATCCAACAGACGCCCTGAAATCTGCCGGCGGGATGGAAGCTTGTAATCAAACATAGCGCGGAAATGAGGGTCGTCAATCACTCGAAAAGGAATACCGGTAGCAATGAACCCCATAGCAACCCGTAAGAAATTGTCCTCCTCACTCTGTTTGATCGACTTGTTTAAAGAACTGCGTGGTCTCTTGCGTGAGCCCGTGCGTGGAGACCCACTCTGGGGTGTATGGAATAAGCGCTTACTAATAGACGACGGAGTTTTAGCTGAGCGTCTTGCTGGGGTCAGCAGCTTAGATGCTTTTTCGTGACGACGCTGTGAGTCATACCGAAGCCACCGCTGTTTCGACTCAGCGTCGACCTTGTCACACTTCAACACGTGTGTGAGCATGTTACGCGAAGGCTGCGCATTCTTCAGCACCTCGCCACATGCATTGCAGCTGGCGTCCGGGTGGGGCTTAGCTCTTTGACGCGGGCAACTGCAACGGTGTAAAGCCTCCATATCTCATGCTGTGACGGTGCCATACTGTTGAGCGCTCGTATTAAGCTCACACCCTGTATCAGACTGTGTCAATATGTTTGAAAGCGACTTGAACGTCGCACACACGCGCGAGAATTGGTGTACCGTCAGAAGGGGCTATATCCAGCAGCGTCGGGCTGAGCTTTTGTGGAGATGAACGGAGCTTGCACGGCAGGGAAATACGTCGGGGTGGGGGCGCTAGTTGTGTTGTGAGTCTCACGCGAGATCTTTGCTCGAGCAGAGCGATCTCGCGGGACTTCAACCTACTGGCAGCATCACCATACGCCAGAAATTGAACATTCGATATTCACAGTTAATATTAATGTTAACTTGGGAATGTAAACGATTATAATCGCTAATATACCTGTTAATAGTCGTGAATTGCCAACCCTATTCGTACTCCTCGGGTGCCGTCTTCAGCCAGCAGCAGGTCGTACGCTGCGATTTCCAGACGACATTTGGGCTGACGAGAGTGCCCAGCTGAAACCAAACAGTTCATCCTTGGCCCAATCCGTCTCCGGAGGCTACGTGTACAGGATCCGTGTCGCGTACTGAAACTACCGTGGATGATACTAAACTGTTGGAGCTTGAAGCCTACATACGCTCGATTCCTAGCCACTACGCCCGCTCAAAGATCCGCCACAAAGAAAGAAGCGGAACGGGTCGCCAGATCGCGAAAGAAGCGCGATCTCGCTACTGCGCGATTACTAGCAGGGGTTCTTAAATTTACTACGCCAAAAAGGTCAAGGCTCTTTAAATTCAAAGTAAATTCCGGCCTCTGGAGGTTAAATCGCGGCTAAAACTCCTACACGCATGACGCACCACCTACTCGGAGCGCACAGCCCAAGATAATCGCACTGAGCAAAAAGAAGGTTCCCGCCCTCAAGGAGTCAAAACGATCACACGATGCAAGAAAAGCGGCGTCATCATCCCTGACATTGGGAAATTGACGCCTGGATATGCGTAGAGGCTGCTTCTGGGATGCGTGCAAGAGCGTCGCGACGGAGACTCCCAACGGGGCAACCTTAAAGCGTGTTGCAACAATGCACCGTGGCTACTGACGACCCTTAAGCTACTTGATTCTGGCGGCGTGGACCTTCACGTCTAAACAGCTACGCACCTGGACATTGGCGACGTCGTCGGAGAGTACTGTGATTGGCTGAGTGACTTTCCAGCGGCAAGGACGGAGCTGGGCAGCCTAGACGGGTAGGTTGAACAGTGGGTACACACTTCTGCACAATGCTAAAACAAAGAAAATCAACTACGTCTACGTGGATGCGATGCGGGAATATCACGTGATTAATCTTCTACGCTTGCGACTTAAACGCAGCGTTCCTCGAGCAGCAGACACGCTAACGTGTCAAAGTGCTCGTGAAGATGATAAAGGACGTAAAGGCTGGCGCACATATAACTGCTAGCTGTGGAAATGAGAGATGATTCCATTGCTCATCCGGCGAGTGCTGGCAAGAACCAGACTAGAACCGAGGGCAAGGCGAGAACGTGTAGCAGGTTGCTGAAGCAGAACGGCCTTAGTCTATTGTAAGAATTGACCTCTACATTCTTTAAATTTGCAAATACATTTGACATACGTAGTTTGAGTTTTTGAAAGTCCGGTAAACGCAATAGTAGTGTATGCGTAGATTCCAATGCAATTTGCTCTTTTTAAACTCAACTACTACAAGAAAGGCTTGAGGAAGTTCTCGTTTTAGCTCTCGTTCAACCTGACTTCACCATCAAGTGGAAGGATACATTTATTAATGCCCACAAACGGAGCGGAAGTTTAATATGATAATGAACATATACACAACAAAAACGAAATATCCTCACGTGTGCACTTCTCAAAACTAAATCAATGGAAAGCTGTCACTGACGAAGAATGCAAATTCAACAGAATTTAAGATCCGGATCACTCGTAGCTGAGGGCGGGTCCAATACGAGCCGGTCGCCCAGATCCATTCAGAACTGCGACTTGCCCGCGTTTATTCTTGCGCCTGCTCACCTAAATCTCTAGGCCACGACTGTTGACGTGAGCTGTAGCCCGAAGTGCATTAATAACGCGAACGCAGGTGCTGAATACAAATCCACAATGGCAGTAGTGCCTATCGATACCAGCGGTCCAGCCGTCTGGCGGTTGACCTTCCACTTCCTTACGCGCCCAACTGCGCTGACACTGCGATGCCTTCTTCGCTGCGATTGTAGGTGCCGCAACAACGCGCGGAGCCGGCAGGGATATAACCCTTACTGTAATTTTGCAGCCAGCACCCAGGCCACCTAAATTTTACCCTGCCGTCACACCCAGAAGCTTAGCGCGGAGAAGCTCCAGCACTCGTCGCACAAGGGTTTGTACGGAGCATACCCCAAATTCAAACGCCCGCACGCTGCCCGACGGGTCCTGGCAGCACGCGCTCAGCTCTCGGAGTAGCAATCCCAGCTTTAGTCTTCTGCGTAGTGCATTGTCGCGTTTGAGCACTGAATTGAATGTTTGCGCGGGATTAGTCGTAGTAGCAAGCCCACTAAGCGTGAAGTAAGACAACTAAGTAGCTACCCATAGATGTACTCGGCGAAGGGAACTAGCCCTGAGTAACCCACCCAGTGCTTAACCATTGCATACCGCAGCACTAGAAATTACGTTCTGGTCCGAGCAAAGTGTAGATCGTTGATTTCTCGCAGAATAGGAGGCGACACGCCGGTTTAATTGCCGACTGAACCTTCTTTATCACAAGAAAGAAGCACATGAGGAACTGGTAGGCAGGGTTGCCCCCAAAAACGGCGGCAGGAGCACTGCATTGCCCTTTATCGCCGTCATCCATTGCGTACTGTACTGCTAGACTATTTTGAGTTATTTCGTTGTACAAGCGACGTAGAAAGCATACGGAAGCCTTGCAAACCGCCGTAGTCTCTTGAGATATGACGATTAGCGCCACCAAATGGAATCGTCGCGACCAATCCGACACTTTCACCACCAATACTGGATAGTCGCACTGGTTCAATTTGTAAGTTCCATCTAAATGCAAGATGTACTTTCGAGGGGCACCATTAACCGTATCATTAGCGCCATGGTCGATAAACCCCTGATAAAGGGCTTGTCGTCCGAGCCGTTGCCCACTACGGGCCTTCCTCCATTCTCCATCTTCCAGCCAAACGTAGCTGTTTGAGTCATCGGCTCTGAACCGGTGAACGCGTGGTCGTGAGCCCACTCGTGTACCTCCTCGGCGCGGTCGGGGCTCTCAAGGCAAGTGCGGTCGTAGTGGTTGACAAATTTTGTACTGTATCTAGGGAGAGCAGATCCTCCAATGGTGCAGCAAAAATTTATGAAAGCGCGTGAAGAATCCGCATCGGAAAAAGGTGATTGTCCGCCAGCTCGCGGAATAGCGCCTTCTGCGTAGAGGTCAGCCGCTTGGGCTTGGGTGACGACACGAGAGTGCTAACGCGAAGATCGTTGCATGCTCCGTCGTCAAGAACGTGACGATCTTGTCCCTCCAGATGAAAAGCTTGCGAAATGCAGACGAGAGGCCTGAAACGCATCTTGTGGTCGCCCTCGCTGCAAATGGTGCACACGAGGGTTTGACTTTTGTCAATGTCGAAGGACTTCGTTCCTCGATTACAGAGTCGACCTCCGCTGGATCAACGTCATCTTTTTTTCGCTACGTCAGCCAGGTGTACCTTCAAAGTGGTGCATTTATAGAAGCCAACCGAACAAGTACACGCTCCCATCCATTTTCATTTCCTTGTATCCAATGTTAAAAATAGTGGGCATAAGACAGTCGAACCTACGTCAGTCCCGCATCATGCTACCCCAAATGCTCCTAAATACTACCAGTAAACGCCAACCCGCTTTTAGGCCTAGAATAAATTGCTGGCATCCGAGCAGCGTTACCAGCGTCCGACAGAATCCAGTACGCTCGTGATCATCTTGAAGCCGACCCTGTTAT